>NC_140280.1:5705040-6010040 GCF_964030765.1 Micromesistius poutassou | reverse complement strand
TGAGCTGGGGAGAGTGTACAAGACAACACGTCATAACGCAGCAGCCAGCTCTGATCCAGAGAGACGACCGCACTGTTGTGTTTAGTACATAAACCATCAGATGTCGCTGGAGGGCCTCGGGGTCAATGTGATGAATGGCCTTTTTTCTCTCTCTCACACACACACACACACACGCGCGCGCGCACGCACACGCACGCACGCTCACGCACGCACGCACACGCACGCACGCACGCACGCACGCAGCCTCACTGTGGTTGTAAGACAACAATAATTTCCTATAGTGAAAGAGACTAAAACCTTACAGTAGGCCTACATTTGAGAGCCTAATCGTCCTCGTAGTATAAAGAGTTGTTTGAATGGGAGATTAGCCTGTCTATCTCTACACAGATGCCGGACAGACGACCATACACAACTATGCAGGGTCAATAAGACCATCACCTCCGTGGGGTCATAAGGTTCCACAAAACTCAGTGACACTCACCTTCCACCCCGCGGAGCTATTGCTGTCTCCTTTATCCTTAAAATAGGGCACACTCTTGACCATCCAGTCGTAAATCTGAGCCAAGGTGAGACGCTTGTCTGGCGAACTATCGATCGCCTTTGTGATCAGGTCGGCGTAGGACATGTTCCCCCAAGCATTGCGCCGGGACGAGCTGCTCTTCCGCTGCGCGAGAGCCGAGGAGCTGATGGAGGGACAGGCGGAGGAGGGAGGCACGAGCCCGGCCACCTGTGGACGGGGCGGCGGGAGCCCCGCGCGGTGACTCGGATGTGTCTGATGTTGCCGCCCCGCAGGGTGCACGTGAGCCGCCGCCGAGTTCTCCAGAGTGTGAAACTCAGTGCACAGCGCGGGAGGTTGTTGTTGCTCATCTTCAAAGTCGTCGGTCTCCTCCAGCAGAGCGAGGTTACCGATGAAGTCCGCGTTCCTCCCCCCGGGTTCTTGTTTCACCGACGGATCCGGGGAAGAGGTGTTGGAGGATCCCCCGGGTTCGATGACCTCCGGGCGGGGCAGGGGCCAGGTGCATGACCGGGGACGAGAGAGCGGTTCAAAGTCCGGGTCGATTTCGAGTAATTGTTGCCGCTGGATCTCGGTCATGTCTGTAGTTCGCGTTGTTAAATGGCGAGTGAGAAATAGTTTGCGAATAAAAAAAACAACGATGACATGGATTGGACTCGAGCAGCAGGCATCGCACGATAAGACTCGTTAGAATAAGACTCGTTAGAAGCGCGGCATCCCGGTGTCAGCATGCTCCTGCAGCCTCGTCAATCTGAACACACGCTGTTCTGGTCCACATCCACCCTGAGTGGAGCGCCTACTATGTGACTGTTTGGGCAGCTCTGTTATCACGGTAGACACTGACAGTGTCCTGGAGTGACAACTTGTGGCCACTGACTGCTAAACATCACACTATAAGCTGGGTTTCCCTATCGTAGTAAATATGTAAGAAAAAACACATTTAAATTGTAAAAATATTATAGAATTGGTTGTAAAATGGCCCAAAACTTTTTAGAGCATACAGCCTAGGATACTGGATATCTTTGTTGATTTATTAATACAATATAGCCTTATATAGCTCATATTTTTTACCGGATAGTTGAGATTTTAAGGTTCACTGGAATTTATTCTCTTGGACAATATTTTTTTTTATCATCCTTTCTGTAGTTAATGCAATGTGACGAGAAAGACATAACAGAGTATTAAGTCGTATTGACTAAAATAATCTTCTACAACGGCAGATGATATTACGATTTATATAAATGCATGTGTGAAATGGCGGCAACTAGTGGGGGGTTTAATAGGGCATCCTTTCTTAAACTTTTTAAAGCCAGGGTCCAGTTAGGCTGGCCCGTCAGCCTGTTGGGCCCACTGAGACCTACACAAATACGATGCAGTACATGCAGAACTGTGTTTGTTAAATGAACATGAATATCAAAACGAAGTGATTTGTTGACGGTGTATTCTGATGGGTCAGAGTATTTGGCACACATATCAACAAAAGTGAAGCGCTGGATAACACACACACACACACACACACACACACACACACACACACACACACACACACACACACACACACACACACACACACACACACACACACACACACACACACACACACACACACACACACACACACACACACACACACAACTTTGTCATGGTGGAATTATTCATTGATAAGGGAATACGAGGATAAGCATACCAACGGGAGAAGTCATTAAATAAACAATACGGCGATTGTGTGTTTTTGGGTGTGATCCATGTCGGTTTCCGTGTTTACAACAAAAAGGTTAGAAAATAATTATCTTTTCATCCAATAACACACAAACATGTATTGTTGGATACCAGTGCATACGTAACATAAACACGGATTAGAAGAAACAAAAAATGATACGTTATGATACTCGACCCCAAGAGAGGTCACGGTTAGAGCCTTCTAACTCCATCCTCCATCACAACGGCAGTCTTTGTAATGACATTGACTCAAACGATTGACCAAGTCGTATTCAAGTCAAATAAACTCTCCGGGCGGTCAGTTCAGTGCGGCCCGCTGCGGTGTGCGTCCCCACATCTGGCGCTGCTGCGCGTGTTTTTAACAGAAAGGTTCACAGAGGGTCTAGTTGAGGAACGCCGCCGCTTCCTTGAGCACGTCCTCCTTCTCCTGGAAGTAGGTCCGGTACCAGTCGATGTGCTCTGTCTTCTGGCGCACGCTCAGGTGGTGGTTCCTGGAGAGGCCGGCCACCACCAGCTCCATGAAGTGGCGCACGGGGCCCTGGCGCGGGAAGCCCTCCTCCAGGTGGCGGTCCAGGAAGATGTGCTCGTGGAACGCCACCGCCGCCTCCTCCTCCATGCCTTGAGAGAAACGGGTTGGCAGTTATAAAACAAATCAATTCATCAATACCCCTTTTCCTTTCAAGTAGGTTTCTGTGGGCACTGGGCAGTCAAGTAGAGTCCATTTACTGTGGATAGCAATTAATCAAAGGGCTTTACAGGCCATATTTGATGACACCCCTAACCCTAGTGCCCCAAAAGACAGGGTAAAACTCCCTCAATGACGTATTTTATGTGTAGAGCTAAGATTTTTCCTTCTTGGTTTAAATCCATGTTAAATGTTACATAAACTTGATGAGGGTAAATGTACTTGTATTACATGTATGTTTATTTAAGTTTGTTGAAATAAAAAAAAAAATCCTTGCTTAAGTCTGTGTCTGCATCCAAATAGTTGTTTTTGTCAATTTGCCACATGTAGCAATTCTATTTTGTAGTTGCTCCAACAATTTGACTATCTAACCTGGAAGACATTAGGGATCATTAGGGGTCTCCCAACACAACGTGGGAGGGTCAGGAGAGTCTCAACTCAGGTGTTCAGACTGCCAGCCTGAAAAATTCTGGGTTCGATACCCCATATCCGCAGACCGCCTTTACACATCCATGAACAAGATTCTGCGCCCCCTGCCTTGATGATATGTGATTCCTTACAGTCTCTTTAGAAAGAAGCATCTGCTAAATTAAAAAATGTAAGTGTATGCTGCAGCATACAGCTACAGCTGTTTGTCCCTGTTCCCACACTGTACTCCCCACAGGAGCACAGTCTGGGGGTTGCCTTTTTTTTTTTCCCTCCCCTCTCCTCATGTTGTGTTATGCTGTATTTCCCTCAAGCAAGATGGCGCCGTCCATGGCTGCTATAGCTGTGCTACTCTGTGTTGTGGTTTGACTTGACAAATTCCTACTATGTAAGCATGATTGGCAATAAATTATTCTGATTCTTATTAGCTCTCACCAGTTTCGTTGTCGATCGGGTACTGCCAAAGTTTTCCGTCTCTGCTCCACTGGATCATCTCCTCAAAGCCGTTCCTCGGCATATGATTGGCTGTCCGGACCAACTGATTGGCAAACTCTGTGTCCCACAAATTTGGCCCCGCTGTAATCAAATGTTTGCTAAAGTCAGAAGAACGTTGGAAGGCCGTAATAAAAAATGTACTTTTGAAATGTAGTATAGCAATCTGCTAGCTAATGAAAATGTAACTTCTTTCAAACCATTCCATTTTATAAATTCATATAAAAAGTCATATAAAGTCATATAAATTGACAGAGCTGAAAGTAGGTTCAACCAGATGTGTTACACGGGTGTTACCACCCATGTTGCATACCTATTGCTGCGTCTGTACTTTCTTCATCAGTAGCCGGGTTGAAGATGCCCAGTCTTTTCCTTTCAAATATGCCCTTCCTAAGAAAATAGAAGACACAGGTATATGAGGACTCTTGGAGAGAGAAAAAAAATAAAAATAAAAAATAAAATTATTCACAAAACACAATTCAATGATAAAATAAAGTAATCACTTGTAGCCCCGGCCGTCCTCGTCAAAGTGGATCGTGTTGGAAGACCGCCCGTGCTGTCGGATGGACGGCTTGCCCACCTTCATGTCCGCAATGATGTTCCTGAGAGGAACATAGTCTAAACGTTAATAATGAAATATGAATCTCTTTCAACAAGGAATACATTAATAAAATATTGAATAAACCTGCCTTAAAATACATATATGACATTTGAGTTGACTATTTGACATACAATTATATGACTTTTTGTAGTTAAAATGTATTATTTTTGTTATTATCACATCAAGTTCATTTTGACATCTTATATCTATATTGGCTGCAGGAGTGTGTGTGTTTAATGTGGGCACATGAGTGTATATATATAGAATGGGTTCTCAAGTCCAACATACCCTATGTTGTTGGCCTCTCCTCTCTTGTGGTCCTCGGGCACAGCCTCGTGCTGCCGCAGCTGCTGCAGGAGCTCAGACTCGGCCCGGCTGGGGTCGGGCAGAGAGGCAGCCGCCGCCGAGGCCGCCGCCACCAGCTCAGGACTCACACTCCCGCCGGCCACAGAAGACTGGGCATCACTGCGGATGAAAAAACGTGTCTGACAAATAACTAAATCAAAGTAGGGCTATTCTTTGAGGGACAGACTAGTCTGTGGTTAGGGATAGGAATGTTTAAACTCCGAGCCGTAAGGTTCTGTGTTTGATATTCAATGTTCGAAGATCCACTGAGAAAGATGCGGAACAACTATACCTGCTCATTAATGTAATCTTAAATAAATCAAATAGCTTTGGTTAGAGGTATGCTAAAGAACTCAACAGTAAGGGTACAACTACCATGGTATTAACTGTATTTGAATTGTGTTTTAGAAGGAGCATGACTCCCCCCCTTCTCTTGTCTCACCTCTGGATGGACGCTTCCACCGTAGCCTTCTGGAACATGCTGTGGGTGCTCTCCATAGCGGCTGGCTTGGACGTCACCGTTGGCCCCTGGCGTGCCGGGATCTTGGTGCCTTTAGATCGTTTCTTACTGGTGACATCGACTTTCATGGCTACCAGAAGGTCTAGCAGACTCTCCTTTCCGGTCTTCACCCTCGGCTGCTTCTCCTCTGTTTTCTGCTGGTTTCCTTCTTCGGTCTTAAATGGTGTCTTCAACAGTGTCTCGCCCTGCTCAGGCAGATTGGTTCCTTCAGACTCAGCTGCCATCTCCACCTTTGCCTGGTCGGTCGGTGTTGCCAACGAGTCACTGTCTTTGTGGGCATCTTCCTTGTCCTTCAGCTGTGGCAGTGGTGGAGCATTGTCCGGTAGATTGGTTCCTTCGCAGTCGGCTGCCATCTCCACCTTCGCCTGGTCGGTCGCCATCTCCACCTTCGCCTGGTCGGTCGGTGTTGCCAACGAGTCACTGTCTTTGTGGGCATCTTCCTTGTCCTTTAGCTGAGGAGGGGCTGGATCATTGTCCTTGTTTTCACCGTAGCTGGTTGAACTTGTGTTGAGAGGGCGGATTCCCACGCTGCGTCCCAGCCTGGTGATAAGCAAACCACGCATAGATGGAAGAGTTTTACTAGGATACATACTACATACGGAAGGAATGAGGAAATGAGGAAAGAATAACATAGGGACAGCAGCAGCTAAGATGCTACTAATGTCTAGCAGCGTTTCTGTTTTCTGTTTCTCTGTTAATATATATAATATTCCCAATCTGAAATACTTTCCCAATACATTGTCATCTTCACCAATGACATTTGAACCAACTTGAAAAACTGCAAATATGATCAGGCAATAAAAGCCCAATGATTGCAGATTTGCTAAATAACAGCGATCTACACTAAATTCATTATGGAACAACATCCGGAGTGAAATGCTGCCTGCTACGATTCTTCTTTCTATTGGCAAAGCTCAAGGTCAGAGGTATTTACCGGACAGTTTGAAAGGAGCGACTAGTGCATCATCAACTAAAGCACTAAAGCCACCCTGTCTAATATGTCTAATGCCGAATAAATGAATGTATAGCGCTGCGTAACAGAGAAAGGCTGACATCCAGTAGAGAAATAAGTACAACTTAATTGAGGATTAATAAACTAGAACTGATTAACGATATGATACATGATACATTCAGTGCAAGTTAACAATTATATCCCACCTGAACACTGGTAGTGCAGCATTGTCGCATTTGAGTGGAAAAGCACCCGTTTGGTGAAGACTAAACGCACACTGACGAGCCGTACGGAGTAAACCCCGATACATGTTTGCTATTCACAAAGCACAAAATCACTATGTTTTATAACCCCAACAACCCCGGCGGTCTTATAATGTCCTTGCAATGCACGTTCCTGACGTTTCCTTCGGGTGCTGCAGGAAAATGTCACCGGCGGCGCTGAACTACTCGGGTATGACTCTAGTTCCGCTGTAGAAGCGCAAGGAAGTTTCCATCAACTATTAAGTAAAAAACATTCATCATTCAAAAATAAAAGGTTTTACAGCCAGAAAAAAAAATCCGCCAAAAATCATAAAAAATACAGTATTTAAATTAGGTATTTGGTGAACTGTTGCTGATGAGTGGTTGATCATCCAGTAGGGGGCGTTCGTTGTCTCATGAATCGAGTTATCGCGATAACATGACACAGCTCAACGCGAATCAAAATGGCGTTATTTCCGAAAAAGAGGTCGGAGCGGTTTCCAGTTAAATAGTTAAATGAAAATATGGATATAAATCCTGCGAAATTATTCTGGCCAGATATATTTTTGAAAATATTAGCACAATTTGTTTTATTTGCATACGTTTTCGTGCAGCTTTGATTGGGATACAATATTACAACAACACGGGTAAGAGCGCTAACGCTGGCTAAATAACTAGCATTCAAGCTAAACATCTCGAAACTTCATAATCACAAAATTGTTGCATGCATTGTATAACCACCTGAACACTACTTTCGTATGTTTATATATATTTTGGTTGAGTAATTGTGCACGAATAGTGGGTTGTGTTGGGTTGTGGGTGGGATACACGTCTTCCAGTGAGAAACCCCGCGGTCCATGTACACGAATGGTTTGGTTCCGCAGTCAGTAAGCGCTGAAACAGGCTCCAAAATAGAAGAATCCCGCCTCACTATATGGTCAAATAAAATATAAACAGCATAAAACCTGCATGATGTCTTCATTTGACTGTTCGTTTGCGCTGATTATTTCAAATTGTGTAAACTGCTGTAGATAATTTGGTATGTTCCTTAACGCAAAAGTTCCATATTTACTATTATTCCGTTTATGGTTAATAACACAAGTAGAAGTTCAGCTAACAAAACACAGTATTCCGAGTATTTTCATACTTCTTGGGGGAAGTAGTTAGGACAGCATGCATGTATACACAAACCAAGTAGTGTTTAAGCGTGTACTGGTCTGCTTTATGAATGCGTTGTCATTTAAATTGTAAGTGTTTCTGACACACACGCACCTAACATAACGAGGTGCTATACTCTGTGATCCTTAGCAGCCATGGCGGAGGAGCGTCGGCCAAAGCAGTGCACTGTGGTCGTGCCCACAGAATCAATGAAGGCCATGGCAGAGTCTATAGGTGTAGGCCAGCTGCAAGAGGAGAGTTGCGTTGCCCTCAGTGACGAGGTCAGCTACAGAATTAAAGAAATTGCCCAGGTAAGTGGCAGTGGCAGCTACTTCTAATAAAACTGCTATGTGATGTTGCATTGTAACGTAACCCCAAATCCCTTTTCCGTATATTTCTCACAGGATGCTCTTAAGTTCATGCACCACGGAAAGCGGCGCAAATTAACAACCAGCGACATCGATAACGCGCTCAAGCTAAAAAATGTAGAGGTGAGAAAACACCTGTCCACATCAAGCACTAGTAAACAAAGGAGTGATGTCAAACTGGTGGTAGTATTCCTTCTGTCCGGGGTGTCATCCTCTCACTAACCCTGAGACGTCCTCCTGCTCCCCCCGCCTGCAGCCTCTGTACGGTTTCCAGTCGCAGGACTTCATCCCCTTCCGCTTCGCCAGCGGCGGCGGCAGGGAGCTTCACTTCTACGAAGAGAAAGAAGTGGACCTGAGTGACATCATCAACACGCCCCTGCCCCGTGTGCCCCTAGACGTTTCTCTCAAAGGTAACCCACGTGTGCTCATCATGCCTTCTCCGTCCCTTCAATTCTGCCCAACAAGAGGTTCTAGCCTGAATTTGTAAGCCAGGTGAGTTGACCCTGCCGTCCTGTTTTGATCCCCGCAGCCCATTGGTTAAGCATTGACGGTGTGCAGCCTGCGATACCTGAAAATCCCCCGCCAGGTGAGACTTTGAGCTCTTTTTGACGTTGACTTCTTGCAAGGAAAATAATATAAATTGAATTGCCATTGAAAACGTGCTTTCTGTATTACAGCTCCTAAAGAGCAACAAAAGGCTGAATCCACAGAGCCTCTGAAAGTGGTCAAGCCTGGCCAAGAGGAGGAGGGCTCCATACAGAACAAGACTCAGGGCGCAACTTCTGCAGAGAGCAAAGGTCAGCAGCTAGCATTCCTTCCTTCGAGTGTTGTGTTTACATTTTGCAAGTGTGTCTCGTTGTGCTCATCTGTCCGGCACTGTCCGCTGAGGATGTTCCAAATGAATGATGATCATTTTGTCGCCACTCCAGGAAAGGATAAGGGTCTGATGAGGCTGAAGCCGCGCAGCACCCATGAGCTCTCTGTGGAGCAGCAGCTGTACTACAAGGAGATCACAGAGGCCTGCGTGGGCTCCTGCGAAGCCAAGAGAGCCGTAAGTGATGTCTTTATGCTGGTTACGTTTCAAACAGGCACCCAGATCGGTTGACCTAATCACCTTTCACACTGGCCTAGATGGATGGAAATTAACTAAACTTATAGACATTTAATGAATAAATCTTCTTTTGAATCCCAAAACTGTAATTCTGTAGTCAGTCTATTTAACTAGTGGTAGAATTGGTTTGAAACAGAACCGTCAAGTGAAGGCTTCTACCATGACCCTGATGAATACATTTAAAATGTATTTTAATTTTTTTATAGACCTCAAGGAAAGGAACAATGCATAATTTTAAGTGAAGGATATGGGAGTTATTCCAGTCTTAAATATTGTCTTCTCATATCATATGTATTGTTTGTTTGCGTGTTCCACCTCCAGGAGGCGCTGCAGAGTATCGCCACGGACCCTGGGCTGTACCAGATGCTTCCTAGGTTCAGCACGTTCATCTCTGAGGGGGTGAGCCGCCTGTTCTATTCAACTCAACCCGCTAGATAACAACACTGATGTACTACACTATGTGTATACAATGTATGTCTGCTGTACCCGATGACCTCCAGTACTAATCGCCCAGTGCTGTTCCTCGTCAGGTGCGTGTGAATGTGGTGCAGAACAACCTGGCTCTGCTCATCTATTTGATGCGGATGGTGAAGGCTTTGATGGACAACCCCACCCTCTACCTGGAGAAATACGTGAGTGATGGTTCAGATCAACTCACAGGTAGAGCATCTCCTTTGCTGTCCAAGCGTCATAGGATCAGGGCTAGGGTGTTTGGACTCCCAGATCAGCCAAACGATACATAAATCCCATTGATGTTTGCAGAGTTTGCTCCTCAAATTCCTGCCAATGAAATGTTCAGATCATGTTCAGATGTAAAGTTTCAATTATGAATGATTCAATTGATATGAGGATTATTTAAATTATTAAAATATGAAATTCTTATTTTGTCCCCTTGTTCAGCTGCACGAGCTCATCCCGGCTGTGGTGACCTGTATCGTGAGCAAGCAGCTGTGCTTGCGGCCAGATGTTGACAACCACTGGGCCCTGCGGGACTTTGCTGCCCGCCTCATGGCCCAGAGCTGCAAGACCTTCAGCACCACCACCAACAACATCCAGTCCCGCATCACCAAGACATTCACTAAGGTACGTTGCCTTGAGTCTGTCATGTTGCCATGTAGTCAGGTTAATTTATGCATCTTTCTAAGCATAACGCCCTTCAAACCAAACCTTGTTTTTTCCTTAATTTACCAGTTAAGAGTTAGGGTTAGGGATATATGCGATGCAAGCCAATAGCCTTGGTTGATTTGTCATACTTTTCTAAACCGCTCTCCTCATCCTTGAGCCTAACCTTAAGAAACAACCGTAACCTTCTCACTGCTACTGCTGTCTATCCAATGGCGGCCTCAGCTCATTGACCCTCTCTGTCTGTTGCAGAGCTGGCTGGACGAGAAGACCCAGTGGACCACACGCTACGGCTGCATCGCAGGGCTGTCCGAGCTTGGCGCTGACGTGAGTGGGCTCCATCCTCATTGACCTGACCTTCCTCACTGCACCCATGTCACCACAGCACCCTTTACACCCGTTTCCATTGTGTCGTGCAGGTGATAAAGACACTGATTCTCCCTCGCCTGACCATCGAGGGGGCTCGCATCAGAGCCGTGATGGACGGACCCGTGGTCTCCAACATTGATAAGATCGGTGCGGACCACGTCCAGAGCCTCTTGTTGGTAAGAGCTCCAGGAAAGTCTCGATGATTGTGTCTGTGAGGTACAGGATATGTAAAACGTGACTTTGTGTGAGGCTCAGAACGAAGCAGCATGGAATCTAAATTTGAATAATTTGTGCACAACTAACTTTCCTAAAAACGAAGCTATAGTAATAAAAACTTGAATTATATATCTGAGGTAAAGAAGTAGCACATCTGTTGTACATCAATCTGCTTATGATGGATAGTTGTATTGCATTCAAAATGAAAAACCTATATAAAGAGTTGCTTTAATTTATATGTGTAATAGTTACCCTGTTTTTTGTTATTGTTTAATAATTATTTATTTATCCCCCCATCTAAGAAACACTGTGCCAGTGTGATCGCCAAGACGCGGAACCCTCCGGACAACGTGGAGCAGTACCGGCTGGACTACGGCTACCTGGGCCCCATGCTCTGCTCCCACGTGGTCAAGGCCCGCACCCAGGCCGCGCTGCAGGCCCAGCAAGTCAACAGAACTACCTTAACAATCACACAGGTACTGGAACTCGGCACACTACAGGGGGTTTGGTTGCGCTTATGGAGGGAGTTTGAACCGCATTGTAATTGTTCAGTAGGGCACATCGGATTACTGCGGTTACTGCAGTCTCGACAACACTGCTCGTATTCAACACTGGCTCCACCGACCTTCTGTTTTGGCACCATCCAGAAATGTATTTCATTGCTTGTGCGTTTGGTTTAAAAAAAAAAAAAGACCCAAACCCAAGCACCACTTATAGGTTTGTTTGCATGGGAGGATCCCTTCATGCATACCCTCTGATGGAGCGATATGGTTACCCGGCCTCCTGCTGGTTAAGTGTTGCTGTAACACGCCTGTCCTTCACTTATTGAGACCGAATGAAACTGTGTTCAAGGGAGCAGGCCGCCCTGCAGCAGAAGAAGGGGAAAATGTAAAAATTTTTAAAGATGGTGTCAGGGGGTTTGGTGCCCCTTTTTTAAATGGCAAACATTGTGTGAGGGGTTAGAGTTCACCCACTTGATATCAACTGCTGTTTTTGACAGTATAACTACTACTGTTGTAACGACGTTAAACACAACAGTACCAGGGAAAGTTGAATTGTGCGTAGTACCGCCTGGTGTATGTTGTGATGTATGACCGTGCTGCGGTTGTGGTTGTTTTGCAGCCTCGTCCCACCCTCACAGTCTCCCAGAGCAGCCTCGGGGGCTCCGGGGGGCCTCGGACCCCCAGCATCATCAAGGTCCCCAGCTCCCTCATGATGTCCCCCCGGCCGGGGACGCCCACGCAGCCCTCTCCGCCAGCCACCAAGTACATTGTTATGGCAACCAGCTCGGGAGCGTCGTCGACCCAACAGGTGACCGGCGGGTTTTCATTTCAGACCGAATAACCAACGAACCCTCATGTCTGGAGTTGAAAGGGAATTTTCTTTGAGCAAGAGATTTGTGTGCAGTCATTTAATTATGAAGGTTTTGAGTCAAAATTATTGTTCATGACTTAAAAGGAGGATCAATGACTCTTGTAGGTGCTTATGTTCTAGACGGGCTGCCCCTATTTTCCCATCAGGTTGCGATGGTTAACTAGCCGAGCCATCTCAAAATCTTAAATGATGTGGGAGTTTTGACCTCAATTAATATAGGCCCCTGTCCATCCACCGGCTGGTAGTCCACACGCCTCTTCCGGCAATTGAATGGGCTTTATTGACCTAGCAGCCATCTTGGTCTAGGCAAAGATGGCTGCTAAAGTGATGGGGAAGATGGCTCAGTTATGTACGTCGACGCAACGCACTGACTACGCAGTCGCTTCAACAAAGTCGTGAACCCGTTACGTTAGCGGACCAATCACAGCCCGCAAGGTTACAATTTTTGGGAGGCACACGTCAGGCCCTTGAGTTGGACGCATGGAGGGTCCACAAAGACGTTATGGGGCCGTAAACCCCCTTGCGTTGCGTCAACGTCCAACCATAACTAAGCCTTAAAGGGGACATATTGTACCACCAGGTGTGAGTGTGATTAGCCATTACAAGCCGTTTGAAAATGTGCAGCTTCTGACATCACAGGTGGGCGTGTCCTAGATGTGTGCTGGATAAATCAGTCTACCAGCCTACCCAGTGGACTGTAGCAAACGTTGCTGATCTCTCTGTCACACATCAAGGTGGACATGCCCACCTGTGATGTCAGAAGCTGCACATTTTCAAAACGACTCCTAACGGCTAATCACACTCACACCTGGTGGTATAATACGTTCCCTTTAAGGCCCCAATGTGTGATGTCGTCAGAAAATGCTTCCTTCCACAACGAGGGGGGGTTGGCCGCGTGTGATTCAACACAAGTATGCACTTGTTGGAGCAAAGCTGAACCATGGCCTCCCCTCCTCCTCCAGGTGATCACTCTGAGCTCCTCCCAGTCGGGCGGCACCAGCACGGTGCAGAGCGCCACCTCGGGCCTGCAGCCCCTGGTGAAGCTGGAGTCCGGGGGCGGGCCGGGGCTGACGGCGTCGCGGCCCATGCAGAAGTACATCGTGGTGTCCCTCCCCTCCTCGGCGTCCCTGGACGGCAAGGGCTCCGGGCTCACCGCCATCTCCTCCTCCACTGCCCAGCTGGAGGCCGGGATGAAGCTGGAGAGGTCCGACTCCCCCGGAGCGAGCACGCACTGAGACTGAGCCCGGACTGTGTGTGTGTACACACACACACACACACACACACACACACACACACACACACACACACACACACACACACACACACACACACACACACACACACACACACACACACACACACACACTCTGTAAATAATTTCATGTTCTATAAGAAAAAGAAATCGGTAGGTCAATGGGACTTTTGTAATGGTTCGGCTGATATTCTGATTTTGTTTACCTTTTTTAACTCTTAAATAAATCTGATTTTGTAAGAAGTTTACTTGTTTTTGTTCAAATTAAGAAAGGGACGCATTGCAATTCACCAACACTCGTGCCAACAATCTCCATTGCACAAAATGTTTCTGGTACAAGGTCAGGCCCCAGCACAGACCCTTTCCTTCCACCGGTACGAGGCAGGGGCCTCAGCACAGACCCTTTCCTTCTACTGGTACAAGGCAGGGGCCCCAGCACAGACCCTTTCCTTCTACTGGTACAAGGCAGGGGCCTCAGCACAGACCCTTTCCTTCTACTGGTACAAGGCAGGGGCCGCTGGAATAGTTATTGCACTTTTAACTTTTCACAGACCACTTCTTATTTCCTGGGTGCCATTCTGTCAAGTGCCGTTGAGATATGCCAGAGTGGAGATCATTCACATAAAGATGTCCATTGGAAAACCATCCTCACCAATTCATGTTGCCACAAGAAGTTCTACCCAGTATGCATTCTAGAATAAAATCTATTTAGTGTGATCAAAATCCACACTCAGACACATATATATAGTACACATATACCTGTACAGTGCCTGTGCTCACACTTTGAGCCTATTCTCACTTGATTTTGACATGAGACGACACTGTGAGCATTGTTCAAATTCACACACTAAAAAATCAAATAAGCAACAGGAATTTACCAGTTGTCTGTTACTGGGGATGATGAACATGTTGGTGTGGATGATAGCTGGTTTAAGCAGCCTCACCTGGCCCTGAGTCTGATTGGAGTGAGGCTGGATGAGGCTGCAAACCTGTTGCACATTGAGCAATCAATGTGCACAGGTTAAACCAGCCATCACCACACACACTCAGGGAGATTGCCTAGATTGCAATATTGTACATCAGGCCATGTATCGTTTCCAACAAATCTTTACAATTATTTGGATTTCTAAAATCCCCACCCTATGAAGAAATTCACAAAATGAACAGAAAGTAGCTGCAGAAAGGTTTCTGAGTGGGTGCTGATTAGGTTTTCCAATGGATATAAGGCCTATAGTTAACAGTATATTTTACAATATATCATTATTCATAGATAACTTAATGAGTAATCACAGCTTTGGTGTTTTCTGATGATTATGTTTGTGTGTCAACATCCAAGGTACAAAGTTCTTTGTTACTTGTGTACCTCCAGTAGCCCTAAATGGACTGGACGTACCGTGTCGTCTATTTCAGGGGTTCCCAACCTTTTTTGTTCCAAGGACCGGCATATTCATAAAAAAAAATTGGAGGACGGGTAGACAATTTTAATGCATTCGTTTTAAGATGCATAATTTTTAAACAAAGGAGGTGGCTGTTTTTCAAGATGGTTTATTTGTCATAATCACAACAACTAAAGCAACAGCAATGCAATGCCTGAGTCTCAGGCTCCCTTCAACAATGCAATAATATAAAATAATACAATTTATAAGAGAAACAAAAGAAAAGTCACCTTAGACACTTTTTCTTTTCTTTTTTTGCTTTTCCTGGAAATATTTCAAGACCCGGTTCTAACGAGTCTGCTCCGGTCCGGGGACCGGGGGTTGGGAATCGCTGCCCTAAATGGACGAGAAGTAGGCCTACCGTGTAGTCTATTTGGAGGACCTGTAGGCTATGTTGTGCCAGTGTTCACGTAGGACACCGAATCCAGATAGATCCACTCCGATACAGCAAGAGGCGGTATGCACCTTTTTTTGGGAAGTTTTTCCAATGTAAACTCAAAGAAGAAATCCCATAGTTCTAAGCTTGCAATCACCCTCTTAATAGCTCTCCCAACTTCACAACTACAGTTTTGCGTAAAGCTCGATTTCACAAGGGACTGCTAGTATGCATTTTAAAATACGCGCGGCTAAACAAGAGGACTGCAAAGAAATATCAAGGATGATTATGGTGAGTGATAAGAAGGGAGTTGTTTTACACTTTTCTGCACTTTTCGAAATTACATGCATAAAAGTTTGTTTATCACGGGTAGATAAGTTTGACCACGGTTAGAACTGTCCTAACATGTCCTCGCCATTTGTATTTGAGGAATTGGCTGTGTTTGAGAAGATGCAGGATCAGGTCAAGATATCCACCAAAGGTGAGTAGGGCTTACAATGGAACAAAGTTTTATTTATCAATAAACACAAAACACAAAACATAGCCTACAATGGAATAAAGTTTTATTTATCAATAAACAGAAAACATTGAACATTGAAGGATTTCTCCGCGATGATCATTGGTAATAAACGAATGGTAGGAGGCCTATAAAGTTGTTATTATTGAGATTGTGCACATTATTTACATTTCAAGTGATATATGGACTTATTTCCATGGTTATTATTAATTTCAATAGCATCGGGGAGGACATTAAAGCGACACACTTGTTCTGTTTAATCAGAGTTGGAGCGCGATGGGTTCTGCAGAAATCCTTGCTTTGAATGTCAAGTGGCAGAAGTTTCTGAAGAGCACAAGTCAGCCCAAGGTAACCAGAAACGTGATCTTCATGCCTGCATCTGCATTGATTTTCATGTTTGAGTCATTTTTATTTATTTATTAAATTTTATATGCATTATATACATGCCATGAGTTAGCACTTGTATTCAAAGTGTCTCATTATAGCTTGTGTGTGTATATGTTTGTGACATGTTCCCCCCACGTGGTAATGGATCATGATACAGTCAGTGTATTGGGACACTCTATAACAGTGTCCTGAGTTATCCCTCCTTTCGCTTCTCCGGCCTCGACTAAACATTTGGTTTTATTTGAAGAAGAACAGGTAAAATCATGAATGCATAGGTGAGCAATAGAAAACAGAAAGGGTTAGAAATAATGGAAAATAGATCCCACTCAAACAAAGCTTTTGAATTAGTGGTGCATCTGTAAATACTGCAAATGTAACTGTAGAATTTCATAACCCTTTTAACACAGTGAGAAAAATATGGTCTAATATAAAACAACCAACACTGCTGCATATCTCATAATGATGTATAATAATCTTTATTTGTATAGCACTTTTGGAAACAGGATTATAAAAGGCTTCACAGAACAAAACATAATTAAAAGAAGTGACATACAAAAAACATAGTAAGAGAGTACAGTAAGTACTAACAAAAACACCATAAAGTAGAGCAAAAGGAAGAGAGCAATGTGTTAAAATAATAAAACTACTTTAAGAAACCTTAGTATAGCATGTGACCGTTAAATGTCTTAGTAATAAAGTATTATAAACTACATCTGATTATTTAGTCTAGAGGTAGACTGTGGGCATGGGGATGGAATCAAGAAATCAAAACCCCTAACCACTACACTAATCCGCCTGTGGTCTTGAAGCCCTTTATTAAACATGGAGAGTTTTAGTATAATGCTATTATGTCACTGACATACCCCTCTCTGCGTAGGATACACTGTTGTTGGGTACACCCTTTACTTCTACACCTATAGCACATGGATGGGGCCGACTGTGTTTATGGAGGACCTGTATGTGATGCCAGAATACAGAGGTAAATACTTTTTCTAATGAAATTACAAGCAAAGAAGGGATATCAGACTAAATTAAGAATTGCACACCAACATAGAATGACTCCAATGTGAATCAAAACAATGACACACATTCGCTGAAAGAATATTTAATATTTTACATTTTTGTTGAATTGTTCTACAGGAAAAGGCATTGGCAATGGTTTAATGAGCAAAGTGGCACAGGTGAGTCTTCCATTCCTTTTTTAATGAGAATAAATCTTCTATGAAGATTATGCTGTCGTGTTGAATGTTAGAAATTAACCTTGTGAATCTCTTATTAACTTGCCAGTAAATGCAATACTGAGCTAGTTTTGAAATTTCTTTCCTTTCGTTTGGTCGGGCCCTTTTTAAAGAACATGTGTACTACATTTGAGTCTTTTATATTTATGGTTCATAAAAAAGATTTTTGTTTTCCAAAACTTTGAAGGTACTTATGGTTCCTTAAGGCAAAGAGACCTGCTGACTTCCAGTTCCCAGTGGTTGATTTAAGCATTTTTGATGAATTCACTTTACACAATAAATAAATATTGTGTGCGTGTGTGTGCGTCTTACCACTGTGTTCTGTTTCTAGGTGGGGAAAGAGAAGCAGTGTACTAGGCTTCAGCTGTCAGTACTGGACTGGAACACCCGGTCGCTGGACTTCTACATCAAGAAGGGTGCTCGGGACCTGACCGCGAGCGAAGGCTGGCACGCCTTAAGGTTTGACGGAGAAGCTCTGGATAAACTGGCCGCCGAAGCTCCCAAAGACTAGAAATCAGTTCTAGAAGTTAAGACGGTGCCACTACAATCGCTCACCCTTTCTCCAGCTCCGACTAGACCGTGTTTCTACCTTGTTTTTCACACTTTATTTATTGACGCCTGTAAATGTCGTCCATACTACCTGCCATGTGTGTTCAACATTGCAGTACACGCCTTTTTGTGACTTTACTGTGGTAAAGGAGGTGACAGTCCAGGTCCCTTCTACCAACTAGTGATGGCCTGATTACATGATTTTAAGCTTTGGATATTCGTCAGGCATTCCAAACAATTATCAAAATATATACACTGAAGAAAAATGAGCAAGTCCATTCATAGTGCGAATAATTTACTGCCTGTAAACGTAGCAAGAGGAGACCATTGCTTCAGAATCAAGTTTTTATCAACTGATTGTATTCGTATGTATGGGTGGGATGGTGGTGTAATACTACAGTTATTGTATTGCTAATTTATTGGTGGTACGAGAGGTGAGGTATTTGATGTGTGCTGCTCTTGTTTATGTATTAGCAAATGTATTTTCACCAGTGAAAGTATTTCATGACAATGTTTAGAACAGACATGGAGGGAATACAAGGCAAACAAGTGTGATTGTATATTCATCTCTGTATGAGGAACATCTGGGGAGCAACTGTATTTTTGACAATATTGAGATTCATACTTTTGATATTATTAAATAACCTGGTATCCCTTTAATACCTTCATACCACCCAAGTATTGATTAATTGTATTAATTGTATTTTTGTCCCACTCATTTTTATTCGCCATTCCATGTGAGCCATTCCATGTGAGCCATTCCATGATCCTTTGCCCCCTTCTTTGACATGTCCTAAACAAAGTAAACGGGGGGTGTCGCTTCGCTCCAGTGTTGGCCACTAGATGTTGAGACAGTGTTGTCAAGGTTCTTTCATAATAGAGTTTTCACACTGAAGTGATGTTCCCGCCCTCCTTTCAGTTAATGCTGTCTCATGTGCATGCCCAGGTTCTGTTCTCAGCAGATGTCTGGATTGGCTGAATCAAGTTAAATCAAAATGTATATGCATAGGAAATGAATATGTTTCCCACTGAGAACATAACCAAGAATCACACAGTCCAAAGAGGGAATATTCTCAATCACTCACTCACTCACTGAGTGTGAGAGTGTGAGAGTTAGTGTCGCGGGAAAAATCTATTCTGTTCAGTATTGCGATATATAGTGCACGCAATTACATCGATACAGTAGTGCAAAGTATTTGATTTTTTTACTTTTTTTAAATTTAGTTAACTGATAATTAACATTTGTGTATTACATACACAAGGTGACTTGTTGCGGTACTTTGTTGTCGTGAATTCAACAGCAAATTCAAATTCAAATGGCTTCACCATCACAACCGGATGTACACAACGCTCCGTCTTCTTTCAAATCGAAAGTGTGGGTATATTTCTGTAGGAAAGACCTTGACATGCAGTTTGTCATCTGCAAAGATTGCCACATGAAAATGAAGTACAGTGGGAATAAGACAAACTTGAGGGCCCATCTCACAAGGTACCATTTGGAGTTAGCTACCCCTAATGAGGTGAAACAATCCAAAGTTGTTGTCCTACCCCCAAATCAACTCACCTTGGACCAAACAAAAATTATAAAGTTACCTCCAAACTCTGAAAGAGCCAAGAAAATCACTGAGACGAAAGCCTACTGAATCGCAATATATCGCAGAATCGAATCGCAGTACTTTCTGGATTGCAATATGTTAAGAATCGCAATAATATTGAATCGTGGCCCAAATACCACAATACTATCGAATCGTGTGAGTATAGGAGTGTGAGTGTACAAGGCGTTCTTGAGAGTTATTGACGTACATGAGTTACTTTTAACTGGCATTTGCTGGTTTACTACACAAGACAGCATGTTAGTAAATCAATGCCTAATGGCAGTGGAACATGCCAACAAGGTAATCTGCTTCATTAATCATTACACAAGGGTTGTAATCCTGCTGGTTTCGAGGGTCAGGGAGTTTGGAGCAATTGCATGCCGTATCTAGAAAAACCGTAAAGATCTGTGAGTCACCAGTCCCTGGCATAATCAGTACTGTAATTGACTGATTAAATGTCTGTCTATCTCATTTCTGATTTAATGTCTGTTTACTTATAACACTTATAACTCAACGTAACTAATCCCATGACTGGTTATCGATGCCTTGACAAAGGATTATTCATTCATTTAATGGTTTGTGGTTACACAAATATGTGTGAAATGTGAAAGGATTCACATAGATTAATCCTTACTATTGTATGTGTAAATAAATCACGTTCTGTTTCTAAATATTTCAAACAAACCACATATATCCATTTTTATTTGCATTTGATTTCTTCTGGCTCTAAAAATAACTTCTACAACTGATATCAAGTAAAAAAGACACAGCAAATTGTACACATGTTTTGGCTTCAGTACAGAAAACACACACATCTCTCCTTAAACACTTCAAACAGTCAATGTTTTGTCCTAAACACTCATTACCACCAATTAGTTTGATTTTAAAATTCAAAACCTGCTCCTCTCTGCTGTACCGGGAGTCCACTGTGTGCAGCCAGCTATGTATCATGTAGTCTCATCATTTTATTTTTATATTATGGCTTCATGGAAGCTAGACAACCATAAAATAGATTTTTTGCACTAATTTTGAAAACCAGAAGAAGATTTAATTTATGGCCAGTGCTCCAAAAATCACTTTGAGTGGGACCGGCTGCAAAACATTAATAATTCATAATTTGTTAAATACTAATCCCAGACAGTGTTGAAGTCGGTGGATGTATCATGGGTCCAACCCCTTTCTTCTGCAAAGGGGTTGCATTCCAGATGCATGTCTAACCTATTGATCCCACTCAGTTGGAAGATCACAAACGGTTGATTTGCAGTGGTTCTCATTGAGAATCCCTTCATGACATTAAGGAACCTTCTGGAATGGTTAAAACTAACCTATTAGAGAGTGACATTGCAACTTCAGGCCGTTCTCTTCAAGGATGTCGTTCACAGCAAAACCCATCCCAACACACATAATTTTGTTGACGTCATGGGTCTGGGTTTGCGTTATCCAACCAGGACTACATACGAAGCAGTACTCTCATTCTATTAGCAAATAGCCAAGCTTGACGGTTTACAAGTGGCAAGAGCCTGAGATCAATGACAAAAGTGGACTGTTGATAGTAATAATAAATAGTCAACAGAACATAGTAGAACAGTGTAGTTATGGACCAGCCCTGTGGATTAATTAAAACATATTGGTATATACCTGATCGGTCAACAAACATACAAAACGGGTTCAGCCCCTTCTCATCACGGGACCACTCAGACGTAAGCGTTGCGTCCATAGTTACTCGGGGGGGCGTGCTGGGGGGGCCCGATGGCAGAGCGTGGGTTCCCCCTGGAAGACGGCTGGTAGGCGTACGCTCTGATGCAAAACAAACGCACCTGTCAGGTAGGGCCGTGCACAACTGGGACATCAAACTTACGAGCGTCAATGTATCGGACTCCACTATAGGGGGAGCGAGAGAGAGAGAGAGGGAGAGAGGGGGAGAGAGAAAGAGCATGGGAGAGAAAGAGAGAGAGAGAGTTGTGCGATATCTACCTTTTTTCATCAGGTGTGTCGAGTTTGCAAGAGCACATTAAACATCCCCCTCCACAGAGAGCCAGTATGCCGGACGACCAGCCGATATAGAGGCCTTCTCCAATCTCATACCTGGGGACGGAGAGTGTTGGTTAATGTTTAGGCTTTGATATTTATAATCATACAGGTTTTAAATCACATCATGAATTATTACTATTTCTTTATTGTATTGTATTAGTGTGCTGTTACTTTGTGAACTTACTTTGTTCCTGGGTAGAACTCGTCAAAGAACTGCTGTGTTATGTTGGCTGCATACCAAGATATCGAAATCATGGTACACAGTCCTGTAGGGAACAGTGAGGCAGAATCTGTATTTTAGGAGTGCGGAAGTGGCAGGTACTCTTAGCATGGCCTTCATCTAATGCTAGCAGTTCATCCTCTTGACCTTTGAATAACAACAACAGAGTACTGTGTCCAGACTCATTTAGTAGGGGTGGCACTTTGTTTATCTGTCCAACAGCTGATGGATGCTCTAGAGTCTGGTTCTCAAACTTTGTATACAGCGTACCACCTCAGAAAATATTTGTCTCCCCAAGTAGGCTACCAACAATATGACCGATGTTATAAAGTATAGCAAAATACAGAAGTGTAGGCTATGCACACTTAACGCAGGAGGCACATTTATACTTTTAACTTATTTTAAACCACATTTTAATGATCTCATGGTTTATGTTTTCCCATTCATACTAGTATTTTGATTATGTTCTTAAATAATTATGTATCTTTTTTTTTTTTGGAGATACCTCTGCGGACCACTAAATTGCGCACGCGTACCACCAGTGGTACGCGTACCACAGTTTGAGAAGTTTGAGAAGAACCATTGATAACCTATTCATCGATAGCCTATTCATCGAGCATGGGCATGCTTGGGGGAGTGAGGTGAAGTGTAGTCGCCTCCATCACAATACCTTGTAGGATGAAGAAGACGCCGCCGAAGGCTGCGATGCGTCCTTTGAGGGCGTAGTTGTCCCCTCCTATTTTGGTGCACTGTATTCCTGCTAGCGAGGCCACCAGGCCGAACGCCCCGAAGACGATGGCCGCGACCATCAGTGCCCGGGACGCCTGTATGTATCCTGTTAGAAGACAGAATCAGATGACCACTTGGTGTGAGTTCAGGATAAAAAGGGGTTGCGCCACACAAACAAGTCTAACTGCCTTAGAGCCGCGCTTAGTAGAAGCTACTTGTTGACACCTAACCTCAGGCAGGTGTGAATGGTGTTATGCTGGCGAATGTATAGCCTACATAAAATTGTGGGGGTGGCTAGGATTTGCGGCCCTCAGGGTTAGAGCCCAGCAGCGACAGGCTGTTTTTACACAGGATAATGTGCCGGTTGAGCAGTTTAACTCATTATTGTACAACACAAGTTTATTCTAGAGTGCATGAGTACAACCAAAGGTAGTTAATTCTGACTTGGCCAATGCAAATCGATTTTCTCTCCAGTCTTTTCAAGCACTTTCTGGTTTACATTGTAGCTAGTTGTTGATTCGTTAAGTCTTGGGTACTACTAACTTACAGTTCAAAGTTGTTACTAGTTAGGACATGCATATTAGTGGTGCAACCGAATTGTGTACATTGATTGTTTGAAACCAACTAGTGGTTACTAAGGACCTAGTAAGGAAATAACTAACTAGCTGGTACCACCCAGTCCAGCTGAATTAATTATAACTATCTATTTATGACAAAGTCGCTGTAGATGATTATGGAGTTGTAAAGAGAGAGAGCGAAAAATAACAAAAGAGTGTAAGATTTTGAAACTTAACCACCAAGAATTTTCCCTCCCAGCCAACATTTCTCCACCATTGAGAAGTGTCAGGGAAAATAAATTATCCAAACCAATTAGGGAACTGATACCCCGATTGGCCAAAAATGACACGGGAGCGGTCTAGAATCAAAGTTGTCTTCTACAGAGGCAGGCACAGTCAACTCAAAACAAGCATTATCACAGGAGATTAAACTCACTGACTGACGGCTATGCCATGTTTATAAAATTTGACCTAAATAATTGCTCTTAAATCGTACCTACAGATCCTTTAATACTGAAATATATTTAATAATAGTAAATTATGTTTTATACTTTTTTGGCATTAATAGACAATATGTTGATAATAAGGATCTTAAAATTGTCTTTCAGGATTTTGACTGGATCAAAATAGATTGAAATTATACAATTTAAGTTATATTTGCATATAAAGGAAGGCCTATATATAATGCAAATACATTGCAATGTTGAAATCAGAGAACAATCCTAGCTTCTCTGCCACAACCTAAGATCGATTTGGCATTCACTATTAACTCACCGAATTGCATTGGGGAGGGTGGAGTGGTAGATTATTTGTCAAACTCTTTTTCAAAATCACATGTGACCATAAAATGAGTGTGCCCATATAAGATCATACATGTAATACAATATGGGCTGTTGTTGCTCATGAAAAAAACAAGCGCTGGTTTTGAAGATACAGGTAAACACCAGGTTTACAGTTTTCCCAGTAACATGGCCACACCCCATTCATAAAGTTTGTAAACATCACGTATCTCTTATTATCAGTCTGCACTCTGAGTGGATTTTACTGTTTGATTGGTTTTAGCCCTACTACCCTCTTATCTCTCTATCTTATCATCAGATCCACCAGAGATTATCTGAGGCTGGTGAGGGCATCTTCCACTGTACAGTTAGTGAGATGGTCCCCTAAACTGGCTCTTTACAATATCTCTTTAACCTCATCGTAAGGTGACAGTAACCCCCCCCCCCCCCCCCCCCCACTTGTAAAACCTTCAGTTGATCATGGTGAGTTTTCTTAGAACAAATGTCATAAATATATGGCTTGTTAAGCCCTTTGAGACTGTACCGTGATTAAGGGCTATACAAATAAAATGTAATTTAATTGAATAAGTCCATGTGATAACACGCTATTTTACAGTGTAGGCTAGATTTATTAAAAAAAAAAAAATTCTAGGATCATGATGATCAACCAGATATCTCCTCAACACTTTTCCATACACAAAAGTGAAAAGATCAACATCAAAATCAAAATTAATCTGCACGCAAAGTATATAGAATATCTATCTATGTACTGTATATTGAGTGTATATCGCCTTTATATATATATATATATATATATAGTTGATCATATATAGTATATCTCGAGCAACCAAAATAAGCCTAAAGTGTATGTACATTTTATTGAATGAGAAATTCCTTAGATTAGACTAGACTCAATTTCCACCTGACGAGCCGAGGTTATCTATGCGTTTCAAACACAATGCCATTTGATGCGCCGAAGGTCACGTACCGTTAAGGGCAAGCAACGAAGGAAAGTCGCGACAATTGTGGACCCCTGTGGAGTCGGTGGCGCAGGACATCCAGAGGTTCTCATAGATGGTGGACGTGGTGATGACGTTTCCGTCCACAGAGGAGACTTTCCAGTTTCGGTTAGGGAGCGCAACGCCGAGCATCAACCAGCCAATGAAGCCCAAGAACAGCGCAAAACCTTCCACTATCGCATTCATTTCTCCTGCTATTTTGTTACTTCAAAACCTGTGTGGAGCTGTCCGTCGTGGTGGTTCACCGCGAACCTCTAAAACGAGAAAAAAAAAAAAAAAAGTGTTACTTCCCCAAGGCCTTTGTGTACACAAGTGTGGGGATTTTCTTTTGTCGTTGGCTGTCTTGTCACCCTCAGTGAAACCACCACTGAGCAACACCTGCGTCGAAATGCCGAGGTAATAAAAGCATTATTAATGATTAATCTCCCAAGGGCTCTCATTACTTTTTGTACCCTCTTTTGTTGACAGCGTTTCTGGAGGTTTACAAAGAGTACCAGGTGTTTATCCAAGGAACGACCAAGAGGCCCGTCACTCAGACCTGCCACAGGTCTCAATTAGCCCCAGCTATGTGTTACCCCATGATAGCCTCCTTTTTGAAGTTTGGAGTGCATCAATAAAGGCAACAACGTTTGGATGTTGTTAGATTCACATTTACATTCAGGGCATTTAGCTGACTTTTTTATCCAAAGCGACTTACTTTATGTACTTTATCCAAAGTACATTTGTCAGAAGAAAGAGAAACAAAAATATACCGCCTTTGGTACAGTAAGGATGTTCATAGAATAAGTGCCAAGCACTAACAATTGCGAGGTTAACCCATTCCCTGTATAAAACAAAGATACTCAACGCCTAAGACGCTACACCATGCTAAATTCTATTTTTAAGTGCCAGGACGTACAACATACAATAAGTGCCTAAGAAGGTTTTTTTTAGGAGAGTAAGCGAGGAGGGGCGAACAAGTGAACAAGTGCCATGCCAAAACAGAGAAGAGTTTGGACTTTGTTGTGACTTTGTTAGCGATGGCGGTGCCAGGTGTCCAGCTGAGGTAGTTGAGCGTTCGAGCGCTCAAGCTTGGCTGTGCAGTCTGACTAACACTTGGCGGTAGGCAGGGGCAGCTCCATTGACCGCCTTGTAGGCCAGTATCATGTCTTGAATCTGATGCGAGCTAGGCTACTACATGGAGCCAGTGGAGGTCATGGAAGAGGGGGGTCACGGAAGAGGGGGGTCACATGGGAACATTTTGTAAATCACGTTCTGTATCACTGAGCGTTTATGTGTGTGATGTCGCCCATGAGCATGGCACTCGGGCGTTTAAGGTTTATAGAAGGCGTTGAACCTAGACCCAGCGATGCCATTCAGCAAAACCTCCCAGATTTAGCATCAGGAGTGAGTAAAGAAACGCAGGGCACCCTGTAGTCCTTGTGTCATTGCGTCGACTAGTGGTGGCTCTGGAAATTTAACTTATTTTAATTAGTACAGATTATGACGTCAGTCATATCCTTATGAATGTATTATTAATTGTGTATTTAATTCAGTAAAACTATTTTATATGCTATGTTCAAAATCCACATGTAATACCATATCTATATTTAATGCCAGTGTTTTATTGTAATTTAGAATAATTTATCGTGGACAATTTAGAAGTAGAATCATGTATGGTCTACGTTAGTTGAAGCCCTCATTGCAGCCCTAAAGTGAATGTGTAAAAAAAATTAAATAAATAATTAAAGCTGAAATTATCTTATAAATAATCACATTTCATGCCAGACAGAGCAGATAGACATGGCAAATGACTACTAATTAATAGTGACAAAGGAATAAACCATTCTACTCTCCCCTTAAATGCCGAGGTAATCCAACTATTATTAATTATTAATCTCCAAGGGCTCTCATTACTTTTCTTTTTTCTACCCTCTTTTGTTGACAGCGTTTCTGGAGGTTTACAAAGAGTACCAGGTGTTTATCCAAGGAACGACCAAGAGGCCCATTGCTCAGACCTGTCACATGCCTCAATTAGCCCCAGCTACATGTTACCCCATGACAGTCTCCTCTTTGAAGTTTGGAGTGCGTCAATAAAAGCACCAACGTTTGGACATTGTTAGATCACGTTCTGTCTCGCTCAGCGTTTATGTGTGAGTGATGTCGCCCAAGAGCATGGCACTTGGATGGGGGGGGGGGGGGGTAGTTGGTTTAAGGATTACAGAGGGCGTTGAACCTAGACCCAGCGATGCCATTCAGCAAGACCTCCCAGATTTAGCATCAGGAGTGAGTAAAGAAAAGCAGGCCATCTCGTAGCCCTTGGGACATTGCGTCGACTAGTGGTGGCTCTGGAAATTTTACGTCTTTCAATGACTAAAGTCAATGACGTCAGCTATGAATCCTTATGAATGTATTATTAATGGTCTATTTAATTAAGTAAAATAGTTGTATATGCACTGTTCAAAATCCTAATTAAGTACCATATCTATATTTAATGGCAAGGTTTTGCATTGAAAATAATTAATCATAAACTTTTTAGAAGTATCATAATTCATTGTCTACGTTAGTTGGAGCCTTTTTTACATACCTAAAGGGAATGTATCTTGTCATTGAGTCAACAATTTAGAAAAAAATATTAAAGCTGAAATTATCTCATGAATATTTACATTCTTATTTGACTATTTAGAAGCATAATAATGCATCATCGTCTATGCCATTTGCAGCCCTAAAAGTTGTGTTTCTTGTCATTTTTCTGAAGTCAACAATTATTAAAAAATTATTAAAGCGTATGAAGAATTACATTACATGACAGATAGACATGGCAAGTGACTACTAACTAATTCGAACAGAGGAATCTACTTTCCTTCTCTCCCCTCAACTGAACGCCAGGCACCATTATGTCAGTGTTGGTGACTGGCACGAAAAAAGCTATACTACTACATGATAGAGAATCAGAATAGTTAGTACAGAATAGCAGTTACGGCACTTCTGATGCCTCCGCCAACCTGAGAAATACGTCAATGACGGCATTTAGGAACAAAGCTGTGTTTGTTGGTTTGATGGCGAAACCATTATGTCACTGACGACAGGATAGCATTTTTGGCATTAAGGGTTTTGCAGTTTGACAAACAATAGTTTTGTCCAAGCGGAGACAAAGTCAACAAAGTGTCAAGTTTATGGCTTTCTGATGATTAATCACCCACTTTTCTTTTCTTTTTTTTTTTACCATAGTTTGTCCCTAAAGATTTTTTATTTAACAAGTAAATTACAGAAATATAAATCAACTGAATCATTAAAAAGCAGTTGAATATGTAGGTCAATTTTGGTATTGGACGAGATACAGCCTGTTAGAAATCAAAACAAAATAGATACCAAAAAATGATGTTGACTAATAATTAAATATCATCAAAGCAGTACTCTCCTTAATAATCAAAGTAATCATTTTTGAACAGGGACTAGAAAATAAGAAAATAAATTGCATTTAAAGACTGCAAACTCAGCTATTTTGCCAAGCACCTTTTCCTTATTACCTAACAATTTAAATAATCCCTAATCAAAGTAAATCCTATATGTCTGTCTATGTCTACACCAAACACCAACCTAAGGATTTTTTTATAAATACCTCAGTAAAACAGTTAAGCATGGGTTGGTTTTCTTGTTCCACCCTCACACATAATGCATACATTTCAGTCGTAAAAGAAGTTCTGCGGCTCTGCGTCTTACCTGGAAGTGCAAAAAGAGAGGGGAAATCCCGGCAGTTATAGATCCCAGTGGAGTCGCTGGCACAAGACATCCATAGGTTTTCATAAATGGTGGATGTGGTGATCACACTCCCCTCCGTCGTGGACTCCTTCCAATACTGGTCCTCCAGTGACACCATGATTAGTATCCATCCTCCAAAACCTAGGAAAAGTCCTATTATCTGCACTATCTCAATCATCTCCATGATATTAATTTGATTAATTATTAGCAAAACTGATAGATATCGCATCTGTGAGGAGCTTGGTACGTGTCTTTGATATCAGACATGCATTTTATAGTTAGGAGTAACCCCTGGACCTTTTAGCAATGCACTCCACCTGAACTATATTCAACAGTTAATTTGTAGGCCACTCATCCTAACTGCAAGTAAGCCAAACCCGCCCAAAATGGATGGCCTTTCATATACCTGGCAAGTTACCATGAAATGTAAGTATACCTGCTCTGCATGTGTGGTTCATTCCTAGTGGTTTGTGACGTTTGCAACAGCTTAATATCGGATGGCCATTGAAGGAGTTATCTACAATATGTACCTTTGGCACATATTATTCCCCCCTGGTGTTCAGCAGATTCATATGATTCCTGTCAATGTTATCTAGTCTTTGATTTGTTTGATGGTAATTGAACCCTCACATATATCATTATATGTATATTTACACACACATTCATACAGTAGGAAAATATATTATATATATATATATATATATATAATATATATTTTATATGTGTGTGTGTGTGTGTGTGTGTGTGTGTGTATATATATAGATATCCTATGGGAAATGGATGACGCAGCATTGTGCAGGATTGACCTTGCTGCTGTAACAAAAAGCTACCCATTCTCTTCAAGAATGGGTAGCTTGTGATTTCAGGTAGGTCACTCCCAGTGTCATAAGTTAATACTCCTGAAGAAATACCGAATTGCGGTCAGGGTAAACATTGGAAAGCTGACCAAATAAAAAGCGTTTTGTGTGTGATTTATTGGAAGCAGAACGTGTCTATAGTCGCAGTGGTTAAGCATTAACAGGTTTGAAGGGAAACAATTATTTTGTTTAAATGACTCCTCTCTGAGGGCATAATGTAATATTTGTATTGGAAGGCTTGATTAAGGAGTTTTCTTTTCATAAAGAGTTGTACCATCCACTGAACAACTGTCTCTGAAAAACCTCAGCTATACTCAACTAAGAAATAGTTCTGGTGCGTTTAATTCCCTGTTGTAAATGTGTTCCTTTAGAAGCCATACATAAGGCACCCATGCCTGGCATAGTATGCATCAACTGACGTTCTTAAGGTTAGCAGGTTAGGTTCATTAAGAAATATCATCTTCATAGAAGTAGTTTGTTACCATGGTTATTAAGAACAATTTTCAAACCTGGCATATTCCAGTTAATATCTTATCAAATGCAAGTTTCGTATTGCCTGCGAGCTATCACAAGTCCAGTACAAAGTTCTGCCGCGTACAAAACCGATATTCCGCTTTGTTCTTGTCGCTGTTAATGTTTTATTTCCCTTACCTCAGTCAATTTATCTATCTTTTTGAGCATGTCCCCATTGACCTGGCTTTTTCTTAAAGGGACAGTAACAGTAGTTAAAATCGCCAATTAAAATAAAACATAACTATATCTCCTGATTCGATCTGCGACTTGCAAATCTGCAAATCTAAAGTTATAATTATAAAAAATCATAAACGTTATACGATTAAAGTATATTTGGCAACAATTTAGTATCAAATGTATCAGATAATAACATCAGTCTTGATAGAACCCAGGATCATTTGGGTGTGGTCGACTGGTACCTACTCACTACCACCTCTTCAGCTCACAGCAAAATGTTCAACAAGGGAAATAATTCTGTTCAATGTCGCCCTTCTTAACGTAATAGAATAGCCTTGTTTGCAGAAAAGTCTTATTTTACTTATGTTACAGCATTTCTTAGTCCATTGAAATTAGAAGAATTTCGGAAGCAATCTGTTATCATTGAAGTCTGGTACTACTCTGGTAATACTATTTCAAGGATTGTGTTTCCATCGTACCCCCCACCAAAACTCATAAAATAATCCATAGGTCCATAAAATAAATACCCAAAACTGAATCTGGAGCATAGCAAAGATATAAACCCTGTTTACATGTAATCAGAAACCAGGGCTACTCATCCTTGGTTTTTCTTTATTTAGATTTGTTTGTGTTGTCAAGGAAAAATCTGGTCGAAAGTTGTATTTGACCATTGTTAATGTATTTGTAGCGCAGTGACTTATAAAAGGCAGAGTCATCCCGCTATTGAAAAATAATGCACACCCTTGGAACGTTATTGACCAAGTATTTATCAATGTGGTATCAAAAGAGTTAATACCCTCTTGCTTTGGTCCTGTGTTCAAACGTACCTGAGGGATTACATGTATGTTGCTTTAGTGTGCTTTAAATAAAACCACTTAAACATTAAACATGGATGCTATTGTTGTGAGTTTCTGATATGTGATTTAGTTTCGGTCGGGTCACTGAGTCAATACTTAACATAATGTATCTATATGTATATACTGTATATGTCGTCCGAAGTAAAGGCTCTTTCTGTACCTCACTCAACCTCTCTTCCTCCAGAACTCTTCTTCTACCTCACCCACTCACACCTTCACAATAGGTAGAGAGATGACAGTAAGGTCATTTTGTACCACAGAGCCTATTGTAAATGTTATTTTTTTTTATCACAATTCTATTGTGAAACAAGGAGACAGTTTTTACAATACAATATGTTGTGGTGTGACTTTGAGAAAGCCCCTATAATCAATCTTTCTTTCTTAGCGCTTCAGAAGAATAGACTCACCTGAATGTAACTAAACCCTGAGTTATTCAAATACATCAGCGCATTGACGTAGCCTCCTCATCCACTTTCAATATGAAGGGACAGGAAAACAACAAAGTGTTAAATGTTATGACACCCATTGATATTCACAAGCCATCAGTCCAAAAATATTTTATTTTCAATTTAATAACATTAATATGCCAGTTGGTAGATGCTGTTAGCCAAGGTGCTAATGCTTTGAGTTGCATACATTTTAATAGCATGGTTGGTCCCCACGGGAATGCAACCACTTACCCTTAATGCCTTGCTCTACCAGTTGAGCATGGCATTTGTTTCTCAAAATGTCTAAGCTGTAATATAATATGTCCTTTACATAATTTGCACATACATAGGGATAACTCGACTCATATCTATACAAAATGCATTTAAGACTTAACAGAACTTTTTACAATTTTACATACAATTTTGCTAATTTGATTATATTTTTTATTATTTACATTTGTTCACAAAATTGTATCTCCCTGTCATACCTGAGATTCCTTTTTTCACGGGATAGTATTATTATTATTATAATATTTACATGACAAAAATAAATACACACAGAATCCACACTAAACGCTTCAAACTTTAAAAACGATATTGTTATTAATACGTTCCTCTCAATAATTACAAAGTCTTTGATACATTATTATATGTTAACGCTACAATATGAGCAAAAAATAAAATACAATTCTGCATGCACTAATCCTCCGTCCGGCATTCCCTCATCATCATCCTGCCACGCCTCCGTCTCACCCCCGTTCAGAGGAGCACGCATCCCCCCCCTTTGGCCTCCACAAAGTTGGGGTCCAGGTCGTTGGGCAGCTTGCCCCCCGCGCCCCAGAGGTTTAGCTCCCCGAACACGCCTGTCTCGATCATCTCCTCCTGCCAGGGGATGGGGATGTTCCCGGAGGAGAAGTCGTCGTAGAACTCTGTGTCCTTGGCGTCCAGCACCACGCCCTTGATGGTGCTGAAGGCGCCCACGTCGTCGATGTCTTTGGCGTACACCATCTTTGAGTCCGGGACGAAGGGTGGAGGGAGCATGCCTGTAGGGGAAAGAAACGCAACGTGTCGTTGGAACAACCCACACCGTGGCTCACACTGTCTCTTTCCTTCTCTTTTCTTTCTCTTTTGTTCCCTATTTAATTAATACTACATCATTGCTATAGTTTTACTATAGCATACTATTACTATTGTTATTTGTATTCAGTAGGGATTCAGTGATATATCCGCCCCTGATGTACGTCAAACAATATTTGTCAGTATAATTTGGAACATCATTTATTTTGGCCTTTGTGGATGTGTTTACATGCTTAAGGTCCACTATTGTGAAAAATAATCACTATTGGTATCAGCAAAAAAAGGGCTATGGATACATCCTTCCCTCCATAGTCTTATTTCTGATGCTGATGTATTTTAGTGAGTTTCTCCCCACCTGCTTCCAGGCGGCCCCAGTTGAGTTCCTTGAAGAACGGTTGACTCTTGAGCTCAGCACACTCATTGTTCTTAAAGCCCAGGCGTTTCGCTGGGTCTTTCTCCATCAGACCTTCGCAGAAAGCTTTGCAATCCGCACTGAAGGTGGGAGGGTAGGCTACCGCATCGTTGAGGATCCTCCGAGTGACTTCTTCGCTTTCAACCTGAAGTAAACAATTTGGGGAAACAGGACATGATGATCGATTTAAAGTGTTCATGTGTTTTTAAATCTTTAAATGACGTGATCCACTACTGGTGATTGTGTGATTGTGTTGTCTTAGAAGTACATAAAGAATAGCTCTATTGTCCATGAGACCTACTGGAACTAGGTGACGGTAAGTCTACTGAGTGCAGGGAATCCAGTTGGTACCTTCTCTCCTCGGGTTCTGAATGGTCCTTTAGCGGCTATCATCTCGTACACTGTGACCCCCAGCGTGAAGTAGTCCACTGAGTAGTCGTACGCCTTCTTCTGGAGCAGCTCTGGGGCCATGAAGCCTAAGTTCATAGCACAGTTTTTTGCCGGGTGCCGTTTGATCTAATGACTTCTCGTCACTAGCTGTCCCCGCTAATGTTCTACCAACTGCCAATGTCTACTGTCAATGTTAATGCACTGCCAGCCTTTTTTGTTATGCAAGAAATGTAAAATAAATTTACAGGAAAGATATTTACAGGAAAGTATGGGAAGGGGAGGACAGCAGGAGAGAAGGGAAAAATATGGGAGAATCCCTAAGAGGGTTGCCAGGTTTGGCCTAGTGGCAGAAATGATCCTATACCTTTTAATAGTAGAGTGCTAATGACATGTCATATTTTTTGATAAATCACCTGGAGTTCCAGCATATCCAGTGGTTGTGTCTTTGCCTGGTGGAAGCTCCACAGCAAGACCCAAATCAGACAGTCTGACGTGCCCTGTGTGGAAATGCAATGAGTTGTCAGGGAGGCAGAGGATAGACAATAGACCTTATTCACAGATGGCCTTCTTCGTTCCTCACGCTAGCTGTGTGGTCGAAGGTGGCGTTTAGGATGCAGAACTCGCTACAGGGATACTCTGGGATTTTGATTGAGAAAGTATTTGAGAAAGCTGTACAAAGTGGTTTATCCTGCTTGATGTTGACTGAGTCTCACTGGTGTGGTCCCAGGCACCTCTCGGCCCCTGGGACACCTGGGACCAAGAACATTTTGAAGGAATTCTATATTCTGGAATATATGATTATTATGTTATATAATAATATATATTCTTTCTAGATGGGAAACAGAGGCTGCTACATATTTGTGGTATTTGGGGGCTTACCAGCATCATCCAATAGTAAATTCTCTGGCTTCAAGTCTCTGTAGACGATCCTGTGCTGGTGGAGGTGCTCCAGGCCACAGATGACCTGGGCGGTGTAGAAGCATGCTCTGGTCTCATTGAAACCTGGATTCTTTTCATCCACATTGTACATGTGGAACCTAGAACCGAACCGGGAGCAGGTCCAACACAATTCAGATGATGGGAACACTGGTAGAAAACCCTGTAATTGAAGTCTAAGTAGTCTAAGTCTGGATATTCAGGGGCAGTGACGTTATAGTTAGTGAGTGTAAAGGTGATTCTCAGACTTATAGAATTACCAACCGGCGGGCTTGCCTGTGTATTAGCTGTGAGGTTGATCTATGTTAGGCTCATTATGGGATGTGACTGGAAGCAGCACTAAAGAGCACACTTCACCAAAGCAAGGAACCTGTGTCTCTGTACTTTTTGCATTAACTACCTGAGGTCTCCTCCATTCATGATGGTCATCACAAGACAAAGCTCACTCTTGGTCTGGAAGGCGTACGCCAGTGACACGATGAAGCGACTGTGTACCTTTGCCAGAATGCGCTTCTCCACGATGGCTCCCTAAATAAAAGTGCAAGCATGAATCATCCAGGAAAAATCTAAGTTGCATAGACATGCAAAAACATCTTCAAAGTAATCTGTGTATCAGCATGTATACACTGTACTGTACTGCAGGATTTCTCCTTTGGGGTCAATGCTTGCGTAGTGCATTTGATATCATAACGCTTCATAGCGACTCACTTTAAATCCAATAGAGCCAAGCACACGACTCGCGACTGACCATCAAGAGTCACTGGCTCACTGGAGTGTAATCCTATGTTGCTCACCAGAGAAAGGTTAATCACAATAACCAACTAATTAAGTTAGTGACAAGCATGTGGAACTTGCTCAGTGTTTGGCTCAAAGCCGCTCTCTTACACCACCAGGAGAGTCACAAGCCTCTTTAAAGGTGACATATTGTACCAGCAAACTTTGCTCATCTATCCGTCATACATCTAGGTGGACACGCCCATTGATGTCAGAAGAAGGAGATTTTCAAAACGGCTTGTAACGGCTAATCACACTCACACCTGGTGGTATAATATGTCACCTTTAAATGACTGAATGTGGGTTATGAGGGTTGAAGCCAATCTGCACCCACATGTCAGCTATTCTCAGCTATTCATGTCAGCTAAATATTTATTCCAGTTTCCCATTATGGGAAACTGAGTATTCTCTGGGCCACCCCTTTCAATCTTTATAATCAGCGTAGGTTTCCCCATTTGGTTATGGAGGTGTGTGCTTTGTGTGAAGAAAAAACTTTACCGCGTATCCTTTACGTTTTTTCAGCCTCTTCTTGTCAAGCTTCTTGTTGGCATACATCTTTCCTGTTGCCTTTGCCTGACAGGCATGCACCTCTCCGAAACCTCCTTTACCAAGCACTCTGAAATCGTTGAACCAGTCCTCATTCACAGACTGGCCCTCCAGCCACTTGAACTGAACGAAGCGCTGGTAGAACAAGCTTTTTTTGAAGCCCTCCAGGGCCTTGGCCTCCAGGTGCTTGAGCAGCAGCTTTTCGCTCTCCTTGAACAGGTCCCCTCGGATGTTCTTGTAGTCTTCTTTCACTCGGGTGACGGCCTTCTCTTCCAGGAAGCTGCAGAAGGTCTTGGCCGCGGACTCGTAGTACTTGTTGACCGTCCTCTGGGCCTTCTGCAGCCGGTCCTTCTCCTGGGACGTGTTGTAGTCTTCCATATCTTTCCACAGCTGCGACGCGTTCTTGTGCGTCTCCTCGCTGTCCAGGTACTGCTGGAACAGCCGCTTGCCGATGGGCTGCGCCACGCACATGGAGTCGAACGCAGAGTCCACGGTGGTCTTCATCTGCTCGCAATTCCTGATGTGCGGGAGGTTGAGCTTTGCCCGCATCTTCTTGTCGCGCATGGCGGCGGCTGAAGCTCCATCGATGCTGCCGCGGGCCGACACATAGGCGTTGTTGGCCACAGCCGTCTCTAAGGCACCGATGTCCATGGTTGTGTTTGGGCCTGGAGATGCACGAGGTCCTGAAAGGGCAGAATCTGGGTTTCAGTAGGGCAGGCTATCGTGTTTCAGGACAACACATCTGGGATTGTTTTTGTTGGTCCAAGGTTATAAGTTGTGACTTCAAATGGCATGCTTTATGGTACATTTGCTTGAGCTTTAAATTGAATGAGTGTTTGACTGATTTGATACTTTCTGTTTCTGTAATATTTAAATAAGCAGTTACTTGGTCAGGGTGTAAGTACTATAAGTGATACGGCAGTTTGCATCACTCACTTGATTCTCCTGATTCTCTATTATCCTATTAACGTCGACTGACTTAATACAGGAGATTGACTTACACTAAAGTTACTTTTACTCATGAACATGTCTTGTTTTCTTTATAAGAAAATGTAATGTTATGAAGTCTTTATCTTAGCCATTATTATTACAATTAGTATATTAGCTGAATGAATGTAATTTACCAATAGATACATTTTTTAATATAAAAGCACATAAACACAAGACATAAAAAAAAATGATATATATAAAAGGCATTACTATTTATTCTGTCCAATACCTGTGATCAAAGGTACTGTATGTTGTCCCAGAGTAGTATGTTTAATTAAACATAATTATTTTTTCCAACAAAGAACTTTGAAACATCACTCAGACTAGTAGACATACTTTATTGATTTATTTGTTTGTTATTGAAAACAAAAATAAACTCAGAGAATCAGATATAATCAATAGAAGCTATAAACTTGCATTAGAAAATGCACTAGTCACTGCTTACGTACTAATGAGAGTTCAAAGTCTGATAATAAAAAAAGTGAGATGCAAAAAAGATGGCTGTTTAAAGCAGCAAGGTGGCCATCACGAACATCTGTTTGCGATGGGGGTATCGGTGCATCGTTTCTTATTTGCTGCTTTGCTACTGCATATTCATATGAATAGTGTCGACCCATGGAGGGTTACTTACCTTTGTATCTCTCAAGCAAGAAGTCAAAGGGGAGTCAATTTAATCCAGTTTAGCATCTGTCATTAACTTCCGCCCCTTTTTGCCACAAGAAAAGGTCTCCTATCAATTACAATGCAAACACATCTTGTCTGTTCTGTTGGGAGTCCTTGTGAAACTTTGTTTATGTCAAAGACTCTTTAAAACTTCCTCTCTCGCCCCTGAAAAGGCTGTGTGTGTAAAATTTAAGTTGGGATTGGTTGGTGGGTCAGCTTAAAGTCCTGCATGAGAGTTAGTTAGCGAGCAAGGATTACAATTATCTGATGAAATCGTCTTGTCTCAGGCTGTTAGTTTAAATGATTAGCGGGAGTGATTACTGTACAGAAGAAAAGCCCTTGTCAGCTACTGTTTGGCCCATTTTCCATAAAAGTCTGAGTTACCAAAATGTATTTTGATACAATTTCCAAATGTACCAATACCTGGTTATGATTACATCTGGAATTCCAAAATATGCAGTACATCTATGGAGCAACGAGCAAGGATTTATATTTTGAGGTAGTAGTTCATCCGAAAAGGGGATTAACTGGGGTTAGAACATGAAAATCAACACTTAAAACAATGATTGACATAATTGATCCATACTTCAATCGATACTTAATATATTCAAAGGATTCACACAAATGTTACTTCTTAACAGGGCCGTGCAAAGACCTTTACAGGGGCATGTGATCATAGTTAATAAGGGGCAAATGAGTGAACACTGAACACTGCCATGTTGGAGGATGTCACAGTGAACAAGACAGTCACCTTACTGACACTTCCTTTTGCCGGGGTAAAAGGCTGACTGTCCAACGACAGTCAGCGTCCGTGCCCAACAGCATTTTGAAGAATCCAGCCTTCTTGGTGGCTGGGGGGTTTCAGAGAAGCTACCATCTGAAGTCTACAGTGCTACTAGATGACTCCTATGCTCACATTGGTGATGATTTGAAGTAAAGGCTGATATTTTATTTACATTCACATCGTGGGGCTGTTTGAAAAGTGGAACTATGTCAGGGACCTTTGCCAGGTACTTAGCCCTAAGCCCTCGCGTTCAGCTGATTAAACAGAGATGTTGTTAAAAACAGCCTCGGAAGTCGCTGTTCCAGCCAGACAATTACCCCTAAGTCTGGTGACCTAGTACGCCTATGGTACGCCTCGCTAACTGCTATTCCCCTGTTCAGGATCCTTTAGGAAATCTAGGTGACTACTTTGTTTGAAGGTCTTGGAGCATTGGTTTGCTAACGCATAGCTGCCTGCAGCCATGGCCGCCGTTTGTGAAGCAAACTATCTATCAGAGTCTAGTTTGCGATGGTTGGATGCAATAGGGGGAATCTATATTTTCATTGAAAGAATATCGTCCAACAGCGTTATTATTATGTCATGATTATATTGTTGCACAGAAGGGGGAAGGAAGGAACCTTTGCAATGAATTTCTTTTGGTGTAAGCAAAGTGAACATACCCTGCCCTACAAAAACGCTTCAGTTACATAAAATATCATTGAAGACAACAGCTCAGATGACGACACAACGCAAAGAAATTGATTCAAATAACATGCAAGCTAGTGATTTCAGGGATAGCAGCATTGACGTTTGCAAAATTCACATTTGTTGCCAGAAATGTTTCTCAAAATTGAATTTGATGCTGAAACTATCTTGTTGCAAATGTTTCATTTTCCACTGAGACTCTAAGTAAGCGGTGTCATGAGGCCTTGGTGTGAGTCCAGGAGGTTTCATGAATAGCCCCAGATCTAAAGATGGAATCTATTCATCACAGGTTACAGGTTGCACTGCACCAACTGTATCTGAGAATTGTGTGTGCATGTTTGTGTCACATTTTAAATTCCAATATAATTGTACAGTTCACCATTTTTCTCTTGTCTGGTAATGTAGCATGTCTATACATAAGTAAAGAGAGCAATTCTGCCTCTACGCAAAACTACTATTACAAACAACTACTAATATTTTTAACATCACAATTCATGTCACATTTTTGAGTTACACATTCAACATTTTCAATGATTAAGACATGTACTTTGGATGTGAATGAGATCCGGGCTTCAGCCCAGAATGTCCTTAAATCCTAGCTATGTCCATAGGCAGAAATACGATACGATACAACTTTATTAATCCCCCGTAGGAGAAATTGGTTAAATGGATGCAGCATGTAGGTGGGTTTGTAAGGCCTGTGGAGTGCATGGATGGAATGTTACAGAGGAGAAACCAATCAGGACCATCTGTCTGAGGGGTGACCTGGCTAAGCACTGGATTACCCACTCACATATATGGAAGACAGGCATCTAATGCCAACGCTGACTCCTCCGGGCTATATGACAGCCAGGATTGAATTAAGGCTGTGGTCATTTGAAGTAGATCTAGTCCGTTTTCTTTTTTTTTACGCTATGTTGTTATTTTTATTTCTCTATGCATGTGCATGTTGATTAGGTCCCTACAGTGATTTTTTTCTAAGTTAGATTCCACCGTTTCTGTAGATGTCACAGTGACAACAAGAGGAAACACGTTTGAAGTCATCAAGGGAAATGTACAGAGGTAGGGATCCGTCCTTCCAGGGATGTCTTGTTCCCGTTCTCATCTCACAAAGGAGAACGCCTGGGATAGGGTGCTGGGAATGCGTGGATACTGGCCAGAGAGAGGGAGGGACAACCGAGGGAGGAACATCCGTTATATCTTTTGGATGATATTTTGTTGAATGCTGCCATCTTTCATCACACATCAATAGCGCCAAGGAATTATTATTATAATCATAGGAAATATGAACTTTAAGGTATTTTGCGTTTTTTAGAAGATTTTTGAAGAGGATAAATAACTGATCACTGATCACTCACAGAATCCTTAAAATCATAATTCTTAACGGACAAAAACAAACCCAAACCAATGTCTTTATTATCCCACGATACCTCATTATGTGGATATATAGCCCAAGTGTAATTACAAAATCCATGCTTTTCTTACCAATAGGTTTCCAAGAAGTGGTCACCAACAATCAGGTTCAGGACTACAGAGATCTTGGTAGGAGGTTTTTCCAATTGGATCTCAAACATAACAAAAAGGGTAAAATAAAACTAAGCAGGACATCTACTGGACACACTCAGGTATTACATCTGAAACCTTGACACCACACCCTCACTTGGACATCACTGAAGAAAGAGTTTCATCAATACATGCTTGTTATTTAGGTATTCACAGAGTATCTGTGGATACCTATTATACCTATTATTAATTATGAATTTAATCAATTCAATATATCAACCACATAAACCTAGATAATTTTCTGTCCCCCAATAATTTCAATTAAGTTCTGTGCTCTGTTCTTGTTTTAATTGGATGTTCCCTTCTGATTTTTACTTTTCACAAATATTGGTAGCCTATTGTACTTAATTTTTCTTATCATAAATAGTCCCTTTATTGACTGATTGACCTAACTAATTTTGCCTTTGGCCAGACATCCAAGATTTTTTTGGAAATTGTGTTTCTCCCTGATGAAGACATTTTCACATTAAGCCTGTATCATTAATGCATTGGTAATACAATAAAAAATAAGCAAAATAAGCAATATTATGAATCAAACTTGATTGTGTGCTTACATTTCTCAACATCTATGGGAGGTATATCTTTGCTAAAAAATGTGTATGTGTGTCTTGTGTAGTAATCTTAGGTTGGTTACCGCCAAAGAATGTGCTTTCAATAGGGTAAAGCCTGTCTATAGGCTACTCATATACAGGCTAGCCTGTATATAGGCTACACCCGGGCTATATTTCCACATAATGCCGTATCGTGGGATAATAAAGTTATTGGTTCAGGTTTATTATTATCTGTCAAGAACTACATGTTTAAAGGATTTTGTGTTGAGAAGAACATCAGTTATTTACCCTCTATACAAATCTTCTACAGAGTGTAAATAATATGCTAATCTCTTCCATTCCCTTAACAAAGAATTACCATGTTAAATAGTTCCCCCCCCCCACCCCCACCCCTGCCCTTTAGTTTGGTGGAAATAGTGTTGTGGAAAGTAGGCCTACCACACTTAAACTCTAACAAGTAAAGAAATCAGGAAACCACCAAATAAAGTTTAAGACACAACGCTTTAACAAAGGCTCCAAGCCAGGGATCTGATCAAACAATGCAAATACATGACTTCACCACCCACCAAATTCTGTTGTTTTCGGTATCCTGCATTAGAGCCATATATCATCGCCTTACTTATAGGTCTTTGTATCAGACACTGTCATGCATGCGTCATCCCCATATCTTGTTATTAAGGCACTGAGGACAAGGGTGCAAGCCAAGACGCTTCATGCCCGAGGCAGTGGCGTAAATATCGACGGTGCAACCGGTGCAGCTGTCCGGGGCCCAGACGCCGTCAGGGGCCCATGGAGGAAGAAAAAATAAAAAAAATAAAAAATAATGTTTTTTGTGAATTAAATAGCTCGGGGGCGGGTCGGTAAGGAAGGCTAGCTGAGTGGCTGGTATGGGAGGAGGAATGATCATCAGCTCTGTTGGTTTGTATATTTTATTTTCGTAATGGTAGGAAAAAAACAATACTTTATTAAAGCATGCAATTGTGATGTAGAACAAAATTTGTTAACTTGTGTGGTGTCTTGTCATTTGTTTACCCGTGTGCCATGGCAACGCAATTGCTACCTGCTGTAGTAGTAGCCTACTCTCAGTGACTGCGTTTACATGGACAACCTTAACCCGAGACTTGTGTGTCACGAGTAAACAACACGCGTTGTAAGTCACAGGGCTGCCAACTTTTAGGTTTTGGCCGGAGTGAGATTCTGTAGAATCTTGTAATGCATACATTTATAGCAGGGTCCGCGGGTGTAATTGTTGGGGGGGGGGGGGGGAGTGTTGGATTGCGGGCGACCGGGATTGTTTACGGGGAGGGAGTGTTGGATTGCGGGCGATCGGCATTGTTGACGGGGGGGGGGGGGGGGGGGGGAGTGTTGGATTGCGGGAGATCGGCATTGTTGACGGGGGGGAGTGTTGGATTGCGGGAGATCGGCATTGTTGACGGGGGGGGAGTGTTGGATTGCAGGTGATCAGGATTGTTGGGGGGGGGGGGGGGGGGGGAGTGTTGGATTGCGGGAGATCGGCATTGTTGACGGGGGGGGAGCGTTGGATTGCAGGTGATCAGGATTGTTGGGGAGGGGGGGGGGGGTCTTGAGGTTTCTCCCGCTGTCTCACTCTACCGTCGGGGAGTTTGGAAAGGAACGAACGTGTCTCTGCTTTTTTTTTTTGCCGTGAGAATTTGGATGTGTGGCGTGTGTGCGTGTGTAAACAGGCAAAAGCGTGTGTCACACGGTGAAACCGTGAGAGTTGGCAGCTCTGAAGTCAGTTTGTTGCCATAATGTGACTCAGTTGTCGGCTTGTCGCAAAATGCTGCGAATATTCTGAAAGGACGTTATAATGCGATTAAGGTGTATACATGTCTAGAATGTGCCTCAATAATCAGAATATGATTGGAATACTCCACATACCTTATTCAGCTTATGCTTATTCCGAATATGACCATAATCTAATTAAGGCAATCGGAGAATGGTGTTTACATGGCAGCGTCATATTCTGATTAAGACCTTATTCTGATTAATATCGGAGTATTAATATCCATGTAAACGCAGTCATTGACTGAATCTTTGGGGGGGCACAAAAAAATATTTGCACCGGGGCCATCATCATGATGTTACGCCACTGGCCCGAGGCGTAATCTGTGCCTGAACAAACCGTATGATGTTTTGTCTATATGAATCTCTCCTGGTTAAGACAGTAGCACCCAGATCAAGGTGACACAATTGGGTCACCTTGGTTCCCAGCCCTGAAAATTTGTACATAAGCCTACTGGTGGCACAGAACATTGGATGACCTTTCTAAGCAGCAATAGTCTCTTCAGAAGACTCCCAGTGCTTATCCACGCTTATGTCATTCATATAGAATATAAATAAGGCAAGATATGTATCACAATCCTTCGCCGGGTGTAGTAAAAATTCTCCCACAATAGTTGCTTCACTTTTTGATCCGAGTGACGCCTGGGCGCGCTCCCGCGAGGGCACGCTTTATCGCGCAGGGGTGCACTTCCTTCACGGCAGGGGGAATGTTGTATGAGTGAGTTGGGGTGGAGTTTGGAACATAGGGGTGCCAAAGCAATGCTGATGTCGGGAATAATACCGAATGCGTGGATGATGTGTGTCAGTGTCTGATCATGATAATGTTTCTGTTTCTGATATATCGATGCGTGTTTGTTCGTGCTTGTTTGTGTTGTAACTAAATCAGCAGTAGTATACATTGCACTCCTGATCATCATTCTGCGTTCCTCCTCACGATTTATTCCTTGCTAATTAAGGGACTTTTTTATTGCCCTCTTGGAGGGTAGGGTCAGGGACCACCCGGACCGGTGTCATAAATATATGGCCTGTTAAGGTCTTTGAGACTGTACTGGTGTTTAAGGGCTATACAAATAAAATGTCATTGAATTGAGATTGAGGTGGAGCGCATCGGCTCTGCAGTGAGCAGCAGCAGCCTCTCGGTGGAGGAGGAGACGCTCGTCTCTGTTTAATAAAGGAGGGGCCTATCGCTGCTCCCATTGGCTGAGCAGCAGCCAGCGTCACACGACGTGGATACGCTCAATGGCTGCGAGCCGACCGGACAGAAGCAGATGAAAATCTCGACGCACAGAGAGGTCATAACCCGGTCACACAACTTGTCCATCTCAGATTTGAAACAAGATTCCCGTCAACCAAGAAAAGTGACAAGTAGACGATGGATTTCCTCCTCAGCGGTGGTGCAGCCTGCGGTGCGTGTGTGTTCACCAATCCGCTGGAGGTGGTGAAAACACGCATGCAACTACAAGGAGAACTCCGAAGCCGGGGGTCGTACCAAGTGCATTATCGGAACGTATTTCATGCCTTTTACACGATCGGCAAAGTGGAAGGACTCGCCGGGCTGCAGAGGGGACTGGCACCGGGACTCGTTTATCAATTCGTGATGAATGGGATCAGACTGGGCTCCTATTCCCTCATTGAGTCTAGCGGGTATATATACACGGACGGTAGGGTCAGCACATTCAAGACCACATTAGCAGGAGCAGCAGCCGGTGTGGCAGGAGGTGTCACGGGAAGCCCTTTATACTTGGTGAGTAGACTACATGACATGGTCCAGATATTGCCAGAGTTTTGTGCTTTTCATTTTTGGTTCACGTTATTTAACACATGAATGGCCCCTCCTTAAACGGTGTCACTGAAATAAACAAAACATCCACACTGATAGGTGAAGACCCATCTTCAGTCCCAGGCAACCTCCTCCATCGCGGTTGGTCATCAATACCAGCACCGGGTAAATATGTAGCCTTTTTAAGGTGTGTGTGTGTGTGTGTGTGTGTGTGTGTGTGTGTGTGTGTGTGTGTGTGTGTGTGTGTGTGTGAAGCGTATCTCCCCTTACCCATAACCACCTATCTGTTGACCAGGGCATGGTACACGCCATCGCAGCCATCTGCAGGGAGCACGGCTTCATGGGGCTGTGGAGGGGGTCCTTCGCCGCCGTACCGAGGACCAGCGTGGGGTCCGCTGCCCAGCTCTCCTCCTTCTCTGCCATCAAGGAGCTGGTGGTCGACCTCAAGGTTGGCACACGTTCATGTGCTCAAAATTTCCAAAGTAGCAAACGGCAACCATTCAAACCGTTATCCTTACTCGACTCATCCTAATCAATTAAACTTCAGCTTAGTTTGTCTGCCCTTCTGTCTGCACTGGCAGGCAACCAATGCACCGATGATCAGCTCTTTGTGTTAAGTCTGTGTAATGGGAAAATTATATTTGCACATTCAGTTTCTCTAACTGCCCTTTGTTGGTAAGTGCCTGTTTCCTGATCCCCTTGGGAAGCAAGGGCTCAAACTGATAAGGCTACGTCCACCCTTTTATGACATCCTGAGGAGGGTCATCGATAGTTTACCATCTGGTTAACCAATACTATCGTTTTATTGGGAAGCCAGGCTGTTCTCAGCATCTTGAGACCTGTCTGCCACTGTATAAGAAGTCCCTGCTTTTGCCAATGCACTGGACTCCTCCTTGCGAAGCTCTCTCGAAGAGATGCTGGGCGAACTCCCATCTGAGGCCTCAGATGATTGTTTGTTTGTTGTATGTTTGTTATGTTTATCACTTAAATTAAATTTGCCTAATTGTTATACGTTTGGATGACCCTTCATTCTTAGACACCAGTTAAAAGAATGCTACTATTTCAGCTCGATGACCTGGATGACATGAAATGGCTTTCAGAGCGCGTGTATTATGTCCCTTATAATCCCAGCATGAGCAAGTGGTCAGACAAACAAAACAATCTGCCGTCTAATAAGTTACATTCGTTTGACTTGAGATTAGAGAAGAACACTTTGTTCACTTTTTAAGTAACGTGCCACAGTCACCGTCCACAGTCACTAGAGGATGACTGTGGACATGAATGGACAAGGTCTAAAGGTTACATACATGTTGATGCGTGTATTCCTTTTTCTTTTCAAAGGTATTCTCCAAAGACAGTATGATGGTGTCGCTGAGTGCCGGTATGGTGGCCAGTGTGGTGGTGGTGTTTGCCATGACGCCGTTCGACGTAGTGAGCACACGCCTTTACAACCAGCCGGTGGACCACTTGGGCAAGGTGAGCAAGCGGACAATTTTGTTGGTTCCTATGGTGTTTTTTTTATTTATCTTAAATTGTTTTCCTTGTTTGTTTGTTTTTTGTGTGTTTTTCATGTTTCACCTGTAAAATGCTATACAATTTTGAATGTATTCATTTTAATGTCTTACAAGTATGTTAAATGTCAGATCCCAGAACAACCAAGGTATGCCTTCCCCCTGGGCTGACTCAAATTAATGTGTGTCGTCCACGGTTCAGGGCCAGCTCTACCGGGGATACGTGGACTGCTTCTCGAAGACAATGAGGAAAGAGGGCTTGACCGGACTCTACAAAGGCCTGGGGGCGTCCTATTTCAGGCTTGGACCACATACTGTTCTCAGTCTGTTCTTCTGGGAGGAACTCCGCAAACTCTACCAGAATCACTCCTAGCCAGGGCAACTAGATGACCTGAAGATGGGTGAAGTTACTAGGAAGCCTGTGTTGTGCCTGTGTTCTTCCTTGTAACAGGGAAGGACAAAGATAAGACACTCCTACATGAGATTTTAATGAAAAGGAAATGTATACCTGATGAATCACTGTACTATGACAACTTCCTCATTCCCACAAGATGCCTCAAGGATGGTTATGGGGCTTTTCAGACGGTTACTTGTGCCATGCCCACTGTGGTTTTGGATTGCCATCAAATGAAGAAATCCCTTGTCTAACCCAACCCTAAAAACAATGGCATAAACAAAACGTCAGTTACTAACAGTTCCTGGTTGCTGACAACCAAGTCATTTTTTCTGTGTTTAACCTGCCAACTTCCTCTCACCTTTGTCTCTTTTTTCCATGCCCTTTCCTCATCTCAAAGGAACTGAGAATATTCAGTGCCTTAATGCCCGTGTCACACTGTCCCGAAATTGACACCTGATGGAGACACGATAAAGGAAATGTTCAAATTCGGCTCTGATCGTAAAAACATCCGGCCATTCGTGAAGGAAACAAGAAGCTGCCCGATTGTCTTAGGAAGGCAACACAAGATATATCTCTCAATGCCTTCTGTAGGCGTCGTACTTGCTTCGGCTGTTCATTGGCTGTTGACCAAGTTCGGGGCCATCTTCAGGCGAAATGAACAATTCCATATTTGTATGGCCATCAGGTGTCAATTTCGGGACAGTGTGACACGGGCAACGCGCAAGGAGATTTTTTTTTTGCCTACTTGTAGACATTGGGAAAATGTAGCTTTGCTTGAGAATAAGTGCCTGGTAATAATAGCAAAATTGTGAACAATCTGCCGTTTTACTGGTCTCCTGTACTCACTCTACAGCACTTTCGTAATAATATAATGTTTTTCGGTATCCCCATTCTGCTACCATAGCAGAATGGTACTAGGTTTAAAACCTACCAGCTCACTTTCTAAATTCCCTGTGAAGTTACTTTGAATAAAGAGTGCTAAATTATTTTAAAATGTTTTTACCTTTCTCTCTTCATATTTCTATTTGTACTTTTTAATGTATTCAACTTTTAGGACTTTTGTTTGTTTTATGGACATTCAGTTACATTTATGGTTAATGTTACTGGGGAATACATGCCGTCATTGGTTGAAAGGTAACCAAAGCAATAAGTCTGTAGAGGAAGTTATGTGAATTATTTTACTCAAAATAGCATGTACAATGTTTTAATGTGACTCCATGAATCGTTAACTATTAACTTTGTTGTTTTGGTGTATGCTTCATCAGTGGATATGAGCTCAAACGGGAGAACCGGTTTTAATTTCCTTCTTAGTCAAGTATGTTGAAACATGTGTGTTACTCCCTACTGTGTTACTCCCTTCTTGAGGTCAAAGGTCACCATGGGAGTGTTGAGAAAAAAGAAAAGAAAAAAAAGTTTGTGTGCAAGCACTTAAAGGGGACATATTATACCACCAGGTGTGAGTGTGATTAGCCATTACAAGCTGTTTTGAAAATGTGAAGCTTCTGACATCACAGGTGGGCGTGTCCACCTAGATGTGTGCTGGATAAATCAGTCTACCAGCCTACCCAGTGGACTGTAGCAAACGTTGCTCATTTCTCCGTCATACATCTAGGTGGACACACCCACCTGTGATGTCAGAAGCTGCACATTTTCAAAACAGCTTGTAATGGCTAATCACACTATAAAATGTCCCCTTTAAGACCAATTGGTGTAATGTTTTGTATTTTTCTATTATGCTGACAAATTATTGTTGAATTTGATTTTTCTACTAAATAATACTTAAGACACCAACTGTACATTACATGTAAAATAATATTTAAATAATATCAGACAATACATTGAATTTCAACATGCCAGTGAATACTCATGTAACACTTGTATCACCGAAATTATGAAAATGTGAAGATCATTTATCATACTTTTGGTAAAATGTACACTTTGCATGACTTGTGTAGGGGGTTTAAAAACAATGTTTTGAATAGTAGTGCCATTATGGCCCTCTAGATGGCCCTATGTGGTAGCAGAAGTATCACAGAGTAGGTCACCTAGCCCTCTACCTGCTCATGAATTACATGTCTCTGCAGTGAATTCTACTGTACACTACTTTGTACTTTGTTCTGTTTTAGCAGGCATTGAGGTATTTAATGTATGCGATGCATTTACATTTAGGATACACACAAATAATAAACAAACTGTCACCATGCAGTGTTGAAAAGAGGAAAGTTATTCAGCTAATCACCCAGCCAACTGACTACCATGCAGTCAGAACAGAAGGGGGAAATAGTTTTTTTTTTGTGTAAGCAATGAAGACCAATTGGTTTAATGTTTTTTAAATATTTTTATACTGATAGAAATGAAGGTATTGTTGAATTAGATTTTTCCGATATACTATACTTAAAAGACAAACTGTACATAACATGTAAGATAATATTTAAATAATACCAGACAATACATTGAATTTCCCACATGCCAATTAATAGTCCATATGTAACAATGTATTCTCCTTTGTGAAGATAATTTTATCATAAGCAATATATGTATAATATAATATATGTAAAACATCCACATTCAAATAGAATGGACTCAGAGGTAGTGATATTACTGGTTGAAAGTGGAAAGATACAGAAATATCTAGTTTTAACATGTTGCTGTGACATAGCTGCAAGTACATCCTCTGTGTAATCAAGGCCTGCTGTCACTTAAACAAAATGGACATATAACAACTCATTCCTAAACGATCAGTATTACTACTAACATGATACACTTATTCTCACAAACAGCAATGCTGACCGTCAGCCCTAGAGCACAACATCTGAGGCTGAACCCAACATCTGAATATTCCCAACAACACTGTCTTTGTCCTCCACAGAGGCTTGGTGTTCTCCTCTCAACACCAATGCAGCGATGTAGGACAACCAACGATACGCCTTTTGGCCAATAGCACACAACCGCAATTGGGGTCTTTTGCGCACACAAAACCAGTATGAAGTGAATAACACGTGAGCGGTCGACCTGCGTCCAGGCTGAAAGGGTAGCAGTGTCCATGTGGCCGATAGCTACTCACTCTTGGCTTTGCTCCTGGTGCTGATTCTCCTGCCGTGTCGGAGGACCTGGGCCAGTAACACAGTGCTGAGACACGCAGAAAGGACGTGGGCCAGATGAGCCAGCATTGTGCCTTTCTCCTGAATCAAGGCGAAGGGGGGAGAGAGATTAGAGACAGTCTGTTCAGTAAGGGTGTAATGATACTCATTCGTACCGACATCTTTAACGGTTCGATGCGTGTTTCATTTCGGTACGTACCGAAAAAAAAAAAAAAAAATGTTTTATTGATTATCAGATTATTAGTTTTTATTGATTATCACACACTCTGTGACACTCTGACACTGTGAGTGTCTTGTCTTGTCCTGATGTTTTGTGTTGAGGACCACAATGGAAATAAGTCCTGGACTTGATTGTGTTTTTATCCTCAATTGTATTTTATGTATTTTCATTTGTGTTAGGCATTTGTTTGATACAATTTAATAGATCAAATCAAAAATCCAATTGTTTAATAAAAATAAAATAATAAAAACTGCTGTACCGAAAAACATACCGAACCGTGACTTAAAAACCGAGGTACGTACCGAATCGTGACTTTTGTGTATCGTTACACCCCTACTGTTCAGAGGAGTTTGTGGGACTCTTGTTAGGGAGGATAATAATAATAATAATAATAATAATAATAATAATAATAATAATAATAATAATACATTTTATTTCAGGGCGCCTTTCAAAACTCTCAAGGTCGCCTTACAGTTAAGACAAGCAAACTATTTAAAATGGGCAAATATAGTTAAAACAAAACACATTAAAAAAATAAACAAGGCAACATTAAATTGGCTGGTAGGTGGAGTGGGATAGGCCAGTCGGAACAGGTGAGTTTTGATGGAGGTTTTAAAGGTGGGGAGAGACTCTATAGTACGGCTGGATAGTGGAAGAGAGTTCCAGAGGCGAGGGGCAGAGCGGCCGAATGCTCTGAGCCCCATCGTGGACAAGCGGGCAGACGGAGTGGAGAGAGCAGGGAGGAGGAAGAGGATCGGTGAATGTGTGTATGTATGACACGCAGAGGTGAGCGACGATGCAGAGCGAGATCCACACCTGCACAGAGACGAAGATGAGAGCCAGGGAGCCCGCCCATACCAGCAGCACAGACACACGGGACAGCTCTCCTGTCTGACCGCTGGAGAAGTTGGTGCCAGCCTGGACAGCCTGTGTTACAACGGGAAAATGTTTTACCAATACCATTTTGTTTGTTATGCTACAGTTGTACAGTCTGTCCATTATGGCACTTATTGCACTACTTACCAACCCAAGAAGAAGGGGTCCTTCTTTCTTTTTCATGTATTTTTCCATAATAATTAAGGGAGTTTTTGCCTGAGTGTCATGTAATGTGGCCCGTGAAGCCCTTTTAGACTGTAACTCTGATTAAGTGCTATACAAATAAAGTTGCTTATTTACCAAAAGTTAGGGGAGAAGTAACACCTTGTTTCCGGTTTTGACACGTACAAATTCTACCGCAGGAAATTCATTGGATGAAGGATGAAGGATGATTGGATGAAGCGTTCAGAATGGGATTCTAATAAGTGTATTTCTACAGTGGCCACTCTGCACAGTGTCCATTTTCGAACCTTTACAAACACCTTTACTTTTTTTTTTTTACAGTTGACTATTGCTGGCAGAGTCTGTGTTCACCAATTACGCGCTTATAGATCCTTGCCTCCAGCAACATGATTGGTCTAAATAAATATAAAGAAATTAGACTTGAGATATTCATCCAAAGTATGACTTGTGAGACTACCTTGCTAGCATTCAAAGCTAGGATACTTGAGCTCTGCAGTGTCGTGGCAAGCGATGTTGTTCCGTATGATCCCAGGAGGACGACCACAGCACCGTAGATCAGCAGGAGAAGCATTCCTGGAACAGGACTGCATCATCAGACACTAACCCAACCCCCCACACAGAGCCACTCAAGGTGCAGAATTTGCAGAATCAACCTCAGACCACAATCAGATTCAAGGTAAGTTCAAATGAGTTGAAGTCCTTTAACATGTTTTTTTTTTATAACATCCATAACATTTTATGGATCTCTATAATACAACATTTGAGGTGTCCGCATAATGGCACCCAAGGTCAGGGTTTTCAGAATGATTAAACAACTTAGAGTTTACAATACTAATTAAATCACTTTAAAGACTTTCATTCAACGTGACTCATAAGTGAGGGCTGAAAGCGACCAAAGAAGATGATGAACATTTGGAGTACAGAATTATAAAACTTTCTGCACCACCAAGTTTCCGCCCAAAGTAAACATTGGACAGAGTGCAGAGCACCCACCCGCATCACAACCAAAGGTTCATCGTCTTAATGTGCCTGAGCAGTTGCAGCAGCTCTAAGTTTGAATAAACAGTCCACATCCTGTTGACTGCTTTACCTTGTATGGTTCTTCCTCTGTAATGGAGGAGTAGAAAGCAAACTAAAGCAGCTTGGACCGCTATGAACAGCTTATCACTCCAGGCACTGGTCCAAACAACAGGACAAACTATTTCAACAACAGTATGCAGAACACTTGAATGCATTAGTGGATATATGCTTTGTATTTATTTTGATTGGGCTGCATGTGAACTGTTCCCAGAGAGGGTTAAGCTGAGACATGTTTGTGGGGTTCAGGTACACGGTTCAGGAACGGAACAACAAGCAGCAGCCTTGAATGCCAATGCAATGCTTGAATTTCAGGGCTCCACAATATTGCACACAAGTCCCAAACCATGCATCCAAGCCAATGGAAATAACACTTATATCTTAAACCAAACATTTCAAACGTTCATTATTCACATTGAAAATAAATGCCCACAACTAACTGCACTTGAAATTTGTATGGGTTCCCCATGGTACGTCACCCACGGTTGGGTGACGTGGCATAGCCCTGGTGTGCAGCCCACCTGAGGGGGAAGTCCCTGGCTAGGCAGTAGACCAGAGGGCCTGAGATGGAGTACAGGTGAAGCAAGGCCGACTGGAGGCTCAGACCGTCTGCGCTACCCCTCCTCGTTAGTCTCAGCAGCTGAGGTAGTTGTGCTGCAAGGGGACCGCATGTCATCATCATCATCATCGATCAAACTGAGCAATCACAACAATAAACAGTGCTTTTTATTGCTTTTTTTTTTTACTTTACATTTAGGGGATTTTGCTGATGCTTTTATCCAAAGCGACTTACAACGATTCATGGAGACATTTACACTCCGATGGAGGAGTCAACCACACAGGGAGACAGACAGGTCGCCAGGAGCAGTCAGGGTGAGGCTTCTTGCTCAGGGATACCTCGAAACTCAGCTAGGAGGAGCCGGGGATCAAACTAGCAACCTTCCGGTAACCAGTCAACCCACTCTACCTCCTGAGCTACTGTCGCCCTGACTGCTGGAGAACAGACTCTGTTGTTGCTCTCCTCAGTCCAACATCCAAAAGTCAGCCCTTTTTCAGAACCTTCCTTACCCTCGGCCTTGCATGTTGTATGGGGTTTCCCGATTCAACAATGTGTGTGATAGTAGTACCATTTTGGCCCTCTAGATGGCCCTATGTGGTAGCAGAAGTATCACAGAGTAGGTCACCTAGCCCTCCTCTACCTGCTCATGAATTACATGTCTCTGCAGTGAATTCTACTGTACACTGCTTTGTATTTGCTTACAGTTTTAGCAGGCATTGAGGTTTTTAATGTATGTGACATGTGGCACACATTTACATTTAGGATACACATCCAATAATAAACAAACCGTATTGCCTAAATAATTAGGCTGGGAAGTGGGGATCATTATTCGAAAAGTCCGATCTACAATAGGTAGACATAAGACCTATACGGGCTTTAGGTGACCTATAGGTTGGGCCTATCCCATAATCTATCAACCAAACCTCACTCTTTATTTAAGTGTGATGGATGCATTGAAAGAAATGGACATGTCGATTCTTACCTAGCACTGTGCCCAGGACGATCCACAGTCCTACGGTTTTACTCAGAACAATCTTGAGACATGGCACTGAAACAAACACAAACAGGGGGAGACATAAGTGTGTGTGTGTGTGTGGGGGGGGGGGGGGGGGGGGGGGGGGGGGTCAATTACTTTGAAGTATTGGCAATATCGCCTACTCTATCAATAAAGCACGCCTCACCGTGCAGGAAGTTTAAGTTGGTGAAAAAGTACTCGAAACATTTTTCTGGCATCAAATAAAGAAGTATAAACTCTTTCACGGGAGACGTGGCGTCCAGCCCCTCCGACGTGGCCATGGTAGCTCACCCTCAAACCGATCGATTTCTGGATTATCGTAAAATGATGTTTTACGTTACGTTTAAGTAACGTATGCTTTTCAGGAAGCCCCCTCCCCTCACCTACCCTCCCACAACAACCACATGAATGCGCACATGCACGCTAAGAAAGACGCACGCGTGTGTACACACACACACACACACACACACACACACACACACACACACACACACACACACACACACATATTTAGTTCAAGCTTTGCTTCTTTTTGTAGGATGTAGATTTTACATATATTTCTAATTGTATATATGTTGAAAAACTGACATGAAAATTGCTGTGCATTTTGGAGGGTTTCATACGTAGGCCTAGTACCCTCATTCTCAGCGTCTCCATTGTTTTGTGGACGTCCACAAAGATAGACACTGAGAATGAGTTGGAGTCGAAAATGTCATTTTTAATTTTATTAAAGCAACAAACTAAAAACTGTAAAACTGTTCAAGACAAGTCAATATAAAAAAACAAAAGCTGTAAATGCAAGGGTTTATTTATGTAAATTATAATATTCAAAGTCCTTGTTGGCCATATCATATTAAAACAATCCCTCTATGATGCATTTTCCTTAAATATTAAATTATGAACTTTTATGGTTTGTAGCTAGGCCAAGCCATAGCATTGTTCTTGCCGGCCTTAATCAGCTACATTCCAAAGTTCACAGCACTGGGGAAGAACATTGCTTAAACAAACTGTAGCCATGGGTGTGCAAATAGCAAATAGCAGAACATGAACCCTCACCCTCAACGGCACAGCAGCGGTCTTTGATAGTGGATCCACCCAAATCTATAATCTGTTAACCGATAAACGTCACTATTAGTCATCATTAGTGAGTCACTGGTCCAAAAGAATACACATCATTTTTAACCGCAGAGAAGAGGAAACAACAATCTCAGGTCAGCAAAGTTAATCATTTATGTCATACAGTCATCGTTTCCTATTTGTGGGATCCAGCAGAGGCCTAACCCAGTCTACAATCTCTGTCCCATTTGTCATCGACCTCCCACGCCACCTATACTCCCAACCCCCTCACTGCTGGCTTCAGTACCAGAGAGAGCCACAGAGACAGGACTACCTCCCAGACTTTGCAATCAGTTGGAACAGATCTCCTTTTCTACAGATCCCTAGCGTGTGAAGAAAGAGAAGACGCCATGTGTACAGGACAGTGCTCCCGCTTCATCGGGCTGGCTCTGTACCCGCTAGCCTTCATCTCCATCCTCTGCAACATCATCCTGTTCTTCCCGGGCTGGGATGTCATGTACGCCCAGGACGGGCACATCACAGAGGAGGTCAAGTACATGGGTGGTCTGGTCGGTGGAGGTCTCATGGTGAGTAAGGGTGGAGGGGGGCTCACCGGGGGTCACAATGAATGTCAAACTACAGGGCTGTTAAGCACAAACAGTAGAAATATGTTTTGACAGGTTTTTTTTTTAAGGTTTTAACCCGAGTTTGGATAAATGAGGAACTGGAAGTTGAGCTCCTATTTGCAAACGAAAAGGAGGAGCATTATTTATTTTTTTGGTATTTTGTGATTTAGTTAGTTGAACAAGATGCAGTTTAGGGTTAGGGTTAGGGTTATGTATTTCCACTGTTTTGTGTTTCCAATCACACCATCTAGCCTAACTAACCTAGCCTACTAAAAAGAGGCATACAAGATACAAGATACAGTTAGATCCATCGTTCTGTGATTTATTCCTTGTTCAAATGAACATTAGCTTGCCTTACTTACAGCTCTGTAACTGTCCTGTTGACAGGTACTGGTGCCCGCTCTTTACATCCACATGACTGGGAAGCAAGGCTGTTGTGCAAACCGCTGTGGGGTGAGTCCTTAACACAATGTTGGGTTGAAAACACAAGCAAGACACAGAAGAAAGTGAATAGGCCTATTCTATATGGACATACCAATAGCATTAATATACTAAATGTGATATAAACATAGAAATGATCAAATGATCAAAAGTCAAATATTCTACGTAAGGTAGCAAATGTCATAAAAAAAATGTGAGTAAGGGAAAAAGGGAATCTTTATAGCCCATTAAATTGTGTCTAAATCATATGATAATTTTCTGCCTTTCATTGATTTTGTGCAGATGTTCTTATCGATTGCTTTCGCTGCCGTCGGTGTGGCTGGCGCCCTCTACAGTTTCATTGTGGCAGTGCTTGGTCTGCAGAATGGGCCTCTCTGTAAAGTATTAGGCTTGGCTTGGTCAACGCCTTTCAAAGACAGGTGATTACATTATCAAAGTTGTTCCTGTGTGTATGCACTCACACACAGACACACTCACACGCACACGCACACACACACACACACACACACACACACACACACACACACACACACACGCGCACACACTCACACACACTCTAACATTTGCAAATGAATGGATGCAGGAAGGAGAGTTACCTGAGTGACCATAGCACATGGAGCCTATGCACGTCGCCTGAAAATGTGGTGGAGTTCAACGTGGGACTCTTCGCTACTCTGTTGGTGACGAGTAGCCTTCAACTGGTGCTCTGTGGTATTCAAATGGTCAACGGCCTTTTTGGATGTCTGTGTGGAACCTGCGTCAGCAAAGGGGTAAGAGGAAATATAAGAGGAAGAGGAAGGAAGTTGTTTTTTTTTAAACACAAATTTCCTGTTATAGAGAGAAAGTTCCTTAACTGGCTCGTGACAGGCGTTGATGTCATCGTATTGCTTTATGCTTCTGTCCTCAGCCCCTGTAAGTTCCCGCTTCGGATGTTCATCGTGTCATCATCTACACTCCTGGGGTGCTGGCTCGACAATGACATCACAAACCCCTCTTGTGGCTTTGTGTTTGTTTACCAAGCGAGTGTCTCTTCATATTCTGACTGAATGCACAGTGATGGCAGGGATGATGTTTGGTTCCACCAATACTGACTGGAACGTGATCACTATAATGTGCCATTTTTATGATTGTGTGTCACATCTGTAAATATAAAAAAAGCTTATGAAATCTGTACTTACCACTCACAATTTGTATTGAGAAATATAAAACAATAATACATACTTGAGTGAACAGTTCATGTCAACATTTTTCTGTCCTCAAATAAAGAAGTATGAACTTTTTTCTGGGAGACCCCCTCCAAAGTGAGCATCACCCCCTAATCAATCGATCATGAAGCCTGCAGTAATCAATATAGGAAGGTGTTGGCCCTCTTGATGTATTCGAGTTCAGTGGAAAATGTCAGCTGCATAACCTGCAGCGTCCACCATGTTTTGTTTTATCAAGAATCGTAAACAAGCTGTAAAACTGCTGAGTCAATAGAAAGAAAATACAAGCTGTAAAGGCAAGGGTTTATTTATTTAAAATTATAATATTCAAGTTATCTTCAGCCATGTCCTATTAAATCATTCACTCTGTCTAGTTTATAACTAGGCCTTAAACATAGCATTGTTCTTGCTGGCCTTAATCAGCTACAGTCCAAAGTTCACAGCACTGGTGAGGTTTACAGTGCTGTGCAAATAGCAAAAGCAGAACATGAACGGTCACGCCCATTGGGCAGTTCCAGAGGCCGCACAAAAGTGGTCTTTGATAGGCGATCGACCCAAATCGATAGCTGTTAAACGATAAACGTCCCTATGTCATCTGTAGTGAGGCATAGGCCCAAAATAACAAACAAAAATAGACCAAACATTGCAGAACGATAACTCAATGTTACCGCTCCCATGGAAACCACATTCAGAGAGAGAAAGGGGGATGGAAGAGAGCTGGGGGATTGACGGGCAGACACCGCCAACCCAGAACAACTATCTTTACAGGGTTCGCTACACTACCCCCCCCCCCACCAGAAAGTTCCTCACCCCCGAGGGAACAAACAACCTAGAGGCCTCCTCTGCCTCCGTGGGCGATTGGCCTGGGGTCCTGGGGATAAGGGAACAGGGGGCAGGGGATTTAGCCTCTGGCAGAGGTGAAGAGGAAGAGGGGACGGGGAAATCAGTCTCTGGCAGGGGGCTGTTACCCCGGAGGACAGGGGGCGACGTCTGGGTCTCTACGTCTGTATGAGGGTGTGCTGCAGCGGGCGTGGATGGAGCCAGCCCCGGAGTAGGAGAGGTGGACGGTAGTGGTCCCCAGGGGCCTGCAGGGCCTCCACTGTGACCCCTGTACAGCATGGAAGGGTCCCTCTGGTCCTTCAAAGCACAACTCCCACACCCACACTGCTAGCGTCTGTGTCAAGGATGAAAGGCAACGTAGGGTTGTTTGGGAAGAGCACCGGGGCCTCACTCAGGGCACGCTGAAGGCTGCTGAAAGCCCCCTGCCACTGCTCTGTCCACACCAAGTCTCAATCTTTCTGTAGCAGTTGATACAGGGGGCAGCCGTGCCGGAATAACCTCATACAAACCTCCTGTAGTATGAGGCCAGGCCTAGGGTGCTCTTCAGCTGCTTCTGGTTGGTCGGTGTCGGTCAGTCTGTGACAGCCCACACCTTTTCCTCCATTCCAATGCACCCAGAAGGATACTTCCCTCTGCATAAAGTGACACTTCTCAGAGTGCAGCTTCTGGCCTGCAGCTTTTATCCTCTCCTGGACCTGCAGGGACCGCAGGGCAGCCTTGAAGGAGCTGCCATGCACCAGGGTGTCATCTAGGTACACCAGGCACTGCTGACGGGGAATAGCGGACAGCACCTTGTCCATCAACCTCACAAAGGAGGCAGGGGCATTAAAAAGTCAAAATCGGAGGAACTACCTTGAACTTCCACAGCCCTCACCCAGTGCAGAAGGCTGTCTTGGGTCTGGTCACTGGGAAGAGGTAACAGCCACTTTGGAGATCCAAGGAGGAGAACCAGGAGGGACCAAGTCTAGCAACTCATCAATGTGTGGCATGTTGGAAGAACATTTATTTGCCCGCATCGAGAGAAAGTTCCTTAACTGGCTCGTGACAGGCGTTGATGTCATCGTATTGCTTTATGCTTCTGTCCTCAGGCCCTGTAAGTTCCCGCTTCGGATGTTCATCGTGTCATCATCTACACTCCCGGGGTCCTAGCTCGACGATGACGTCATGAACCCCTCTTGTGGCTTTGTGTTTGTTTACCAAGCGAGTGTCTTCATATTCTGAATGAATGTTTTAGTCCCACCAATACCGATTTGATCATGACAACACTATAATGTGTGATTATTATGTTTGTGTGTCACAATCTGTAAATATAAAAAAAGTTATAAAATCTGTACTTACTCACAATTTGAATTGAACATAAAACATAAATCAGACTTAAAATTCACTTAATTTATTGAAGATCATATATCACACGGAAATAACCCAATACCTAACCGTCCTCTACAACTGCTAAGGCACACTTGAGTTAACACTTAATGTAAATCAACACTGTTAGAAGGCAAAAAAAATACACAATAAGATACACAAAAAGCACTATCAAAGCCATTTTCGTCTAAAGCAAAAAGGAAAATGTTGATTGAAAAGGCAACATGCTAAACCAGTTTGATCATATAAAGTGGAGTGCCAGGTCCATAAGAAGACCTGCATGGTTCACAATTTAAGTTTGGCAACAATTTAAAAGTGTCATGATCCAAGTGAAAATGCTGATGTTGGGCATGATATAAAATTATGTAAAACAAGATTTGTTGGTCCTCCTGTCAAACCTCCAAATGTTTTATCTCAATGCCATCTAATCTACGCATCAAGAGGAGGACATCTACGTTATCCCTGTCACATTCAATCAATATAATTTTTTATTAAAAACACAAATAAAACACATCAACGCACGCTGGATGAATGAGCTTTAGACAAAGCTTCATTATAAAAGACAAAAATCAGTCTGATAATTACTGCATTTATGCTTGGAGTTGACGACACAACAGCGTCCTCTAGGTGGAGCTGTTGCAGAGTGAAGTGGACCACGGTAGCCTGCTCTGAGCAGCAACGGATATACAACGTCTTCCCATTCAATGTTGAGCAGCAGCCGTTATTTGTGCGTACAGTAGAGAACGGTGGTACAGTTAAATTCTAATGAGGTATTAGTCGCAATCACAATTCATTCAGTATTAATAATGGAGTGTTAAGACAATACCATGTCCCGCAAAGGGAGAAGAGACCATGTATAAATTGGGACTGTACAAATTAGATATTTGAAAAACACGATTCTATCTGACGGGAATGTTTACGGGTTCTAAAAGTTTTAAAAGAAAAAGGGGAGTGTTCTTCTTATTTCGAAAGGGCACGAACAAGACAGAGGAGCCCACTGAATGCCCATGTGACCATGAAGCCCTGTGGAGAAGAACACAGGACCATGACTCGGCAGGGAGACCACCTCCAGAATCCTGGTGGAACCAGGGGGTCCAGACGTCAACGCTCGCTGTGTGGAGGAGTGAGTGGTCTGCTGTAGATTTCAATCATCAAACTGCTTCATCATGAGCTTCCTGCTGAGCTCATAGCCCAGGAAGAGTGCTCCGTTGGCGGGGAAGGTGCGGATCATGGTGGGGGTAAGCCCGGAGTACAGTGCTCTCACGCCTACACAGGGGAGAGGGGGCTTCAGAACAGATACTTTGACAGACAGATGGTTATTTACTACAGGTAAGAATTTGAGTACTTACTCGAGAAAGTAAGACAATTCAGGGATTTTTTTTTTTTTATAGGTTGAGATTATATTGCAACTATTATATCTACACTGTGAGGATAGTTTGATTCCCACGGGCCACCCAGCTAGATTAAATTGATAGATTACACTGAGCAGACTGACTTTTCAGTCCCCTCCCCCCTACATCCACATTTTGATATTTGGTAAACCAAAACAATTACTTAACTGCCAAATCATTACTATGCTCATGAATTTTGTTAGGTGTCTATTTATTGTTCATTTTTATATGTCCTTTATTATAGTGGAAAGTATAGCCCTATATTACACATTTCATTTATATACATTTTGCATTTAGTTTAAATGTGTGTTTACCTATTCAGTGGTCAGAAACCAGGGAGGTTGTAAATCCACTCAGAACTTTCAACAGGCCTTCATTTTTTTTCCTGTACTGTTGAGTTCAGGTACCTTTTCACACGTTTCAACAAAAAAACCGACCTTTCTCCAGGACAGTTAACAATCAGCAATGTCAGATAGATAAGAAGGTTGATGAGCATGTGCGCATTAACCTTTATGTCGTAACGTAATCTGAAATACTTTCCACCTTACATTGCCTCTAAAGTTGTGTATGCTTAAAAAATAATAATATGACAATAATAATAATGAAAATAATAAATAAATAAATAATGTTTTTAAATAAATGTAGGCAGTTGATGTACTATGCACCTCGGTGTGGGCCCCCTAGTGGCCAGGAGGCCAGAGGCATGTGCCTAGATAGATCCAGGCCTGGGGCCAATCATGCTAAAAAAACAATGATTTCGGATTTATTATTTAGTACCTTTTTATTCATTTAGCAGACCCTTTATGCAAAACAACATGTCATCAATGAGCAGGTAGTGGGTAAGACATCTTACTCAAAATTGGAGTTACAACCATATATTATATTATACTATATTTTATGAGTGACGACCATCCTAGAGATTGCTCTGCCTACCTTCTGCGCGTGTGATGGCCATGAAAGTTTTGAAGAACCCCGGTTGCTTGCTGCTCATGGACATGACCTGGATGCGGGACTTGACACAGTCCATGGGGTAGACCACCAGCCACAGGCAGGCCCCCCCGAACCCTCCGCTGAACATGATGGGAGCCACGCCTGTCGGGCATGAGAACACACGTAAACGCCACGCCCTCGTAGACATCATGGCCACCATTTTGCTAAATATAAGACCGGGAGAGCGGTGCGAGTAAACATAACAAATACAGCAACATGGATACAAAACTCCTTTTCAGATTCAACTATTCAAGAGGTCAGTGTCTGAGTAACTAACCAAATCAACAGACTTTATTGGGTTGAGGGCTTTATGCCGTTGAGACTGTCCTCTCAGAGGGCCCCTTCTCTGAGATGAGACTTTACCAACATGACCCCCTAATCATCCTCTGTTCTGTAATTGTTTTCAGTCCTTAATGTCTCCACTGTCAGAGCCAGTTTGGTGAGCGTTCTGGCGCATACTGGGAGCGGTACATCACCCAGGTGGGGGCTACATATGTCGCTTTTCCACCGACAGTACCAGCTCAACTCACCACGACTTAGCGCGGCACAACTTGGTTTGGTTCCAGGCAAGTCGTGTTTCCATCAAAAAAAAAACTTTTTCAACGTGGGCGGGTCGTAGAAAAGAACCTCTTCAATGTGGGCGGGTCGTCATTAGGGTTTTATCCCGGGGGACGGGATTTCCGGGAAATCAAGACTATTTCCTGATTCCCGGGAAAGGTTATGTAAATAAAAATATAAATAAAATTAAATTAAAAAACGCAATGGGTGCGCGTCTATGGTTACAGGTAGTGAAGGAGGTGTCATACACACACCCCCACCCCACACACATACAAACTCACACTCACAACGTTACGCCCTTCAGACATCTTGAAAAGCGCTTTTAAAAGGTAATTCATTATTATCCTTATTATTACCTATGTCGTCTTTTTCACATTTCATGTAGTTGGCGAAGGAGGTGCGGCAGAGCTCGTAGGCCCCAAAGAAGCAGAAGTATCCGGGGATCTCTCTGGCGATGGTGGTGGTCAGGCCCAGGAAGAAGCCGCTCGGCCCCTCGGTCCTCATCACGGTCCTCATCACTGACCACACCGTGCTTCACAAGGTCATGACAGAGTCATTTACAACATGTCAATAAATGCATTTGTGGCATCCTCACTAATGCTGTATATTAAAAAATTGTAATATTCTAGGACCAAACTCTGGCCCCACTCTTTTTAAGGTATGTCAGACAACCTTAGTTTGAGGTAGCGAGGAAACCTGTTTGACCGGTGGAATTTTTACGGCCAATCATGTGCTTGACTCAACGCGTCAAAAAAGAAGAACGGGTCTTCAGTCTTCAGTTCTACTGTCACAGAGGCTACTGTTTGTTTTTTCCAAAACAAACCAAACATTTGACAGTAACCCTGAAAGAAACCTACTTTTGACCCTTGGTGATTTTGCCGGAGGCCTCCATTTCGTACATGGCCTGGAGCCGGCACTTGACGAGCTCAGTGGGACACAGCACCATGGAGGAGAAGATGGAGGCCACTGAACCAGCGCAGGCCTTCTGCACGTCGCTGACAACACAAAGAGAGGCACGATAAAAACAAGGGCTGCAGCTTTAGCAGGGTATCCCAAGCCTTTTAATATTCAAGGTTGCGTTTTGCAATGAATATCAGTCTGGTCTTGGCTCAGCAGTAATAGATTTCCAAATATAGCCGCCACCTTATGTTGTTCAAAAGATCAAGTGTATCAGAACGACCCTCTTGCCCTTTCCGCTCCTGTCGATTTCCAGTTGGCAAACTGCAATTACATTATCCTCAAAAAAGATAGAAAAGGCTTCCCTGCTGATTATGTACATTTTCTGTCATTGTCAGATAAAAACTTTTTTAATTGCTCCGTAGATTGCTATACTCTCCTTGGGCGGTGCCATTATCTTTGTAATTCTGTGAGGCTCCTTGTTTGTCTCAAACTGTAAGTCCCTCCCCCAAGGAAGCTGATTGGTCCTCACATTTTTCAATTTTGGGAAAAGGGTTCAAACAGAGTAGAGGCCATCTCACAAGATCAAGATGGCCTCAACAGGCTAGGGCCCCCTGCATTACTTCACATTAACAGAAACATGTTTTTAGGTCCCTGATATAAAGCCTAAACCCTATAATCTCCTTTTACTCAAATATTGACCTAACCATTTCAAATACGCCAAGTCAAGGGAATTCAATTAAATTCCAACACCTAACTCCACTAAGCTAGCCTAGGGTAGGAATGCACTAGGTGCTGAAAGGGTCAACATTTATAAAACAAAGCAAGAATAAAGTTAGATTAAGATATTATGAAATAATATATTAGCAGTAACAGCAATCCTACTAATAACAATAACAACAACATAGTATATCATAGTAATAAATAAAAAAACACGCCAAAACAAATAATCCTAACCGGGGGCTTGTCTGCTTATCCGACACATTGAACAGGGGAATTGTTTTAAATACCAGACAAACCTCACAACTCTAATTTCACCATCCTAGTTTTATCTACCGCCACCTAAACCTGTTGGCTCGGCAGGGGACACGAGGACGGGACGAGGGCTCCAACCTGAGGCCCGCTTCCTTGGGCTTCCCGGCCAGGAAGCTGACGAACTGCTGGCAGAATCCGTAGCTCATGAACAGCACTGAGTTTTCTGCAATGTTGGCCACCAGCGCCGGCGTGGTTCCCTGGTACAGACCCCGCACCCCCACCTGTCTGTAGGTGGACGTCACACAGTCGACGAACCCCCGGTACATGGTGGGGAAGGTCTGCATCTTCACCTTGGCCGTGTCCAGGGGCTGCCCGCTCAGGACACACGCAGTGCCCCCTGTAGGTGTAGGATGGATTGTACAGTTTCACTATTTTGTTATTTCATCCAAAGTGCTTTACAGTTAATTGTTTTGAGAAGCCTGAGGCTAATGAGCAGGATGTGGTAAGGCAGCTTGGTCAGTGGTCCCTAGAGAGTAAAGGGGCATTGGGATTTGACCTCAGAAGCGTTTGACTGGAAGTCAAACCCACTAGCAACTAAACTAGCAACAAATAGTTAATAACCGATTTCATCAACCGATTTCATCAATGTTTACAGATGATTAACACAGATGCCTGTGTGTGAACAAAAACATGTCTTGCTTATCCACCCAATCAAGTTCATCTCCGAGTTGCAGTAGACAGTTAAAAAAACGAAACCCCAAAGAACCATGGCATTATGGAAATGATGTGTTAAAGGAACCTGTACTTACCCACAGCCCCAGCAGAGAGATCAATCATGGCTTGGACCACTGGATGAGGACTCATGATGACCGTTTATTAGGCTCTACTGAATCGGGTAACACCTGCAAGGGTTATTTAAAGAATACAGTCGCATTATTAAAAGTGTAAGACTGCCATACCAATTTTTCCAAAAATGTGAATCAAAATTATGAAATATTAGTTTTAAATATTTTTGAAATATGAATGCAATGCTAACTATTCTGATGTTTTGCCGTCCGGCACAAACTGACGTAACATTTCGTACTATTTACGTATGAGGCACCTGCGGGGTGAATCTTGCAAAATTGTACAGAACTACATAACGCAGACAGCTACATTGAATGTTTAGGAACTTGACAAATTATATGGTTTTCTTTGGCAGTAGACGGATCACATCGACATAGAAGAGAATTTGGTTAACATCTAGACATATAAACCCAAATATATAACCACAGCACATGTGGACATCACGCCGACCTCTCCCCTTCTCTTTACCATGAAAGCAAGATGAAAAAGTGTACAGACCTGGAGGCAACGAGGGGATGAAGTTTCAGATAAAAGTGGTTAATGGACTAAATCCATCTTGATAGTGATGTCATGCGAATCTCCCAAATCGCACGATCCTGTCTTTTGCAAGTAAAATGTGAATGATTGAACTCTCTCTTCCAGATGCCAGCTAGGTCACCACCATGGACGTGGTCGCTGCTACCGGGCCGGAGAATGGGGAGTTCAGGGTCAGTGTTGCCAGATCGGGCCAGTTCATAGAGATACACACACAGACCCCGGACTGACACGATGCGTCAACGTAGCCGCCATGTTGGGGAGGTGAAGACTGGTCTTTAAACATGTACAAGTGAACAGGGGAGCTGCGGTTTTTCTGGATCTTAACACTTTGACAACTGATTTCAATGCGTCGTTTTTAGATTCATGTTAAATCATGCATATTTTTCATATGTATATCTTTTTTATTTTTGCTTCACGTCGACCACTAATTTAAATTGGTTGAGAAATGTAAACGTAGCAGTTCCGTCCCTTTGCCTCTCCAATATGGCGGCAACCTTGACGTACAGGCCAAGGCCTCGTCTGTATATATTTCTTTTCTAGCCTACAACGCAGCCTGGCACAAGCTTCCGGCTCAACGGTTCTTCTTTCAAAATAAGAGCCCACGAAAGGACGATGCCTGTGTTGGTATCATAATAAATAGGTTTATATGATGTGAAGATACATTTGCGTTTATATATGATATTTTAACTGTTAAAAAACTGTTAACCTAGCACGGCAGAACTGTAAATTGCATATTATCAGTTTTCAAAATCAGAATCAAAAATACTTTATTGATCCCCTCGTAAATTGGGTCACGTTATAGTTGTTCCCGTTCTATAATATAAATATTTATAACCATAAAAGAAATAAGAAGTGTGTACAAATTTGTGCATTATTCTAGTATAATGCATATATATGAAGAACAGTATAAGTAAGACTCATTTTTGAAATTTACAGTATAAATAAATGCAGTATTTGTGCTTGGGTATTGCACAATTGAACTATTTAATTATTTCACAAAATAATGTTAATTCAGTAGTGCAGATGAACAATTATATTATAGATACATTATGGGGTTAAGGACTCAAGAGATTCTCTAACACTATAATGGAGAAGTAAGCACTGAATGTGGAGTGAAGATGTGGAGAACCTGTAGCAGATAACACGTAGCCTGGAGAGCATTCTCCTCTCTGACCCCGCCGCCGGAGGGTCCAGCTCCACCCCTACATCTCTGGCCTCACGGATCAGTGTGGTGAGTGCTGGCGTTGGCTGCCCTGTTGCCGTTGGTTCTGCTCACACCGTATAGGACTAATGCTGCATTCAAGATGCAAAGTGGGAAATCTCTCAGCTTTCTTGGGACATTTCACAAAGGCCTCTTTGCTCCCCTTTTGGTCGTAATATAACCTGTCCTACTCAGGCTCCTGAAAGGCCAGAGAGGCCAGCGAGGCCAACCGTACAACTTGACAAACAAAGATGGCTGCGCCCTTAATGAGATGTATTTTCTTTGTATTTGTACAACGTTGGTCATTTTAATGTCAACTTTAAATGCACCAATATATGCATTGCACGGTCTTGCTGTGCATGCAGTACAATGTAAAGTTTTGTTGTTTGTTTTCGAGCTGGTTTGCTAAAGAGCCCAATGTAGCTAACAATAGCAATGACTAGCCAATGACTGTTCTTCTCCGACTCGTCGTGTAGCGATCCCCGCAAAGACAAACGGGAACGCTGTAAGTGCTACAAGACAGGAAATTATGTCACATGGGCCACTTGGGCAGGTGGTGTACGATGCATCGCGAACAAAGCACATAGCATAGCATGTTTTCAATAATAATATGAATAGGTTTAATATTATTATTATCTTGAGAAGAGCTTTTGTAACTGAGTACCTCCAGGATTAATAGAGTATTAAGAATCTGAAAACTGCTTTTATGCTCCATACTTAAACCTGAATTGTATTTCCATTGGTCTATTCACGATGCCGCATTGCAACTGTTGCCAGGTCTGGTGGCTTTAAGCATAATTACTTCTTAGGTCATTGCTACTACTGACCCATCTGGTACCAAAATACCATATGTTTGTGGAGACTGTATATGAGATTAAAGACGTGCGGCCCTCATGCAAGGCTTATCCCTGGACAGTATGATAGAGGGCCATTCACTTACTAAAGTCTATATTGATCTAAGTAGTTCTTAACACAACCTGTTCATGAAAACACAGACAAAGGACACAATCATACTATTTTCAGATGATTTTGCCTTTTATATATAAAAAGAAAATAATAAAACAGAAACATTGTCTACGTCACAGACAAGAATCATCAATATTCCGATTTAAACAGTTGGCTGTGAACTGAAACAACCCCATGCCCATCCCCCCCTTAGAACAAATTTGTTTATACACAGTATACTTTACATAGCTATTTTTCTTTTCTTTTTCTATACATTATTATCAAAGTATTATCAATAGCTTTAAAATAAATACAATGTTCTCTCCTTTGCATTCATAATCACAATTCTGATTGTACATACAGTATCATTATTCACAATGGATGGCATATAAATCATTTATATGCCTCATTTCAACAACAATTTCAACAACACTGTTTTGTAAAATCCTGAAGAGACGACACAAGTCTCTCATTCAAATTGAAAATCGTCAGACTTAGAGAATTTTGATAATTCATAAATGCAAAGCTTGTTTATACAATGCTGTATAGTAAGTGCTAATACAGAAGACAGCCTAAGGCAGTTAACGTTGTAAAAATAAAAAAAATACATAAACTTATATCTGCTCAAATCCAAAGCTTTCATAGTGTATTTTTTTGTATTTAAATTTGTATTTAAATCTTTAACCCTTTTCAGAACTGCAAACGTTAAATTCAGTAATATCTTTAACCCTTTTAGGAACTGCAAACGATAAATTCAGTAATAACTTTTACGTATTCAGAACTGCAAACAATAAATTCCTTTATATCTTTTACCCTATTCAAATGTTAAATTCAGTAATAACCTTAAAGTTTTTCAGAACTGCAAACAATAAATTCATAAATGTCTTTTCAGAACTGCAAATGGTTGTGAGGAATTGCGAGTATGAGGTAAAGGAGTCTCAACTAGGAGAATCCCCCAGCAGCCAGGCTGCCAAGGGAGTAATGGAGAAGCGATAGAAGATCCTTCGTGTGACTATCCCATGAATAGAATTCATACACATCATACGATAGATTGGCAATGAGGTTTATCGTCAGTACAAGTAATGCTGGCAGCAATGGACTATGGGAAATCGTATTTGTTATGATGATAACTGATTTTCAAAGAAAATAACCTTAAAAGGTTTCAAGGAAAATGCTATAAATACATGATCGGAGAAATGTAAAAAGAACCAACCTTCAAATCAAATTATTTTTCAAACCCCAATTTTAGTTCAATGTCAACTGCAGAACTCAGAGGGCAACAAGCAGATTTGCTAGACAAAAATTGTAAATCCTAAACAAAACTTGTTCACTCAAAGCCAAAAGTTGTGCAGTGTTGTGCTCAACTGAATCAGAACGCTTGTTAAGTCAAAATGCAAGGAAGACTTTATTTTCCATGACCTGGTTTTAAACAGGGTTTTTTTTCACATTGGATTTAGATTAATCGATCATTTCAAGTGACACGGAGTGTAATAAAATCAGATACTGGTGAAGTTTTAATCAAAGCCAGGCACTTAAGTGTCCTTTTAGTTGAGGGGTCTGGGGGGGTAAGTGATGTGGTGAGGCCAAGCCAGATATTGATAAGTCAGATATTATGCAGTATCCACGGTAGTGTAAAATTCTTTCCAGTTGCCTGAATAATGTTGACGGAAACATTGTGTTTGACCCCTATATGTTTTGAACACCTGTTATTGATTCAGTTGCTTGAATTCTATTGAAAATGTAAAATTTACAAAAAAAAATAACAACAGAGTTTTGTATATATAAGCTTTTTATATAGTAATGTTAATCTGTAATTCAATATAGTGCTGTAAAAGGTTAAAAAGTATTCTGTGTCATCCCGAGCCCTGTTAAAACATTTTCACAGAAAATAATATATAAATGTAACATACTAATACTGTCAAAATACACCATAAAACCTGCCTTGTTCGACCCCCTGTATAAAAGTGTGAGAGTTTTTGATTTAAAGAGTTTGGTCATGTCTAGTTTGATGTTTCTGGCAGCTTGGTTATATCACTGCCTTGCTATCAAATGGGTTTCCACCTTTTGATATGCAAGTTGGCATTACATTTTTTATAAATACTTAAACGTCTACGATGCCGCAGTAAGATGCGCACTGAGTTGCTTTACAACTGCTACCAGCACACGCTAATAAGCACTAGTTAGCTTAGCATATATAGTGCTTTGTCTACAAACTGACCAAACTCATTTAAGCAGCACCTCTGTAATTATAATGCACAAGTTATGAGTCAAACTACTTCATCTTTGCTCAAATATGAAACAAGGCTATATCATAGTTTAAAAAAAAGAATTCCAACTTATGACTAGATTTATGCTTCAGAGTTTGATTTGTTTTTTGGCAATTATCTCAGAGCACCAAAGGTCAATGTGATGGAAAGCAAACAGCAGCGCACAGGAAATTGGATGAAGGAAAAGTAAAAAAGACAAATAATATATATATATATATATTTATAGAGAGAGAGAGAGACAAAGAGAGAATTTTTGGGCCGAACTTCAGCTAGATGAAGCCAAAAATAGATGGGTGAGTGCTTACATTTTGGCTGAAGTGTTAGGCACGGCATAAAGTAAAATGTGGAAGTGGATTCATGGCAAACACAGTAAGGCAATCTGATCACTGTTTGACCAATAGCTAGCTCTCTGTTCTGTGTTCTGTAAAACTACGATTGAAGTACTGTAATCTGTGTACGATCGGCTACAATCAGAAATTAGGCACTTTATAAGAGTAAATAGATATGAAGACTAAATAGTATGACGCGTTTTATATGTATATTATTTTCTTATATTCCATTGGAAATGTATTATTTTAGATTACAACTGTGTTTACTGTAATGCAAATGTAAAAACAAACTACAGTATCTACGATTTTTCGTACAAAAGCTATTGTAGATTAAGCTATAGTTTATACTGCAGTAAAATATACAGGTATGTCTCAAAGCACAATACAAATGTCTGGTTATGTATTATGCAACGGTAGTTGTGCCACAAAATCCCCCGCACTGATTGCACAAATTTTTGTGTCAAATCTTTTTTAAAGAAAAAAAAAAATGGTATGAACCAAATCTTCAACAATCCAATGCAGAACTTCTTCTTTCTGTTGCCTTTTAACTCTGAATTCATGCTTGTAATCAAGATTCAGGATCAAAGTTGTTGGTTGTTAAACATTTCTTTACCCATATAATAATTGTATTGAGTATTTTATTTTGGTTTATTTACATGTCTGTTTCTCACAAGAATGTGAGAAACACAAACCGCTTGTAATAATCAGCTTGTTGTACTTGGAACTTGTACTGAGGTGAACTGAATAATTGATCAACTATAATTACAGCTTTTATGGGTCTGCTAAAAGGTTTGATCATGAAATGGGTTTTCATCTTGTTTTATGTGTGTGTTCGCAAGGGTTTATTGGGTAGATGGATATAGAATTAGTTTGACAGTTTTGGCTTGGGAGAAAGTAAAATGCCACTGTTGGGTTTATTTACGAATTGTGATCATACCTTACTAAATTATGAATCTCATATGCTCAATGTGTTTTGAAGTATTTTGGGCACAACTAAATAGTTTAACATTATACAAGTTTGTGTTGTCTGTTGGTATGTGTATGCGCGTGTGTGTGTGTTTGTTTGTGCACCATACAAAACAATTATAAATCGTTCTTTATTATTAAGTCTTTTTTTTTACCTCTCTTACCTATAAAAACGTCAGACGTACAGAAAGAGTAGTGTGTATAAATTATGAATAATATTGTTGAAATCATAAGCATTCATCGGTGTCTCTATACAGAAAAGGTTCTGCACCAATACTATAAACAGGTTGACACCTCTAAATGCTTCCAAAGGTAATTTGTTATGAAGGTTCTGTGTATTCAAGTAAAGAGTCCAGGTGTGTAAACTATGTGTTTCTGCAACTGAAAAAAAGTATTTCAATTATAAAACTTGAGAACTTAAGTATTATATGAGTTGAGTTGAGTTGTATGGGGGGACGAGACAAAATTATGTTTCTTTTTTTTTTTAAATCAGTATTGTACATACAAATTGTTAGACACTCCAAAGGGTTTTTCGACCTAATCTATGGAGGAATACTATTTGGCAAAATTGAAAAATAAAAAAAATTATACTTTTCAAAACATAAAATGTATCTCTTTTCATAAACTTGCTGCCAAAACCAGGAGTACTTCTCCTGGTAGGGGTGGGTGGGTGCACTGGCTGATGTTTTTTTTGTTCCTTTCACTGAAGAGAACTGTTTGTAAAAAGCTGTGGACTTTTGGCACATGTCTGGGTAAGCAAAACAAGAGATGGGAAGCATCCATGCTCAAAAGAGATCAACTTGGAGTAGACTGTTCTGGTGTTCAAACATTTGGAGAAGTAAAGAATAGGCCTACTGTGGCTCTCCGTTCCTTAGCAGGCCGAGAGCAGGTTCGGTCTGAGATGGAGCAGGAGCAGTTTGAAAACCTGGAGGATTGCTAACAATCTGGAACAAAGAGAATAGAGTTGCAGAATATTATTATGTGTAGTCTACATATTTTTACAAAATCTGAATACAAGTGAATCAAAAGAGTAGTAAAATAGTCATTAGAAATAGTAATTAGGATTGATGAGCTTGTAATTCATTTTTCACCATTCAAAACTGCTCATTGTCAAGCTTACTTTGGAGCAAAAAAGAAAAGTAAGGAAAATGAAAAAATAACCTTTTTTTTAAACAAATTTTAATATCTCCCTGAAGGCGAAGCATATATTAAGGAAAGGCATGGTTTATGAAATCCTACGAATTGATATATCATCTGCAATAAAGATATGGTATTCTGCTACTCTCAGCAGAGCGAGAGATATTGCTCAAGAGAGAAGTACCTTCTTTTAATAAAATTGCTTTAAATAATTTCTTAACTTAAAAAAACGTTGACATTCTCAACTCCTACCTTGAATATCTTTCCTACTGGTCTGGTGTCCTCTCAGTTCCTCAGATTTGTAGAAGTCAATACTGGCATAGGTGTTGAGACTGGCTCCGGCGGTGCTACCCAGGCCACTCGCTGCCATGTTGTAGGAGGCCGAGGCATGCTCTACCCCGGCCTGGGGGCTCTCGGCCATGGCCAGGTCAAGGTCAATGTAGTTAAGGCCTGGTTCAGCAGAAAAGGAGGCAGCTTGCGGTGGCGCTATAGCAGACCCAGCCGCCTGCCCGCCCTCCCATGACGAGCAGTCCCAGGCTGGCCGATGGGCCGCGGCCTGGCTGCCTTCTGGGTAGAGGGCGGTCGAAGAAGACATTGAAGGAGTGGGTCCAAACGCCTCGCCTGCACGCTGGCTCCTCAGACCCTGCGAGTCGCCTCGCACCAGTCTGCTGCTCCGGCCGGGAGACGAGAACGACTTGATCGGGGAAAAACCCAGGCTGGGGTCCGGTTGAAATGGCAGTTGGCCAGAGTGAGCTTGGGGTCTGGCCGTGGTGTGAGAAGAAGAACTTTGAATGGGAGGATCTGGCCCTTTGGCGGGGTCCGTTAGGAGGGCAGCACTTGTTCTGTAACCGCTGTGGCCCTCTGCCGCGAGGGGCGAGGACTTAGCGCTGCGACCGTCCCTGGACTTGGGGGCGACCGCGGGCGGGGTGGTGAACTTGGAGCGGACCGGGGTCCGCGGGGACGCAGAGGACCTCCCCACGTCCATGCTGACGTACTCGGCCGAGGTGGACAGCGGCGCCGAGAAACTGCGCGAGAGGTTGGTGGGGCTGTCCCGACAGAGGACCGACCGGTCCAGGGGCCCGAGGGGGCCGTGGACCACGGCCTGGCCGTGTCGGGACTCCGAGCGACGCCGTCCGGTGTACTCTCCGTCTTCGCCGTACTGGATGCTGACATACTCGCCGACGTTGTGAGCGACGGAGGGCTGCAGGTTCTCCTTGGCCCTGGGCAGGGTGTTAGCCTTGGCCATGTCTGAGGACGCACTGAGAGGCCGACTCCTCCTCTGCTGCTGTGAGCCCTTACCGCCCGACGCGCTCTTCGAATGGCGTCCGTCTTTGGCACACGCTCCGCCCGTTCGTAACACACTCAACCCCCGCCCCGCCACCAGGGACTTGTCCTCCAGACTCTCACTGCTGGCCGAGCTGGAGGAGAAGGAGGAGGAGGACAGGGACAGAGGACGGCTTCCTGCGGGACCTGCCGCCATCTTGTTCCTCTTGCTGTACGTCCCTCCTCCTCCTCCTGCTCCTCCTCCTCCTCCTCCTCCTCCTCCTCCCCCTGCTCCTCCCCCTCCTCCTCCTGCCCCGGTGCCGTCGTGGCTGGCCCCGCCCTCGCTGCCTTTGCCCTGGTTCAGGTCGTCCTCGAAGCGGGTGTAGAGGGTGTGTTGGTACGCTCTGGGCAGGGAGAAGTAGGAGTTGAACATCTTGGGCTGCAGGGGGTGCTGCTCCGGGTGGGAGGGGGGCGTGCTACAGGCCGAGCGGCTGCTGCTGGGGGAGATGTTCATGTAGTCACTGGCCGGGCGGCTCTCCACGCTGGACCGGCTCCCCCAGGCCACCAGCCCCTGGAGGTCGGAGGAGCCGCTGTTGGGGGACATGAGCATGTAGCCCTCGGAGCCGGGCTGGTGGATGGGCTGCGGGGACGACACGCTGTTGTTGGGCGTCATGGCCATGTACTCGTCATCGGCTGCGGGCTTAGCACCGGCGTCGGCCACGCCCACCGAGAGAGGGAGAGAACCGGGCGGAGACGCCGCTCCACCGGGGACCATCGCCATGTAGCCGCTGGCCTCGCCGCCCCCCGGGACCCGGGGGACCCCGCCGCCGCTCTTCCTCGCCTCCCCCGACGCCTCCGCCTGCTCCCCTCCCCCGCCTGGGACGCCCCCCGGCCCGGGCGGCCTGTCGGTCGTGTTGTTGGGGCTGCGACACATGATGGCGTACTCTTCGTCGTCCTCCTCGTCTTCGTCCTTCCTGCGCGGCCCGAGGCGGTCCTGGGCGGCGGAGGGCAGGGACGCCCTCTTGCTCAGCAGCCGGCGCTCTGCCTCGCACTCCCGGCCGGAGGAACGCCGCAGTATCCTCCGGCCCTTGGAGCGGTGGCCGGAGGCGAGGAGTCCTTCTCTGTGGCCCATGACGATGTAGCTGGCGGGGCCCTCGCCGTGTCCAAGATGGCTGCTGATGCCGTGGGACGTGCCGGGTAAGTTGGGCACCATGAGGGAGTGTTCGCCCGGACTGGACCCGTACTCGTCTGAAGACCCGTAGTCACTGGGGGACCCCGAGACGGAGACCCTCTGAGGGGCCCGGGGGTACGAGCAGATGGCCATCCCTCCCACCGCGGCCCCCACCAAGCCACACTCTGAGCCGTGGCCGGAGCTGGAGGACAGGCTGGGGGCCGGCGAGGGGGTCGGGTTGGGCGTGTACCGGGCCAGACTGAGGGTGATCTTAGCGGGTGTGGGGGCCCGGGTGGGCTTGGGCCTCAGCGTGGGCGTGGTGGAGCAGGAACTGTTAAGGCTTGGGCTGGAGCTGGCCCACGTCCCCTTGCCGCATGCCCCGCCCTCCTCCGACCGGGCCCCGATGCTGGCCGTCCGCGCCCGGGGGAAGCCGTGGCGGGACGTGGGGGAGGTGCTGGTGCTGCTGCCCCCCGTGCCCGGGGTCTCGGTGCGGGCCCGGCGGGAGAAGCCCACCTGGCTGGGGGGCAGGTTGGGGTGGTGGCGGCGGCTGGGGGCGCTGATGGGGTTGGAGGCCGTGCCTCCGCCGCACGACGTGCCTACCGACTGGGACTTGCTGCGCTGCCGGAACTCCTCGCTCAGAGCCTTCATGGCCTCCAGCAGCGTCTCGTGCATGTGCTGGGCCACCACCGAGTCCTCCACCTGCATCCAGAACTCCCCGGGGCCCGTGACGGCCGAGCGGCCCACCTCGATGAAGAAGAAGTTCTCCGAGTGGCCGCACCGGCGCACGTTCATGAGCTGCAGCACGACCGAGGCCACCTCGGAGTTGAGCTTGACGAAGTTGACCGTCTTGTCGGTCAGGCACAGCCGGTAGATGCCCACCAGGTTCCTGGCGTGGCCCAAGCCCTTGGGCCACACCTTCACCTGCCACACCTCCTTGAAGGTGGGCACCGGGGAGGGGGAGCTGCACTCGCCGCTGCTGCCCCAGTCGTCAGGGGTTTTAACTGGGAGGAGAGAAGGAGGGTTACTCATCAAATACATTGAAAGGGATTGTCCGTACATTTATGTAAAACAAAGGCCCAATAATGGCTTGGTCTGATCAATAGATCAATAATGTTCTATGAAAAAATCGAATCATTTATATCCAGTGTTAACCAATAGTCCTGCCTGCTGTTTTGTGCAAATACGTGTTATTGTTTACCATAGGTGCTTTAGATTTAAGTTGATGACTGGAGGCCGGCAATACCTACGCTTACCTACGATTGCAGTCTAGCTTAGTTAAATGTTTGTTACATGTTACTGTAGTTAAAACTTCACCATGTTAAGCAATTGAATTGCTAAATACATAATAATAATAATAATAATAATAATAATAATAATAATAATAATAATAATAACATGAATCGATTATGATGATAATAATAATAACTTTAATCATTATGTTGAGTTATTCAAAATATTATAATGATCATGATTATTATTATAATTATAATAATAATCATTATTATGATCATTGAGCAGCCCATTAATTTTTTCGATTATGATGATAAATCGGTCCCCATAAATGTTGGCCCCTTCCTATTCTTATAAGGCGTGGAAATGAGAAAAACGCTGTTGTGATGCAGGAATAATCACGAATCCCATGCAGGCCTACTACATGAGAACCCACTAGGCTACCACAACGTAAACACGTGAGCAACCAACAGAAACGCGTTTTCCAATAAGAGCCCTGTGACGACGCGATCTCCTCCCTAGCAGCACCATACAGATATGTAGGTTAAGCGGACGACAGCGGGAGCCATGCAGAAAAACAAAAACATAGGCTCCGACGATGCAGACTAGGCTATGCTACCCCTCCACGATGCATCCATCCATTTCAATGCTATGCGATATTCCCTTTGCGCAATGCAAAATAACCGCATATTTGTGTCACCCTATGAATGCACTTTAAGGTTAATCGTGGATTGACGATGACTTCAATGCATTAAACGAAAAAGAATCGAAGAGAAAATGATCTGCAGCCCATTACACGAGATTGATGCTCGTGGTGCTGCACAGACAGCGCGCGCCGCCCATCGCTCGCTGCTCTATGCTGATGATCTGAACCCATGTTCTGTGCTCCTGTGATAAAACACGCATTAACCCCAAATGGCACTCTTATTCCATTTCAATGATCCTATATGATGATTCGCACATTCACATTGGAACTGCACCAAGGCCTGGCTCATCATCTGACCAAAATGTATGTGGCGCCTGCATGGTGGAGCAAAATGCAGCACGACGTGATAACAAACACCCTGAAAAGGCCCTGAAATAATGACAGGCAGGCGGGACATAACTCAACACTCCGGTGGTTTGCATCTTACAATTACACTGGAGGTCCAGCATGGCCTGGTACCACTCGTCTTGCACCTCCTCGGTGTCTGCGGCGATAGCGAAGCTCTCGCTGCGGGTGTACAGCACGATCATGTGCTTGTTCTTGGAATCCGCCCGCTTGTTGATGTTGAAGCACGTCTCCAGGTTCAGGATCTTCTTGGGGACGGGGGATTTACTACGGAATTTCTTCTCGTTCTCGTAGTACTCGAGGCGCGCCGGACCCTGCTCCGAAGCCGCCCTCAGCACGAAGAACCGCCGGTGCATCGATTTATGCTTGCGGAGGTACCCGCTTTTCTGCACGTCTTCGTAGCTCTGCTGCTCTCCCGCTTGGTTCTCCATGGCAAGGGGAGCGTTCTTTTTTTCATTTATCAAACCCCGTCTTTCAGAGAAAAAGAAAAAACCCGCGCTCGGTCCGTGTATCGATTATTAATCCATTATCTCCACGATATCCGCCGTCCCCGTGCCCACATCGAGGCGTAGAGGCTGTCCACCACCGTGTGTGTGTGTGTGTGTGTGTGTGTGTGTGTGTGTGTGTGTGTGTGTGTGTGTGTGTGTTCGGTGTGTGTGTGTGTGTGTGTGTGTGTGTGTGTGTGTGTGTGTGTGTGTGTGTGTGTGTGTGTGTGCGCTAGAATCAGCCCAACCATGTGTTGTGTCTCATATCATAGTAGCCTACTGTGGATACACTGGCAGCGGATGGCAGCGCGGTAGCGGCGCGCACGACGCGACTGTGGGTACACTGGCAGCGGTAGATGCACCGGCGGCGGCGCGCACGACGTCCTCCTCCCAGTAGCCCTACCCGAGCCCCGACGCACACGGTTTAACGGCCGTATTAACAACACGCGTAGCCTGCTCCACCTGCCCGCCGCTCCTCTTCCTCATAGTCTTCTTCGCGTGTCAGACGCTCGTGCATCTCGAGGAGATAACAAGTGTCCGCGGGGCTCCAGCGCTGACGAGGAGATGCGCGCGCATGCTGGAACACTGTGTTCGACTGTGTGTGTTGACGGACAGGCGAGACGCGAGTCAGCGTGCAAACACTAAGTTGCATGTTGAGCATGTAGTAGCCCGTCTTTGATACTCGAAAAGGTATTTTATTTTGTAGGTTTATTTGCTGCAAATGTAAAGACCCCCATTTGGTAACGTTGTAGGCCTATCCAAGGTAGGTTTAACACAAGTCTAGACTGGCAGCCTATACGCACTAACAGCTATTTTTAGTATGATGACTAACCTATAAGAATAGCCTTCATCAAACATTTTGAGGATTTGGTTGAGAGGGATCTTTTTTTACTTTTTTGATTCTCTTGCTTGGCCTATTGCCACTCAGGACCATAAGCCTCCCTGCATTTCAGTTGCCCGCTCAGAGCTTGTCTGTCTGGAATGGGCCGATTGCTTGGCCTCCTGTATTGCTGCCTGCAGCGCTCAAGGCCACCTCATCCCAAAATCGCCACACTCAACCCTGCACTTCCTTGGGTATTCCGCAATACAACAGCCAAGGCTGAAGTCGATCGGAAGAACGGTTGTGGAGAAAATGGAAAGACAGACATGAGAGACTGCTCTTATTATGGTTAGATGCTATCGCATTGACTATAGCTGCATAGCTAACAATCAACTGAACTTCTGAAGTTGAAGTTTTTCCCCCTATTCATACTCCCTCAGTAAGCCTACTAATAGAGTAAGGGATGTATATACATATTTTTTATACGTCATAGCCAGTTTGATTTATTTCAATTTCAATTCAATTTCAATTTTATTTGAAAGGGATCATGTACATCGTGCGATTCATCAAATGAAATGCACAAGAGTTATCCTAAGGCTAATTTACATCCATTAGTGATTGATTGAGTCATGTTTTCCTTTTCAGATCTCATATATAGTGTTCAACCAAACACACCTTATTGATCAGTGATCAGTGAAGTCATAGTCCATTCATGGTCAAAAAAATGACCATGTGTAGGCCTACTATATATTTTATATATACCTTTTTGTTGCAAAATCACACACGTGTTAATACCCATCTACTGATCAATCAAACTGCCATCCATCAATCTGTTTTCTGTTTTCAATTTCTTAGAAAGAGTGAATTAATAATGCATGTATTTCTACGAACAAATTAATGGCTTTGAAATGTGGGCCAAATTACCTAATGATTTGTTTTTTATTTGGGGTACAATTTCAGACACTTAGATCCAATAATCCAATCTGACTGCTAAACTGTTAGCTTACTGAAGGCTAATAACAGCTACAATACAATTGTGATTTGAAAAGTGTCTTTCAATGTAAAACAGTTGACACAAGTCAAGCTATTGATATTATAGCACACATATGCTTATTTTCATGGGATTTTAAAATGATTGCTGTGGAAAATAAAGGAATGGAATTTATAAAAACAAACCATACCTATCCTTATTTGAACTCAATACCGTTGACATTTCCATAGTTTCCTGCTGATACTACTGTGAACATACACATTAGTACAATAGAATTGTAAACAATACAAAACGTTTCCATATTACTAGCTGAGTTGACAAATGGTTTGGTGTGTAATTCATAAACTCCTAATGGTATTTCTAAATAGCATAAATAAATATATACAGTTCAAACATTGAAACTTCTTTCATATGTACATCTTTGCTCTTTGAGATAATACAGCTATGAGGGATATTTAAAATATTTTTTGTCATGCATATTTGCAAGACTGTAAAATTCTGGATCCTGGCTTTTTGTCAGGGTTGGGGAGTGAAATGACATAAAATATAATATTCTCCTCAGAAAGATTTTAGATTTTGGCAATCCCAAGCAGGTTGTTTGACTTGACTTTTTAATGTTAAAACTAAAATATATTTTTTTAGTTTAAAGGACTTAAGTGACTCCATGAATTTTAACTGAATAACCGCAGATTCTTCTTTTTCTTTCCATGCACACAAATATTCCTTCAGCCAGTCCCTAAAGGAGTTCCTTTTGTTGTTGTGGCCGGCCATTGTCCACCTAACGCTGGTTCTTCTGCCGGTCCAAAAACTTCTGTCTTCTGTCCATAGGGATTTCATCCAAGTTGATACCATGGTTACTCGCCCTGTAAAGACAACAAGAGAACATATTTACACATGGTCACGCAAGTGGTACACCCGGAGACTCACAGCTACAGGAAATGGTGCAGGACAGTGGAGAGTGTCCCACTCTCAGCCAGAAGGCTCTGGGTTCAAGCCCCCTGATGCCCACGTTCCACAGGTATACGTAGCCCAGGGGTCGGCAACCTCACTATAAAAAGAGCCATTTCTGGTCCCTCCTACCAAATAAAATGTATTTGGAGCCACAAAATCTTTTCGACCCCTAAAATGAAGATAGCACAGCATCTTACATTTTATATATAGTTATACTACATATAAAATAACCAATCGCTTTTTGCATTTATGAAATGTGTGGGTGTAGGATGTGTGACGTTTATTTCAGTTGACAAAATATTCAAATATTGAATTTTGTAGTATCACCTTGATCTTCTTTGAAATAAAAAATATATATACTTTTGATTATTCATTAAAAAGAAATTCAAAGCTATATGGCCACTGCAGAGAGGTGGAAGAGCCACATTGGGCTCCAGAGCCACGGTTTGCTGCCCCCCGACCTAGCCCCCTTATACGCTATTAATACTTTATACTATTTCTCTCCAATAATTAGCTTTGGTTGAAAGTGCCCACTGTGTTCTCTTACCCTGGTGTGAGGTCCGGTGGTACCGGCAGGGGCTTGTTGAAGTCGTTCTTGCCTACCAGCCAGTAGGTGTGCTCTTTGCCTTTACCCTGAACACAGAAACATTTAGAGGTGAAATACACACCATTGTAAAAGCGGCTGGCTTTGAGGACTGTCTGTGTGGGTTGTTGAGTGTCTCACCTTCAGCTCTGTCATGCCTCTTACGTCGATTTTGTAGCCTTCATTCAACTGTTTCAGGACGTCAACTGTGCTTTGGTTGACGTGGATTCGGTAAGCTATGTGGGGGGGGAGAAGAATTTGGGAAATGTCTCTTAAACTGGTTCATAACAGGCTGTAAATATATTTTAGACCACTTGGAAGCAGTAGAACAATTCACTTTCTTTAATATTTCCCACATATTTCCTCCTGTCTTTATTAATTAACTGAATATGAATTGATTAATGCATACACAGGGAAATTAAGAATACCACCAACAAAAATAAAACTCCAGCATATTTCATTAATACACAGGATCAGAGGTTATAATCCCTTGTGCCAAAATCCAAGGAAAACACATATTCAGAAGCCCCTGCCCAAACTGCCCTAACTACTTTTATGTTCACAATCGGTCCATTGCAACTTATATATCACTTCAAATGTTATTAACCTTGGATTTTCAACAAATAAATATGAATAACAGCTGACACAGTGCATGGTTTTTAACGTGACATTGATGCCATCTTGTAGCATAAAGAGATCACGAGGGCCACTAATTCCACTGATTGACTTAAGGGATTATTAAGGGCATCTCGCCCTAAACCCTCTTTGGCCTGGAGCTGTGTGGACACACTGCCACACCTCCGACCTCCCCTTTTACGCCAGTACTTAAACAGGAAGAGGAAGGGATGGATGAGCTTGTAGAGGGAATCAGTCCGCTACTCACGCAACCCTGTAGATTCCATTCGGGAAGCTGTATTCACAGTGTCTCCGAAAAGACAGTAGCGAGGCATGGTGAGGCCGACAACACCAGCGACCACTGGGCCTGGAGACACACACACACACACACACACACACACACACACACACACACACACAGGAATGAAGGACAACTGTCATTGTTGTATCACTTGCAAACCATAACGTATCCCAAATATGAGGTAAAGACATGCATGAGTTGGGTCTCTATTTTCAAGCCTTGTTATCTCACATTATCCCTTGGAGTCATTAAGTCACATGCCATCTTTCAATATATAATATATATATATCATTTATCCATTTGATGTCACCACGATGACCATAGGAGCAGCCCTTATAATTCAATAGATCCGGACAGTTCCAAGACGCCGTCTTGGGTGTGTAATTGGATGACAGTGTGCCTAAGTGGATAGCGTTTCACTGTTCCAGGAATGTGCTCCAGACGGGAGGATTAGGTAAAAATAACACTTTGTCTTGAGCTGTCCCCGGTGGCCTGTTCCTCAGGTGTTCAACTGGACTCATGTTACTGCAGCACAATATTAAATGCAGAGATGTTCATTTCAATTATTAAGACAAGATAAGATGAATTAAGATTTAACGTACGCAAACACACCCGTAAATACACACACACACACACACACACACACACACACATTCACACACAAAGTTACACTCACACTCACACATGCACATGTACCCACGACGTGTAACCTTTCGTGCAAAGTGAGGAGTACACACAGAGATTTATAGGTGGCCTACCAGAGTGCAAGCCAATACGGATTTTGACTTTGACGTCGGGCATGTGCCTCATCTTGAAGGTGCCGATGCAGTGCAGGATGTCCAGACACATGTTGGACATCTCGGCCGCATGCCGGTTCCCGTTCCGGTTGGGGACTCCAGAGGCCACCATGTAGGCATCACCAATGGTCTCCACCTAATCAACATGCAGAGAAAATATAGGAATGAATACACTAATAAGCCCTCTGAGTGACCCTGTGCTTAATCCTTCACAAGATCTATTTAAAAACCTCTTAGAGATACCTATTATTACGCACAAGTTTCCCACTCATGAAGTACCAATAAGTAGAAATAGAAATAAATAAAGAAATAAATAATACATATTTGATATTCCCAGTGAGCTGGTTGCAGGTCAAGGTTTTCAAACAAGGCATAAGCCAAAAAAAAGAGAGCAACATATCTAAAACCTCAACCACCATGGGGCTGCAGCAGGCTCCGAAATTTCCGAATTTCAGTTCGGTATCTGCAACTGCAACGTTCAACGGATCGACCACGTGCACGTCACCTTGTACACGTCGTGACGACCAATGATGGCGTCGAAGAGCGTGTAGAGGTCGTTGAGCAGATCCACCACCTCTATGGGGTCGCTCAGAGCCGAGATGGTGGTGAACCCCACGATGTCGCTGAAGTAGAGGGTCACCTCGGAGAAATGCTCTGGTTTCACCGGCTTCCCTGTCTTCAGGGCCTGGGCCACAGATCTGGGGGGGGGGGCGGGGGGGGAGCGGGGGAGGAGAGAGCCCCACTGGTTGCTTCAAACATGATGTAGCGTAATCATGCGTGCAGTCATGGAGGCGTTCATCTTAAAGCAAACACATGTGAGGATTGTGAGCTGTTTACTGTATAGGCAACTAGCGTTCAAGGCTTGCAGGGTAATCTCGCGAGGCAGACTTCCACCTACAACCCCACCAAAGTCTAGTTTTTCAAGAATAGTTGTATAGAAGAGGGCGAATGGAAATACACTAGCGTTTATCCGTCTGTACAGTAGATGATTAAAGAAAATGCAATGGGTCTTGCAAGACCCAAGTGCCTGTCCAGCGTGGAGGCGTGGTTACTCATGATGGATGCCTACCTGGGCAACATCTGGGCCACCAGGTTATCAGTCTTCTGTCGCTCCACCTCCAGCTCCTCCGTCCTCTCTCTGATCAGGTCCTCCAGGTTGGAGGAGTACTGCTCCAGCATGCGCAGCATGGAGTCAATGATGTTGGTCTTCTTCCCCTTGGTGATGCTCTTGAACTGGGTCGGGAACCAGAGGGGTCCGTTACACACACGTGAAATTTGGACTTGAGTTTGTTTTGTATTCAACGTATCTAACAATGCACAACATTGTTGTTTGTTGTAAAGTATCTGCCGTTGTTTTTTGTAAAGTATCTACTGTTAGGAACAGTACAGTTTTTATATATAAGTGTGATATGGTTCAGCATATATTGTTACATATTGTACAGTATCTACAATACAGCAGAGTGTAGTGATGTGATCAGTATATAGTGGATAATGTTGTACTGTGTTCCATCTAGCACAAGAGAACTGCCTCCTAAGTGAGTGGTGAAAAAATGACGGTCTGCATCTCTGTGATGCAAATACGCTTCAGTTCTTCCCGCGCAAGTCTGTGATGCAAATACGCTTCAGCGACACCACCCCCGCACGACCCATGGGTCCCCCTCGGACCCATGGGACGAAAGCGCTGAACGTGGCTCTACCTGCTTCAGGATCTCCTCGAAGGTGGGCCTCTTGTCGGCCTCCTCGCTCCAGGCCTGCTTCATCACCTGGAGGACCTCGAGGGGGGCCTCGTCCACGGACACAGTGGGCCGACACAGGGGCGGAGGGGACTTCACCTTACTGATGATCTCTGACCCGGAGGACGTAGGACAGGCACGCCCAAGCACAGACACACACAGAACACATGCACGCACACATACACAAGCAGGGACACGTAGGCATACACACAAACACAAACACACCGGCACACACACACACACACATACTTTGAAGGGTGACGATTAATAGCAAGACTAGCTATATTACAAAAGTATATTAAAAACTTGGCATCTATTTATATGGTTGATCAAAATAATAATTGGTTTAAAATAATAGCTTGATGAGAATTGAATACATAAAATAAGTTCATACAATGCATTAAATATGATAACAGCCTAATATATTAAAGGAGCATTTTTTGTTATAAAAGTGTGATTTTGCTAAACGACATATAAGTTAACCTTAGATTTGTATCTCGTCTGGAGGAAGAGGATTATAGGGAAGATAAGCTCACTTCTTTCACAGTCTGTCATCCATATTTAGATGTGAAAACAATAATGACAGCTATGCATCTATGATTTCTGACAACCTAATGAAAATTATACAGTACAGCCGAATGTTTGCTTGCTGTGATAGACTCCCAACCCAAAGGTTAGGTTTTCAAACCCCCATATCTGCAGTCCACCTGTAGGCCCCCTTTACCTAACCCAAACTCTAAGATGCCTAACTGCGACTTGCTCCCAAATATCATATCCCATAATATCCCAAAAACAATGTTACAAAATCATATAAATGATAATAATAATAATAATAATAATAATAATAATAATAATAATAATAACAATAAAACAATACCAAACAATTTTCCCTTCTGTGATCAATAAAGTGTGATGTAATCTGATGTGTATTTGGCAGCACCAGTATGGCTGTATCCCATCGTTGTCTCTTTGTGTGTATGGTAAAATAAAGAACCCAGTACAGGTCGGAGTACAGGTCGGAGTACAGGTCGGCCCATCAGGTATGGTGCCTGCTGCTCCGGCTGGGGGCTCACCTGTGACCGGCATATCCAGCATGCAGAAGGGGGCGCAGCGCGAGATCACCTCCTGCATGATGATGGAGAAGCTGTACACGTCCCCCTGGAAGGTGCCCCTCTTCTGACTGGTGGGGTTCCTCAGGATCTCCGGCGCGGTCCACAGAAGGTCTGGACGTGGAGAGGGAAACAAAGGCTTACCAAAAACCCACAACAAAAACAACACTTCTGATGACTTAGTGTGCTTCGATGCGTAGATGTTCACCGGGACGTTGATGTTGTTTTTGCCTTTTTATGCTTTATGATAGAGTGAAATAGACAGAAAGGTATGGAAGACGGAGGGGAGGACATGCAGCAAAGGACCACGGGCAGGAATCAGGAACCCGGGTCACTGCGATCAGGACTGGGCCGTAATGGTACGAGCTCTACCCGGTGAGCCACCAGGGCGCCCTGATGTTGATATTGTTGATGGGGTTAAAAACTATGTGTGGGGAACTGGCTGGACAAAATCGGTGGCAATTATGATCCCATGGGGGGGTGATGGTTCCAAAACGGTTGGTAAGCACTGCACTAAACTATCCTGCCCTCTGCATGTGCAAGGAGAACATGGAAGGCTGTGACCTCTGACCTTCAGGCTTCTCCTCCGGCAGCGGGAGGTTCTGGCACAGGACGATGTTCTTGAAGTTGTAGTCGGTGACCTTCAGCACGAAGCGGCCGTCCACCACACAGTTACGAGACTTCAGGCTCCCGTGGATGATGTTGCGGTTGTGGAGGTGCCTCATTCCCTGTGTGCATGCATGTGTGCGTGTGTGTGTGTGTGTGTGTGTGTGTGTGTGTGTGTGTTTGTACGCGTTGGGTGAAAAGGGGGTGGAAAGCATGTGTGTTAGTCATTTTCAGATCAGTCTTACTGGTTGCCGATTCTAGGTTGAAAGCCTAAAGACCACAATCTACCTGTAGGCATGCCTAACATTGAACAAGCTATCTATCGGTTTCTCTGTGCATTTACAGCAACACCTTTGATAAAAGGGTCTGCTAAATGGCTTTATAACTGGAATAGTTTACCGTATTGGACTTGAACCAGGGAGTAACAACACAATAAAACCATATAGGTGTGGGAAGCTGGGCTCACCCGGACCAGATCCATCAACAGGGACGACTTGAACATCCAGTCCAGACGCATGTCCTCGTTGTTGAGGAGGTCCTCCAGGCTTCCTCGCGCGCAGTGCTCGGTCACGATGCCAAAGATCCCGGTGTCGCAAAACAGACCCATGTACAGGTTGAGGTTCTCATGACGCATGTCTCGCAGCTGGAGAGTCGGGAGGAAGTAAGGGTTGAGTTGCATGGGACAGTGAGGAGCCAGACCGTCACCAACACTGTATTGTCACGACAGGTTTTCAATGTTTTTAAATGTCTGGCTGTTTTTGCTTGAAACCACGTTTCTTGAATCCAATGGCGACCAGAGAGCACAGGGACTAGTAGTTTGTAATGGTCACTGACTCAATCCTAATTGTCAATCATATGCTTTTAATTGTAATGATGAAATTCAGCGTAATCCCGTGTGTGCTTACCTTGATGAAAGAAGACTCAGCATTGCTGTTGACACTTGACGTTGAGGCATCAGGACACTTCTTCAGCCAAACCCAGTCCCCCTGAGGTGCAGAACAATATTTTACAACGGTGTGTGTGTTTAAGTGTGTGTGTTATTGTGTGTGTGTGTGTGTGTGTGTGTGTGTGTGTTTGAGTGTGTAAATGTGGAATATGAAAACGACAATAACTAAAATCACTTACTTAATACTATTGGACATGTTTTTTTACTTTTAGGGACTCGTTCCACATGTAACAGCTCCATCTTTATCTTTTAGTAGGCTCATCATTATTAGGATGGTGGTTGAATGGTGGTTGTGTTTTTTAACAACCGTAGGATGATGTGTATCGGTAGCGAGCGGTCCGCGTTGCTCACCTCAAAGACGGCGACGTTAGAGCAGTCGGGGGTGGACGCCATGTAGCTGCGACCGGACACACACGGGCGCGTCACAGCCTTCATGTCTAGCTGGCTTCTTAAGATGCTTTCCTCGTTCAGCTTCTGCTCAGAGGACCAGAGGAGGAGTCAAAGAAGGAGCGGGGGGGATGGAGGGAGTCCTGGGGTTTAACGCACAAGGGTACGGTCATACAGTAAACCACTGACCCGTTTGCTGAGCTGAGTGTTGATGAACACCAGGTCATCCAAGGTGAGGACCACCTTCCCTGACCCATTGCCCCCACCACCACCAAAGCCGCCAAAGCCGCCAATGAGGCCATTTCTCCTACAAAGGAACAAACATTTAGTAAATTTCCTAATACCCTACCACTCATCCATCAATGGATGACTTGGGGCGTATCAAAGGGGGTGATGGCAAGTGAATGATAATCAATAACAAAACCCCCAGGCAGCCATGTCATCAGTCTCTGGCAGTGGACGTACTTCAGGTAGAAGAAGAAGTAGACCCCTCCTCCGGCCAATGCGATGAACAGAAGGCAGAGGAAGAAGAGGCTGACTGAGTCCAGACCTTTGAACAGGAAACACAAAAACACACAGAGAGAGGGGATGAAGCCCGTGTCACAGACGTCAACAACGGCGTTGCTAGAACTATAACCTCCAGGCCCAAAATGGACACACAGAACACAAACTTAGTGTGAACCGGAATTGGTCATCCGTTAACGAAAAGATCAGATTTATCTTTGCATTCGCTTTGGTCACACGGGCACACTGAAATTGTCTCGGGTCTCGGGATGGAAAGACTGTCATAACCCCCAGTGTACGGCATTCAAAAACGCACAGACATTTACCATCTCACAGGTGTGTATTTCCTACAACAGCTGGGGGACTTACCACCACTGCAGGCGAAGTATGGGCTGAACCAGCAGCTGGAGTCGCTGTAGGGAGTGCTGCCCGCAAAGTGGATGGACCGGCCCAGGTATTTCAACCCTCCTCCCGTCTTCCCGTACGTGTGGGCAGCCTCCAGGATGTGCGTGGAGTACAGTTTGGAGCCGACGCCGCTGTAGTCCAGCACCACGTAGCGCGCCAGCATGCCTTCTCCGTTCTCGCTGCCATACAAGGGTTGATTGAAGCCGTCAAACTCAAAGCCCCCCTTGGCCCGGGTGAGCATCTCCCCGGTGACCCAGCCACCCCCAGTCCTGCGGGCCTGCTCGGCGGCCATGGCGGTGTAGTAAAACATGTTGTAGATGGTGCCGAAGAACGGGGAGACCTAGCGAACACACGGGGAACACGGTGTGCAGAAATCATTCGATAAGAAAAAAATCATTCAATCAATAATGTTCAATAACAGTACTAGATACTAGTTTCATGTATCGCCTTGATATTTGTGTGTGCATGTGCATTGTTTTTATTAGAAGTAGTAGTGTTCGTCGCTGTTTAAGAAGTCATAGTAATGGTATTTGTAGGAGGGGTAGTCGTGGTGATTTTACTAGTTGTAGAATTAGTCATCGTAAAAGTCGTAAGAGGAGGTGTGGGAAGAGGACAAGGAGGGATTTCAGTTGCAGTTGTACTTTTTTCTCTTTTACCGCCAAGCGTTTTGCCCTTTTTGTACCTGCTCGGGGGGGATGCTGGAGCGGATCTCAAAGGAGTTCTGACCCTCCCTGAAGGCATCGTAGAAGCTTTTCTTCCCTGAGTCCATGGTGATGGTGAGCACCCCGTCGTAGGCCTTGCGGAGTTTGGTGTCGTTGCCCAGGACGTAGTGGGGCGTGTCCTGGTAGGGCAGGGAGTACAGCAGCGTGTCGTAGGGGATGAAGACGTAGCCGCGGGCGATCATGCGCATGTCCAGGGCCGTGGTCAGCAGCTTGTGTTGGGCCGCTCCGCCGATCAGCACAGAGTGCATACACATGACCACCACTGTGGAGAGAGGAGGGAGTCGCACCGGAGGGAGAGAACACAAGATGGACACATGATGAACAAATCTTAATAGGTCTGTCAGAAATCATAATCCTACCTGAGATGATAAAAGGGCACCTCGTTTATCACCCAGGTGAGTGTTAATCAGCCATTAGGGCACACATACAAGCGGCCACTTTGCCGAACGAACCGGTTGAAAAAATAATTTATGCCTGCTGCCATCAGTTTGGTCAATGACCACATGTAACTGATCTGTTTTGTGTTATCTGTTATGTGTTTGCTGTTTCTTTTTTTTTTACTGCTGGCTGTGCATCAAATTGCCCCTCGGGGATAATAAAGATGCCCTTGAACCCTTGAACCAGTACATGCCGCTTCCGTCGTGGGAATGTCCACCCAGATGTACGATGGATAGATCGACCTCTAAGCCTCTCCTCGTGGAACGTACCTACTAGACCATCCACCTATTCATCCTACATCTGGGTGGACACGCTCCCACTTGTGCCGTCACTATCCAGCGGATCGATTTTTTCCATTAAAACAACACTTTTAAACCACGACTTCCACCGCGACAAAGGTTCGCGTCGGTACGCACCTCTGACCCGGTCGGCGTCGCGCACCGTCTCCAGGGCGTGCTGGGCTCCATCCTTGTCTGACTTCATGGTGACCACGGTGCCGACGGGCAGGCCCAGGGCGCGGAGGGACGAGGCCAGCTCCTGCCCCGTGGCCTCCCACAGGTCCCCCTCCTCCGAGACGATGGCCACGTGCGCCCAGTGGAAGTAGCGCAGCACGGAGAAGAGCACGCGGGAGGACAGCGGCAGCGGCCGCAGGAAGGTGGAGTGCATCCCGCCCTCCTCCATGTTGGGCTTCAGGCAGCCCCAGGAAAGGAGGCCCAGGTCCCACTGCTTGGCCAGCAGCGCCGCCGAGGTGCAGTACCCAGGGTTTGCCGGGCCCAGGAACGCCGAGCCGTAGCCGTCCAGCTCGGCGAAGTGGGCAAGGCCTCGGGAGGATTTGCAGTCCTCGTTGATGAGGGTGTAGTCGTACCAGTAGCCCTTGTTCAGGTAGGGGTTCTTGTTGACGCGGCTGGTGGCCAGACGGGCGGCCTGGTCCGGGAGGGCTTTGGAGTACAGAGGGTCGCATGTCCACGGCCCAATGATGGCCACCTTGAAGGTCGTGGCCCAGGACTCACAAGGGAGACAAATGGCCATCAGAAGGGCAATGACTATCAAGTGCCCCCTCCATTGCTTGGGGCGTATCAAAGGGGGTGATGGCAAATGTGGTGTGAGTGACGATTGTGACGTTAAGGAGGATGGACATGGGGATGATGATGATAATGAAGATAATGACATGGATGATAACGATGACAATATTGATCTGCTTGGACAATGGCCACAATTGTTATTGGAATCCAAAACAGTCCTGGTGTGTCTTTTGGCCTTGGTGGTGAGGCGCCATCGTGGGTGATAGGACAGGTTGTGCAAGAAACGAGGGTCTTTGTGGCTTGCCATTCTGCCCGTTGAATGTCGGCAAGGCTCGGGACTAAGCCGTAGAGGGTAGACTCTTTATGGGGAATAGTGTTGAGGGCGTCTGTGTTCAAAGATCAAATTTTCTTCCTGGGGTTCCAGCACTCCTCTAGCCCAAAGCAGGCCAGTTGGTCACAAGCCTCCAAGCCATCACTGGGAAGGCGGGACAGCCACACAGACAGAAGAGAAAATGGCAAAGAGTTTGCAATTAGCACTAATAAAACACAGTGCAATCAAATTATTTCACTTTTTGAAACCCACACCTTCCATTATACCAAGAAAGAGATGCTAAAATTCTATGAAAGTGTGGAGGTCATCTTGTTGAGTCAATGTCAAACATTAGATGTAATCAACTGGCTTATTGATTTGGGTCAATGCATATTCATAAGTTTTACATTTATAAATATGCTCATTCTTAGACATTTTGCTTGAGCCAATGAGATGACAAATCACAAATCAGCAACCATCTGTCTGATTGGCCCTGGGTAGTCGTCATGCTATGCCCTCACCAGGTATCCAGAATGTTTAACATGTGTGACGCAAGCTGATAAGCTGTGCCGGACGTACCCGACGGTACACGACAGTGATAAGCCATAGAAACGTGGTGCTAAATTGGGCCTTGATGTGGCCAGGACTTTCTCTTCCATCCTAAGCCAATCCCTTTAGGTCCCCTGCTCTTCCCACCTGTCTCCTCACTGCCAGCCTAACAGGGCTCGCTATCACAACATATCACTGACAAAATTAGATGAAGATAAATAGTATAGTTGTAGGTCTGTACTCTTTAAAGTGAGGAAAAGATGCGAAAAAAACGATATAGGCCTCATTAAATTTTTCGGTGAAGAAAATAAAATATAAGACTTTCCGTGCTATTAATTATGACCCAAAATCCTTCCACCATTCCATAGCAGCCATACATTACAGGTGTTCAAATAAAAGCCACCGAAAGTTGCTAAATATAGAAGTGGCTTAGTGATTGCTAAAGACTAAGCATATGGTTAAGTCTAAGCTTTCATTGCTACTCTGCCATGATTAGCAATACTTAAAATGTTAACTGGTTTGACTCACTGAGATTCTGCTTTTATCATCAGGATCATCAAGGGCACTGGAAACTTTTGATGTTAGTTATAAGATATTTAAGTGGAGTTGCAAAAAGTTTAATCCTAGACAACATTCATTAACACCTTTCTTAGCCTCTTAACAATCTTCTGTATAGCGATTGTGTAAGAAATTAGTAGATTGAAATGCATTGTTCAAAGTAAAGTATTTTCTGTTATTTCGACAATGTAGTCAAGTAATGAATGTAAAAGAAGTCTTCGCCCATCAGTCTGGGAAGAAACAATTCTTACCTGGAGTGTGTACACATAGGAGTCATATATTGCTTGCATAGTCCAGGTTCCTGGTGAACAAAAAAAGAATACAGAGCGTTTGTCTATCCTTGAGGCGTGTCAAATATTTCTCCTAAATACTCCAAATAACAAGAAAAACCAAGAAGCCCCCAAATAGTATCCTCTCGGATCAGGAGGTCCATCGGCCTTTCTTCTGAAATATTGTCCTTGAAGAGCAAATACGGAAGGGAGAGTAGAATTTCCCAATCTGTGTGGAGTCTGTTTAGTGGCTGTGACTGTCTTTGGACTGGGGCCGTCCCCAAACCGAACAGCCCAGTACCGGGATGACCGCAATGACTCGAGCGGAACCCAGGAACCAGAGTTCAAAGAGACTGGCAGATAGCCGGAGAAAGAGAGCCCAGGAGAGAGAGAGCGAGAGAGAGAGAGAGAGAGAGAGAGAGAGAGAGAGAGAGAGCGAGAGAGAGAGAGAGAGAGAAAGACAGTGAGAGGACGAGCAGGCTGTTCGACCTCTGAACCTTTCTTAGCTTTTAATCCTACCTGACAAAGTAGGAGTTCAGAGAAAGGGAAAATGTAGACAGACAAGACTGAGAGAGAGAGCAAGAAGGAGGAAGAGAGAGATGGAGTGAGGGAGTGAGAGAGGGAGAGCAAGAGGGAGCGTGAGTGAAAGTGGGAACGTTATACGTAATGTAACTCTACTTAGAAAATAAATAGTAAATAAAGATGTATTACTTCATTTGCACACCATTAACTGCAGTGTTAATTCATGTACTTCATCCTTAGCTTAGCTTAGATTTGCATCAAAAAACCGTGACAACACCTAACCCTAACCCTAACCCTAACCACTGATGCACAGGAAGTGAGAACATCCCTATGCAACCCTAAAAGAATGCCCTCAACTCTCAAACCAATCCCCGAAACCTAACCCTTAAACCAAACCCTAAAACCGAATCTTAACCCAAACACACAGACAAGTGTTGACAACTGAAGAGAAGGAGGTTATGATCCCAACAGCAGAGAGAAGCTGAGATGACTCATTGGTAAGCTCTCGTGCCTCAGAGGAGAAGGTTCTGGGTTCAGGCGTGACATGGACAAGTGGTATAATCGTCTCCTAAAATTCAGTGGCTGCACGTTGAGAGCTGAGAGATGATACGCTCTTCCTCCAGGCGCTCCTTCAGCTCTCGGTTGGGGCTCAGCTGACTGAGAGTCAGAAAAAATGGCTGTGATTGATTGAATGGATCACTTGCCTCGAACCCTGATTCAAACAGGTTGAGCCTCTAACCACGCTTGACTGAGGGGGCACCAGAGTGCTCTCCCGCCATACAAATACTACCCTGCTCTCAACTTAGCGTGGTTAGAGGCTCAACCTGTTTGAATCAGGGTTTGCGGCAAGTGATCCATTCTATCAATCACAGCCATTTTTTCTGACTCTCATTCAGCTGAGCCCCAACCGAGAGCTGAAGGACAGTCGGGAACAATGGCTGTAAAAAGAATGCTCTCCTACCATACAAACACTACCCTGCTCTCAACTTAGTGCTACAAAAAAAGAAAATTGAAGGTTATGATGTGCCATTTTGTATTATGAGACTAGACAGGTCAAAACAAAGGAGTTTCTTTAAATTTTATTCGATTTTCTGTATATTCTAAAGATCGATTTGTTGATTATCCAGCCAACACTGACACACATTTAGTCTTCCTGGAAGGTGACCTTCTGTGGGTTCATCTCTGAGTATGTTTGGTTAGTTAGATAACCAAACATATAATCAGCTTACTGATCAAGACAAAGGAGAGACCATATGACCAGAAAGATTCTAATTTCTTGCTGTAAGATGTGTGCGAGATGTTATTAGCTTTCTGGCAACACATGAGTGCTGGTATGGTTCTGGGCTAGTGACAGCAGCCTCGCTGAGGTAATCAGATTAACCCAGGGATGGGCCACTAAACCCACGACCCGCAAGTCTCTTAGCACTACGGCTCATGGCACTGCTAGAGATCATTTCTATGAAAGCTCACACCTTGGGAACACAGAAACCATGACGGCACAAATAACTTGTCCACCGCAGCGGTAAAGATGTGGAAAGAGACCAAGAACATTGACCTCTTCTCCAGTATTACTAGCCTTCAAGCTAACCTCAACCAATCAGAAATGGCCGGTCAGACTGTCAGACACGAGGCCTGTATGAAATTACGAATTGTGTTTTTGTGTTTTTGTTATCTTAGAAGGAGCCCTTTATATATATATATAAACAGGTATATATATATTATTCTACTTTTCTCTACTTTTACTCATGACATTTTAACACAAATATCAGTACTTTCTACTCCTTACATTTTCACAAAGAGGCTTGTTACTTTTGTTTGAATGCATTTTATGGAGAATGATTGATTGATTGATTTTTTTGCATCATTTCGCACCTTCCCAATATCAAGACCAATTTTTCCACCCCTGTCCTTCTTGTAAGCAATGACCAGTGGTTTTACAGACTAAATAACTAAATACAATTTACGAATCTGTCAAGTCATAGACGATGACATCATCTTAGAAGTACCTCCTACAGGCCAGCACAGGTCGTAGTGAAGGCAAGGGAGATGTGAGGGGGGGATAGGGCGGGGGATTTAGTTGGTTGCGATCTGCAACTTCACCGCTAGATGCCACTTAATCTTACTGCTCGAGCAAGAATTTAAAATTACAAAAGCTAGATATTGAATGCTTTCTAATACAGAAAAATATTTATCTTAATATCTATGTTTATATATATTTGATATATACACATATCTTTGTATTCACAAGTTTGATTGTTTATTGATTGTTTACTGGTTTGATTAATTATGAATTCACATTCAGATGGTCCAACCCACCTTAACTACATAGTGAATGTAGCTCTACATTCATGGCCAGATTGAGCCTCTAGGGGGCGCATGGGCTCTGAGCTAGCGTGTCTACTGTCTAGTGGTAAATATTGGCATAAACTGTATTAAATAATGGCCAGGCCTACACTGTACCTACGGTAAGCCAAAAACAATCAGTAGGCTACCATTTAAATTAACGCAAATAATTTACTTTTAACCTGAACGTGTTTGTATTATTTTTTACACTAGCTATGTGTGATAACAGGTTTTCAGCTTGATACTGCTGATACCAAAACCGGATCATCTGCAACAATACAACAAAGGTAACATGAAATGACTTGAAGGATGGAATGCGTTTTCATGGCAAAATAATCACGACAATGATTAAGACCATTCTTAAGTACAATTACAAATAATACCTGTACTATTAACACGCACACACACACACACACACACAAAACACAGACACTCACACAGTCCTAACACACACACACACACACACACACACACACACACACACACACACACACACACACACACACACACACACACACACACAGGATAGGTTTGTGCGTGGGCTGGAAAGGAGTAAGAAATGCAGTTAATCAGCCATGTTTTACAAGTAAGATAAACACACTGTTTGTTATGATTGTGCGATGACAGCCCTGGACCTGTTATTGTGAAGCAGAGTGCCACTCATAATGCTGTACAATACATGATGTCTCACCTTCATCTAGATTCTGGATTCCCTTTTAATGAAATGCTACTGTGTTTAAGGACCAATATAAGTTATTGTATTGAAGACCTTGGGATGCACAAAAGAGGGAGAGAGGAAGAAGAGGAGGGGGAGGAGAGGAGGGAGGGGGTGTAGGAGGAGTGGGGGAAGGCGAAGTGGGAGGAGGGGGGGGGAGGAGGGGGGAAAGGGAGGGCAGAGAAAAGGTAGGAGGGGGGAGGAGAAGAGCTCCGATCTCCTTATCAGATAGTACACAACACACTACTGTATGCAGTGAAGATAATCATACCATGCCCCTTTGTGGTCCCTAGTCGCTTCTCCTCTTGAGGTAGTTATATGACTCATTTCATTCTTTACACCGTCAACCTGCATGGCTCTTTGTTCTTTGTTCTCTACAATCAGCCTTGGGGTTTCACCTTTCTACTATAAATGTTTGAGAGACTGAAGTTGTCATTAATAACAAGTAGGCTAACAGTAGCATAGCATACCCCGATATGAGGCATGCCTGAGAGTAGGACAAAGCAGTGCTCACAGTACATGGCTCACTTTGGGTCCTTTGTTATCTATTTATTACCTTAGTTAATTACTGCTGTGCTTAAAAAAACAACCCAACATATTTGTGGTCAATGACATGCTTGAAAGTCATGTCATATTGCATAATACATTCACTTTACCACACCCAGTCTACACACACACACACACACACACACACACACACACACACACACAGTCCAACCACACACACACCTAGACACCTACACACACAAACACACACACACACACACACACACACACACACACACACCCAGGGCCACAAACAAACACACACACAAACACACCCAGTGCCACCAAACACACACACACACACACCAGGCAGCACACCCATTCCCACCACACACACCTACACCTACACACACTCTCATACACACCCACCACCAGGCCGCACAGACACACACACACACACACACACACACACACACACACACACATGATTGTGCGTTATTGTGCGGAACTGTTACAGTATTGTGAAGCAGAGTGCCACTCATAATGGTGTACATCTAGCTTCTGGATTCCCTTTTAATGAACTGCTACAGTGTTTAAGGACCAATATAAGTTATTGTATTGATGACCTTGGGATGCACAAAAGAGGGAGAGAGGAAGAAGAGGAGGGGGAGGAGAGGAGGAGTAGGAGGAGGAGGGGGGGAAGAGCTTCACTCTCCTTCCCAGATAGTACACAACACACTACTGTACATGCAGTGACGACAATTATAGATATTACAGACGTGATACGCTCATCCACACATTTAATCAGATTACAGAACGGCAACCCTTGTGTTGTGCGAAGATGTAAACAATGTAATGAGTTCATAGAGTGTTTAATTCTCATCAGTCCAAGATGTGTGCCAGTAAGGCCAGACAACAATACACCCCAATGGGGCTATTTTTGTTCCTTTACTCGTATCAAAATAAATAAATAAATAAATAAATATTTATTTTGATCAATAAATCAAAATAAAATTTTATACAATGAAAGTATCCATGAAAAGTAACATTTTTTGTATTACAAATTTCTTTGAAAATGATTTTAAATATGCAAATGCACAATATACTGGGCTTATTTTTTCCTTTACTTCTATCACAATCAAACCTCACACAGTGAAAGTATACATGAAAGTAACATTTTTGTTTTACAAGTTTCTTAGAAAAATCATTTTTAAATATGCAAATGAGCTCAACACTAGGCCTAATTGACTTATGGCCAAGAAGCCATAAATTCAGAAGTAGAAAAAACAGGGGCCAAATAACTAACACATTTATGTCCATTCAGTTAACCTATGCATAAACACGATAAATTTTAAGTCACTTGCCACACTTACCTGGGTCACTTGCCACAAAAAGACTTATATTGGCCTTAAGAATTTATTGCACAATCTTGCCTCCAGTTGCTTTCCAAATAGTTTTTTATTTGAGAACAAGCCTGACCTAATGACATTCCCCCACAGATATCAGAAGAAAGTCAGAATAGCCATCTTAGTTATTAGTAACGTGGTGAGATTACATTTTGGGCTGGTAGATTTACAAATGATTGGTATTGTTGGTAAGATTACAAGATTACAGGCAGAAGTCATTCTTAGTGTAGTGTTTTGATAAGCTCGCAACAGCACAGCCAGGCAGTTTTCAGGCCAGTCTAAAAGCATGCATTGCCCCATTGGCAGTAGGACGATTGGATGAAGATTGGGCCGATGTATTTGTCATACATATGAATGGTGTTTCTGCCTATGCAAATTAGGACATATTCAATAAGTGTGGAGCTCATGTGCATATTCAAATTCATTTCAAAAGAAACTTGTAATACAAAAGTTACTTTTGGGTTTATTTTGGTCAGATTCGATTAGTGTATAGCTCATTTGCATATTAAAATTCATTTTCAAAAAACTTGTAATACAAAAAAATGTACTTTTCAGGAGTACTTTCAGTGTGTAAAGTTTCATTTTGATAGGAGTAAAGGAAACAAATAGCCCCAATGGGGTGTATTGTTGCCTGGCCTTATTGGCATACATCTCGGATTGATGAGAATTTAACATATTTCCTCAACTAGGATTTCTTAGGACTTTTAGTATGTTGTTCTGGACACCTCGTAGAAATGATCTAAGCCACAAAAAATGTTTACAATTAGTCTGTCGTAAAACGTTACTTTGCCGGGACTAATAAGTCGCTTCTCCTCTTGGGGTCTCGACTCCTCTCCACTTCAGAGTGTAAACGACACGCTACTGTGTACACGCAGTGAAGAGAAACATTGATGTTGGAGGCACGATATGCTCATTCACAAATTGTAATCACAAACATTTCCACGTTATCTCTGTGAAAACACTCTTTTTTGTCAGAGAACAGCCATTGTGTGACAGTTTCCTTCTCAGGCCTTGATATCTGATTAGGTCTGACCTCAGCGCAGGGTTATCAGCGGTCGGTTCACATGGGGGGCGCGTCGCATCGCAATCCGCTGAAAACGGATTATCTCCCGTGCGACGTCGCTCCTAACTCGCGGCTGCGAACGCTTTGATTAGATGCAAGCTGACGTAACAACGTTGTGATTGTGAATGGGGGGGGGATTGACGAGAAGTAGGCCAGTGGTCGTTATACGTTTCTGTTTTCATTGTGTAACAACGGGATGTGGTCAGGATTGAATAAACTGTTTAATCCGAACGCACCCCTGGCTCCACACACAAACTGCTAGTGAGGAGACGGGTTAACAACGAGATAAGCGATTATGATTGGCTAAGGCAGAGTCATGTTTCATGGTAGCCAATCGGAGCCAGTGTTTTTACACACAAGCCAGGATACGCGTACCACGCGCACCACACACACACACACACACACACACACACACACACCAAACAGATTATATGAAGTAGCAGAGACGGCGAGTCCGGAGCAATCCGGTGAAAAGTTGGCATTTTCAAAGTGGAGATATAAGCACTAATTCAAATTCATTGACATATAGCAACTTTTTTTTTTTTTTTTTTAACAGTAACGCAAATAGTTCTTTCCCTGATAACTAGTTACTTTTATTATAAAGTAATTCAGTTACTAACTCAGTTATGGACTTTTTGGAACAAGTAGTGAGTAACTATAGCCTAACTAATTACTTTTTTAGTAGTAGCGTTCCCAACACTGTTTGACAGTATATTGTACGATCATGTCGCCGTGTTATGGGGTGACGTTACATAGGCGACATGTAGTCTTTCTCGTTATGTCTTTTTCCACAACTGCTAGACGAAGAATCATACAATATACAGTTTTAACTTCAAAGCAAATTAATATTATTGAAATTTATATTATGATTTTTTTTTTTTTCATACTGCGGCTCATGATAGGCCCCTGATCGTCGTAGGCCCTGGGGCTTCAGCCCAGGTAAGCCCGTGCATAAAGGCGGCCGTGGATGTGGTGTGTGGATCGTGTGGATCGGGACTCGGAGGGGGAACAGCAGCAACAGAATTGCGGTCCTGTAGGCAACGGGCCAATTAGTTGTGCCGTCCCGTTGAGTGATGAGCGACACGTCAGACATCAAGCCAGAACATTTGATCCGCAGGCGTGGCCCTGAACTCACACACACACTTTACCGCCATTCATCTACTGAGCTGGAATGTTCCAGCTGTTGTCTTAAAAAAGTACAAATGAAACACAAGACCAATAAAGAAATGAACAGGTGTGTGTGTGTGTGTGTGTGTGTGTGTGTGTGTGTGTGTGTGTGTGTGTGTGTGTGTGTGTATGTGTGTGTGGGGGGGGGGGGGCAGGTGAAGGTCCACGAGGCAAGGGGCGGGGTTTAAGTCTGGAGCAGCAAGGGAGGGTTTATGTTAAAATACAGAAACACGCTCATATAGGAGCAGAGTGGATCCCTGTCAAACAGTAATTACTCCACATTAGACGTCATGGATCTGATGTTGGGACTGGCCGTCGTGGGTGCGATCAGCGTCGGATGGGTCCTGCTGAAGCTGCTCTGGACCTGTTGGTGTGGATTCACAACATTTTTTCTGTCAGAAATTTGGCGAGTGGATTTGAAGAAATATGGGAGATGGGCAGGTACGGTTTCTCAGTTGTAAAGTGTGTTTGTATTAGTACAAGATGCAAATGAGTTAGAATTGTATTTATTTACTGTGTACTTTAGTGCCTTCATTTGTGCCTTCATTTGTGCAAAGAGATGGTAAAACGGATATCTCGTTTAGTTCATACAAAATTGCAGATTGGTTTTATATTATCTACATACATATATAAGGACCGGGATGGAAGTACCTTGATGTGTTGTTATGTTAATATATTCTAAGTAGGCCTACCTACATTTACAACTTTATGGTATTCTTGCCCTTATTCTGGCTTATAAAAAAATATAATAATATAAATAAACCAAAGTGGAGGACAGTTTATTACGCCCCCTAGGCTAATGCTTTAGGTGAATGTTTTCTAGATGGCCCCGTGAGGTGGCATATCACTGTCATCAAATGACTTAAAAACTGATTTGAAAACGAAAACATCCGTTCCCAATAATAAATATTGCAAGCACTTTGCCTGCGCTCTCGCATTTACTGTAGAATCAATCATTTATTGCGCGCATCCAGTCAGCATCAAGCAGCTGACGCCCCCGTGTGCACGCACGGTGTCTGTTTTCTCGTGATCGGCCTACACTTTGAATAGTAGGCTACCAGAATAGTAGTAACACACTTGTTCATCCTCCAATCCTATCAACGCCCCAGCTACTGCTTGTTCAATACAATAGGTTAACTATTGCATGATTGAAGATACATTGTTAACTGTCTAAATTTGTATTGCTAATTATGGTTATGAAAAAGGCAAAGATAACTATTCTCTTTATTCAACAAGTCACATTTCCTGAAAAATAAAGGCCTACATATAAAAGGAATATATTGATATATTAAAAATATCTATTGATACTTCTAGTTGTTACTGGCGCCACGTCAGGAATCGGCAAAGCCTACGCCAAAGAGGTGAGTCTGGACCTGCTCCACAAGCTCTTAATGTGATTTCCAGACGATGATGTTGAAGTTTCAAACGCCATGCTGGGGGCTTTGAGCTGAGTTTGTCACTGTTGACCTGTCTCCACGGGACGTTGACAGTTAGCCCGAAGAGGCCTGGATGTTGTTCTGATCAGCCGATCGACCGAGAAGCTTCAGACGGTGGCAGAGGAAATAGGTGGGCAAAGATAAACATTTGATCTAATTTAAAGCAGACTTTTCTGTTTTTGTTGTTGTTGTTGTTGTTTTTAGCTATTGCTGCTGTTCTCAATGTAGCCTACGTTATATTTGATCTCTTTCAGAGGCTGAATATGGCCGCAGGACCCTCACCATCCAGGCAGACTTCACCGGAGGAGGAAGCATCTATCCTGCGATAGAAGAAGCATTGCGAGGCATGGACATCGGGATCCTAGGTGTGTAGAAAACAAGACCTCCCCGTGAGACAACTGAGTGTGTGTTGCTTTGTCCATGGATGTGATTCAGAAAACACATTTTGAATCCATGACCCTTAAATTTGATATTGAAAAGCGTTTGAATTTTTCAACGATATCCATGTTCTTTCTTTCATAAAGACAATTTGTGCGCAAAGCAGCTAGTCTCTCTCTCTCTCTCTCTCTCTCTCTCTCTCTCTCTCTCTCTCTCTCTCTCTCACACACACACACACACACACACACACACACACACACACACACACACTAAACATAAATGGTCAAAAGTGAATAATTAGTTATGTATGCACGAGAGAGAGAGAGAGAGAGAGAGAGAGAGAGAGAGAGAGAGAGAGAGAGAGAGAGAGAGAGAGAGAGAGAGAGAGAGAGAGAGAGAGAGAGAGATATGACGGAATTTGAGTTATAATTAAATATTATATATAATTAAAACCCCACCAGAAATTCTGTTGGGGGTGAGACACCACGTTTGCGCCCCTGCATGCAACCGTCGAGGGGTCATTCTGCTGCTCACCTCTGGGTGACCACACGATACATCTACATGATTTGATTTTCAGTGAACAACGTGGGAATGAGCTATTCCAGGAAATTCTGTCAATTCCTGGATGTACCCGATTCCGAACTGGTAAGATTCCCAAATGTGTCATATATTTTAGGACCGTATATAGTTTTCATATCATATGTCACATCATTTGTAAATGTACGCAAAAATATGTGTAGCACCTAATGCTGCTGCACTGTGGATGAGGTATTTTTGTTTTTGTATTAGTTTGCCCCATAACAGCGCTCTTATCTGCAATAGATACTAGTATACCTTATTGACAATATCCTAATAATTTATATTTTATGTGTGCTGCTGTTACAACTGAATTTCCACTCAGGGCTGATAATAAAATAGCCTACCCTAATCTAATCTAATCTAATTTAATCTAATTTAATCATGTCTAGAAAATCTCCCAGGTTGTCAACTGTAACATGCTTTCTGTCACCCAGGTAAAAAAAACCTCATTATCAAACATAACACCTGTACCAATAACTGTACAGATTTGTCTTTGTTTTTAAGTAGTATTGAAGATAATAATACATTTTCTTGCTCCTCAGATGACCAGAATAGTTCTTCCAGATATGGTTAAAAGGTGAGAAAGACAACTGCTGAGGAGCTGTGGTTGTTTGTTTATTTGCTTAAAGTGTTGAGTTATTTATTCATATATGTTCTCCTTTGACTCCCAAGAGGGTCTGGCCTAATCATCAACATCGGCTCTGAGATCGGGGCCCGACCGTATCCGTTTCTCTCGCTTTATTGTGCCACTAAGGTACTGTTGTTTCATCCTGAGTCACACACACGCACATGCACACACACACACACACACACACACACACACACACACACACACACACACACACACTTGTTTATTTCTGTATTTGTCTCATGTTTCATTTGTACTTTCAATACAATATGTTCCAGCTCAGTAAATGAATGGCCTTACGGAATCATGTGTGTGCAAACACACCCAGTCTAAATCCAGCTGTTGTCATGATTTCAGGTCTTCGTACGATATATATCCCTCTGTCTGGACTCAGAGTACAGGTCTAAGGGAATCACTGTGCAGGTGAGGCTCTTAGCTTAGCTTTACGTGAATGACATACTGAACTACATAACATTTAATGTTTCTGGATTCAAAGAGAATCTGGACACCATCCTGCTGTCTAGGCAAGGCTTCTCGCCTCAATAACATATATTTAATGTGTTTTCTGATAAAAACAATAATAAATTAAAAGCACTGATTCAAAGCCCTGACAACTAATAGATAGATAATCGATTGATAATTGTAATAATCCTTTACAGGAAATTACAATGTCACTGCACCTTCAAGACAGACAATCACCACACATTTCCTCAGATAGCCTCCATACTTAAAAAGTTAAAATACAATAAATAAATACAAAAATAAAGTGCAAAGTTAGTTTTGTGCATTGTAAAACCTTACAGCAGCTGGTATACTAGACTGCCTGTATCTCTCGGTTTTGCACATTGGTGCAATCAGTCTCTGACTGAAGGTGCTACTTTTGTGCACCTTCAGGGTGTGGAGTGGGTGAGTGGGGTTGGTCATTATTGAACTCAGTTTGTTCAGCATTCTGGCCTCTGCCACCTGCTGGACCGTTAGTTGCTCAGCCCCGACCACTGAGCCGGAATTCCTGATCAACTTGTCCAGTCTGTTTTTGCGCCTTCTCCCCAACAGGCCACAGCGAAAAACAGAGCACTGGCCACCACCGAATAGTAGACACTGCACAGCAGGGGTTGCCAGATGTTGAATGACCTTAGCCTCCTCAAGAAATACAGTCTGCTTTGTCCCTTCCTGTAAACCGCCTGACTCTTCCAGTCCAGCTCACTGTCAAGCTGCACACCAAGGTACCTGTGGTTGGCGACCACCTCCACCTCAGTGCCCCTGATAATGATTGGTGTTATTGAGTCCTCCTCCCCCTCCTAAAATCCACAACTATCTCCTTTGTTTTTGTGGTGTTGAGATGGAGGTTATTGTGTGCACTCCACTCTACAAAGTTGTTTATTGTATCCATATACTCCTCCTCATTGCCCCCTTTGATGAGGCCGACAACAGCTGTGTCATCTGAACATTTCTGCAAAAAGCAGCTGTTGGTGTTGTATTAGAAATCCACTGTGTAGATGGTGAGCAGGAATGGAGCCAGCACAGTTCCTTGTGGAGGCCCTGTGCTGCTCAGGATGGTGCTTTGTAGGCACTAACTAAATTGAATTTGCTTTTTATGTACCAAAAATTTCAATATCAGTTACATTTCTTCTGAACCATTCATCCATGTTTTTAGGCAATCTCCAGGATATTAGTATAAGTATAAAGTATAAATAAGTATAAAACAATCTTTCAAGTTAGCAAAGTTATGAGAGTTATGGAAAGTGAAAGACACACGTTGCCAGGATTTAAAGGATAAAAACAAATGGCAGATGTTTCTGAAAAGCCTGTCTCACTGTGAATCTCTGTGCAGTGTGTCGCGCCACTGTTGGTCTCCACCAACATGACGTCCAACTGCAGAGTCAACGGTTTGGTGAAGAGCGCGTCAGACTTTGCCCACGAGGCGTTGAATACCGTGGGGTACACCAACTACACCAACGGCTGCGTCTCTCATGGACTTCAGGTCAGTGGGATCGGGTGGCCAGCGATGTTTCAACGCCTCTATTATGCAACACGGTGACCTCCCTGATGACGGCTTTTTGTCCCCCTACAGAGCATTGTGTTAAAACTAGGGTCAGGCTTGGTTCACCGCCTCGCCTACCTCATGAAGAAACCCAGAGAGGTTCCAGAAGATCTCCATAAAGACTGAAGGAGCGAACACGCGGCAGAGCCTGAGGGTTTGGGGATCAGTGAGGAGCTGGGCGTCGACTGCCCCTATGTTTTAATCATTGGTGGTCTTAACGAGGATTGGGTTCTCGCATTAAAAACAAGAAACAAGCAAAACTCTTGACCATGTGTTTATGCATGGTCACATGATGTCCACGTGATTGGCTGTTCAGACATCTGCAGTAAGGACCAGGTGTACTGATGAATGGCCTCTGTATTATTATAACATAACACGTGGAGCCATGGACGTATATTTAATGGCTTCTGTGGGGTTGGTGTTGAGCTTCTATCATTAATTCAGTTTGAATGGATTCAATAAAGTTTTACAAAAAACACAAGCTTTATTGTATTTATTTAATTCCCTCAAATCCTTTTTCCAATTGATATATAAAAAGGTAACAGTTACAGAGGTAACAATGCATACTGAAAGGTAATTTCAAATATATTTCCCAAACTATTTTTATAATCAATGTTTTTCGGTATAACTAGCAAATCACATTTCATAGAAATGCCAAGTCTAAGCTTCATGGCACTTATGGGGATTCAATTTATTAACGTATATTGTTATTTATTATTAGCATTGCAAGGCCACATCAACCATTAGAAAAACATTTGTAAGGAAGCAGTTCTCGTAGCTTTCAAAAAATAACAAACAAACCTGATTTGGACAAGCCGCCATGTAACATTTTACTATAATAAAATATGATAATATTAATAATAATTGGTACACAACAATTCCCTTGATAAATCTTATTAAATGTGCTACCATCAGGTATCACATTTCTAATGTATACAAAGATACATCACACACTTTATTTCCATATTTTTCTGGCCCCAAATGTTAACTTTGTCTCTGTTTATTTGACACTTTATCGACACGTTATTTGGTCTGTACTATTTTCGGTTCGCTGAGATCTTTTATCTGTAATAATTTGGTCTTTTATCTCTTCTGAACTGGAATGAAAAAAAAAAGCATATACATTTACATCTGCACAGCAGCTTTGTTTCAAAGAAGTTTCTGTACAATTTCAGTTTGTTAAGCTCTTCTTTTTTCCCAACAGATAAGCTCATTCAAGTGTACAGTGTTTTTGTGAAGACATTTTAAGCGATCCCTTAGTGATCCTAAGCTAAACATGTGAAATCAGTAACACGTGCTCTAATACTTAACTAGTCTGAGGTATGTACACTCTCCGTTAGAAGCTGAAGCTGAAGCAACCTTTTACATTGACAGTCACCTGCTTTAACTTCAAGTATAGAACGTGTGCATAGTTAATATTAACATCCTACACCCGAGTCCCCCCCGTCTACCACAGCATTTCGCAAACCACCAGTGACAAAAACACCTTCCAAACTGGTGTGACGATCTTTGGTTCTGTCATAAGAAAAGGCAAATGTAATCTAAAGTGCAGGTATAGCCACAGGATCGCACATGAAGCCGCTATAGTGACCCGACCCGAAGAGTTGTTAGGTGACGCTGGAGCGATTGTTAAGACCGTGGAAACACTAGCAATTAGGCATTGAGTGCCATGTCAACAAGCCAGCTTGATGAGAACACAGGAATAAAGTACACCAACGGCACAATGACTTACACTTAATGTGCCATGAGAGAGTGACAGTAGCCATCCAATCATGTGCTGACGAGAGGACGTGTTCTTAGTATTTATATTTAACTTCAGATATATTTAACCAAATCATCCCTGTATGACCATCCAATGACAACACCGAGAAACTACACACAAAACGACGAGTCTAAATCGCCTCCGATCAGAAGTCGGTACACGTCACCGGGGTGACGCCGTGGATCAAGAGGGTGGGGCCTAAACGATTGGTCACCGCCTCTAACTGGGACAAGTACTGCTGCGAATGGCTGTAATGGGCGGGCGGGCGGGGCAGGTAGAGGAAGCGTACCGCCGCCTGGGAGCTGTGCTCCGTCAGCAGGCCGTTCACCGCCGTCAGGAAGTCGTCAGAGAGGGCGCGGGGGAGCGTGGCCTCGCCCTCCTCGCTCTCCTCCAGCCCGGAGCGGCAGGCGCGGTAGCTCTGCACGGCCGCGTCCCACGGCACGATGGTGATGGCCGCCCGGATCCGCAGCTTCCTCAGCAGCTCCCGGAAGGTCTCCTCGTTCACCACCCAGCCCTGCTCCCCGGACGCCGCCTCCACGTTCAGGAAGATGCGCATGCGGGCGCGGCGCCACCTGCTGGACATGTTGAGCACGCAGGCCATTTGCAGCAGGAAGAGGCTGCACACGTCCACGCGGTCGCAGCGGCTGGGCTGCAGCAGGTTGAGCGGCCACACGTCGATGGTGCGCTCCGAGCCGTCCACCTTGCTGTCCCGGCCCTCCCCCTGCAGCTCGAAGAAGTAGCGGCCCAGGCACACGTTCTTGTCCATCTTGATGGCGTCCGACACGATGCCCACGTACTCCTCGGGCGACAGCCAGCGGGGGCTCTCCACGTAGCGCACGGGGGGGAAGTGGGCCTGCAGCGAGGGCAGGTCCACCCCAAAGTTGTAGTTGTCCTCCTTCATCTTGCCCGGCGAGGCGTGGCAGAAGGCCGGGTCCTGCAGGAAGTAGTCGTCGGGGGTGCAGCTGTCGTAGAAGCCCAGCACCAGGGTGTTGGGCTTCATGCCACCTGGGCAGAGGCAGGGATGAGGGGATACAGTCAGCACATTGAAGGCGCTGTTTGGATCCGGTTCCTTTGGTGTACAACTTTTAATGTACGTTTTGTTACAGCTTGCTGTGTGTTGGGACTCGATGGTGCATGGTTGTAATGAAATGGATCAATGGAGATTAAAACAAGACTTTGTTTACAGACAATACAGTCAGTTTCATAGATGGGGTTCATAGTAGGGCAGCGAATGTTGTTATATGTCCCCTCCATTATGTGTGATTTAGATTTTAAAGCTCTACTTTGTGATTTGTCACACGTTTTTGCTTCTGATGTCTACAGAATAAAAGCAGTCCCTCCAGGACCCCATGCCAGGGAATCACGCCCTCTCATTCTATGTGGTCTGTGCCGATCAATGACAGGATAATACAGGGAGAGGACTTGACTTCAAAACAAGATATTCAGTGGAGATCCATTTTGTTTTCTTGTTGTGTTACTAACACAACAAACAAAAGAGCCTTTTAAAGAGCCAATGCCTTCTGGTGATAATTCTTACCACGAGAGGCCACTAGTGTACGAGTGTGTGAAATGCAGAGAGTATTAAACATTCACAACTTAGTCTGGTTATGATTAGCCAAAGGGATCCAGCAAAATCACATACATTGAACATTTCAATTACCCAATTGTACCTGGCTAGCGAACGGCTAAAACATTATTCAGTCAAAAGCTGTTTTGAGGCCAGTTCCAGTTGGAATTAACTTAAATATTTCTTAAAAGTAGTCCAGTAGCATTATGGTCATTCATCATGTTATTATTATGGTGATATTCACCTAGGCCGGTGATGCGCAGGAGATGCTGGGTTCCCTGTCTGACGGATGGAGACAGAGTGAGGTCCACAAAGGCCTTGACCCCCAGCTTGTCCACCAGACTCAGCCAGAAGTTATACTGCTGCTGGACCGGGTCAGACGGGAAGGAATCTAGACACACACACACACACACACACACACACACACACACACACACACACACACACACACACACACACACACACACACACACACACACACACACACACACACACACACACACACACACCTCAAAAAACTGTGTACGTGTGTGAGTTTGCTGCCATCTAGAGGAGTAAAACATACACATAGCACAGTCTGAAAAAAAAAAAAAAGTTTGCTACACCAGGTATAGGTATAGAAAAATGTATAGGTTTGGTTTTCGAGAAGAGTACGATAACACTAATAATACACCTAGTTCCTGACTGCGTTGCTGTATGGGGCAAGGCAGAGAATATTCAAGGAAAACCCAAGAATTGTATAATTATACAATAATCCAACACTTAAAAAGAATGACAATAAATACAGAAAATATATACATTACATTATAATATATTCCCAGCTATAATCAACAAGAAACACAAACCAAAAAACAACAAGTTGACCAGCGGTTCATAACATCAACTGGTTGGAAGATAAGATCCATAATCCGATTTCACGGCCCAGAACCCCCCAGCAGACCTCACCCCCCCCCAGGACATTACCCAGATCTCCCAGCTGCACGTGGCCCAGCACATACAGGCCGCCCTTCTTCAGCTGGTTGACAAACAGGATGAGCTGGGAGGAGGAGCGCGGGTTGGACACCATCAGCAGAACCTGGGGCCTCCAGAACTTCACGTGATCCTTCCTCACGTCCAGCATCAGCAGATACTTCCGCACCTGACCCAGGACCGGGGGACATGGACACTTGTGTTGGCCTTTGTGTTGCTCTGGTGGTGTTCCAAGGCTTAAGATGTACGAGCGCCTGGAAACCGGAGTCAGAATCCTGGCAATCCAGTCGATTCTGAGACCGATGTTGTATCAAATGTGTAAACGTGGCCTCGCCCGATGTGCGTGTGCATGTGTGTGCACACACACACACACTCAATTTATATTTATATATAAGCCATTTACTTGTGAAAGATCATACAGACAGCACAATGACACACACACAAAAACAAAAAAAATATATATATATATACACACGTAAATATATATATATGTGTGTGTGTGTGTGTAATTGTGTGTGTACCTGGTGGAATATGAGGGCCTGGCTGATATAGCCCCAGCTGCTGGTGGGGGACCTGTAGTGGAGGAAGAGGAGCAGCAGCAGCAGCACGATGATGCTGGCCGAGGAGTACACCGGGTTGATGACGAACATCATCACCAGGCAGCTGAGGATGCCCAGCAGGCAGGTGTGCCAGGAGAACAACTGGAACGTCGGCCTGCCAGAAGGAAGATCTCTCTGGTTACTCTTAAAAGACACTTAATAGTTACTCATAACTGGGGAACCAACTCCCCAGTTAGCTAGTTACTAATTCTGACAGTGTGCTGGTAGTTCTTAGCCTCACTTCAACTCCATTGAAATGTATTTGTAAAGTTCAGACAATGAGTATGTAGCTCAATATTCAACGTGCTTTACATAAAATAGTATACTATACTATAAATATAAGAAACTAAACAAAAACGTCTACAAACAAATAAAGTTGTCTTTCCCTCGCATTCCTCACTGACATTGGATCAAAGCAACTAAGTGATTACATCTAAAAGTAAAACTCAACGTGTTGGGAGGCGGGCGGACGCCGCCACCGCCGCCGCACCCAGCGATGAGGTCACCGCTGGGACTCAGTTACCTGAAGTTGGGCGCCGAGGCCCACTCCAGCGCCAGGCAGGCCAGGTCCACCGCGGCGTAGGCCAGCAGGTAGAAGACAGTGACCAGCCCCGCCACGGCGTTCAGCTGCCCCGCGAACACCACGCACTGAAACACAAGGGCGGAGCCCAGTGAGCCACACTGTCTACTAAAGCCCAGTCCCATTCCTCTCTCTTTAACAAGAACACTTGCTTTGTGTGCCCTTAGCTACAAGTCAGTTACCGAGCTGGCTAGCGGTCTAGGGATGATTTTAAAAAGGGGAAAAACGACACTCCCCCTTGCTCCCTAAAGTATTGGGACACCCTACCCCTTCGCGGGGACGTGCAAAATCTAGGGTTAGGGCTCAAAACTAGGGGAAGGGGGAGAATTGGGACAGGGCCTTAATAACAGGCTGCTTACGGTGAGTGTGTTCTCCACGCTGCCCGGGGGTGGAGCTAGCAGTTTGCGCGCGCAAATGAGCGGCACGAGACGGTCCGAGTTCAGCAGACGGAGGGCGAAGTCATGCCCGCCCTACTCTGCCTCTCATTGGCTGGTAGCTCATTGCATATATTATATTTTTGCATAGATGCCCTATTTGAGTTAATAAACTGTGAATTTCGCCGAAAGGTGACTAGTTTGCAGCCCTGCAAACACCAAACCATACGTCAGCATATTCTCTAACAAACCAAAGTAACCATGGTTTACTTTGTGTGGCCCAAAGCACACAGCCGTGTTGGGGTAGACAGGGTAATAAAGTTTTTTTTGAATTTCTGCATCGCAAATAGACTCAGGTCCTTTATCTGAAGGAAGCAGAGGAACACAGAACAGCTACATTCGCCCTCTGTGTGCTTTTGCTCCGCTAAAAAGAATTATGATTAGTTCTCTTTTTTTGGGAGTCGTACATTGTCTCTTACTGGGCTGCACTTGGACTGAAAAACAATTGCCCTCGTGTATTTAATTCAGTTTGAACATGAAGGCTTCCCCACCTGTGCTAGGGCCCACGTGTACACGACCGCGACCCAAGGATTGCCTGAGCTGGACTTGATGGCTGCTGGAGCCAACGGCAAACCTGTGTTTACATTAGAGCATAAACAGCATCTGTTATAGAGATATAGAAGCTCTGTTAGCTTAATGCTACATGGAAGTATTGCTGTGATCACTTGCCATATATGGGCAGGAACAGTCATGTGACTGTCCATGCCCATATACGGCAAGTGATCAAAGCAATATTGGTTAACACAGAGCTACTGTCAGATAAATAATGTATATTATATTGTTATGTATACATGTTATTAAAAATGAATGAACAAAAAACACAAAACCCAGGTCCAAAGAGTGTTACCGAACAGCTGATCCTCGGCAAGGGCGTGAAGGATGCGAGACGCTCCGATCATGGAGCTCATGGCGGCCGACAGAGCGCCACAGTAGATCCCGATGGTCACAAACGGCGGCCACATGTTGATCCTCTGGAAGAAGCCATAGTCCTGGGTCAGCAGAGCCCTTCGTAACAGAGGAGAGAAAGACAGAAATGTAATGTAATGTGTTTTCAATCATGTATGTACGTACGTATGCATGTATGCACGTATGCATGTATGCATGTATGTATACTACTGTTCAAAAATTTGGAGTCACTTAGAAATCTCTTTATTTTCTAAATAAAAGCACTGTTTTTTTCAATGAAGATAACATTATATTAATCAGAAATACAGTCTAGACATTGTTAATGTGCTAAATGACTATTCTAGATGGAAGAATATCTACATAGGTGTACAGAGGCCCATTTCCAGCAACCATCACTCCTGTGTTTCAATGGTACATTGTTTAGCTTATCGCGTTAAAAGCCAATTGATGATTAGAAAACCCTTGAATAAATGTTGAATAAAAGTGTGAGTTTTCATGGAAAACAGGATATTGTCTGGGTGACCCCAAACTTTTGAACGGTAGTGTACATATATGTAATCATGTATATAATATACAATTTAACTTTTGTTCCTATTCAACAGGACCCACCTGTCACAGGTGGAGCTGACCAGGAGGAAGAGAACCACATAGACTATGAAGGTGTAAACCACGGCCAGGATGGTGCCTTTGGGAATGGACACACTGGGAGTCTTCAGCTCCCCTACAGGAAGAAGGAATGGGAAAAATATGAATTAATAAATAATATTAAAAAATCAAAACAGGTGTATGCCAGAGTTGTTGTCGAGTCACCAGTCTAAGCCAGTCTCTATTAGGCCTTTCACACATGCACCCTCAACATTCTCCAGATAATACCCGGTTGGGATGTATGTGTGAACGCAAACATATGACTGAGCCCCTTTGGAGAATACAGAGTATCTTCAATACGTGTGAACACGTCTGATGCGGCTGATCTCCGGTTGTGTTTTGCATGTGTGAAAGGGCAACCCCAGATCATCTCCAGACCTGATTCTCCAGAGTTTATCCGGATTTCATGTGTGAAAAGCCTATATGACCTGAGTCTAAGCCAGCAGAATTGAGTCAGAGTCAAGTCACCATCACAAGAGTCCAAGCCACCAGAATTTAGTCAGTTGAGTCCCCATAACATGAGCCCAAGCCACCATAACCGAGTCAGTTGAGTCCCCATAATATGAGCCCAAGCCACCATAACCGAGTCAGTTGAGTCCCCATAACATGAGCCAAAGCCACCAGAACTGAGTCAGTTGAGTCCCCATAACATGAGCCCAAGCCACCAGAACTGAGTCAGTTGAGTCCCCATAACATGAGCCATGTTGCTTGAAGTACACAAGGAGTGTTCATATAGGTTGAGTGTTTGGATGTATAACCTGACATGTTGGCACCGGCCATGATCCCCGTGCAGCTGGTGAACATCACGGCGAACACCGTGGCGAAGGACATGACCGAGTTGGTGCTGTAGTCCAGCGTGTAGCCCGCTGAAATATGGAACAATGTAAATGTCACACACACACACACACACACACACACACACCCCTAAATTAACTCAAATGTGCTGCACTTTGGCACACACCAAGCAAGGTTTACTTTCACATCCTCATACAGACACGCACGCAGACGCATGCAAAACTCACGGCCGATGTTGCTGCGGAGCGTGGTGGCGTTGAAGCCCGTGTAGGTGACGTCGTAGTGCAGCGTCTGGTTGTCGGGCCTGCGGTGGGTGATGTTGAAGTCCTGGGCGGGGACGACCAGCGGGCTGATGAGGATGGACAGCAGCGTGATGTTGACCACCAGCAGGATGACGAAGGCCGTGCGGGCGTAGATGTGCGCGCCCACCAGGCACACCAGCAGACAGAGCAGCAGCACCACGGCCGAGTACAGCAGGTTGTACCAGTAGCCCTGGGGGAGCACCCGCACGCCGCTCGACACCACCGCGTCTGGGGCCACCGCGGGGGGGGGGGGGGGTCGGAGTGAAACATGGGAGATCAGAAGGTTATCAAAAACGTGGTAGTATGTTCTGTGTGATCTTCAACCTCGCAATCTGAACCACTCTGTCTTTTAGAGAAACCAAGTGTCACATCCTATGTTGGATGTGTAGCGCTCCGTCTGGGCAGCGGTTGATGTTGGTGGCCGCGTTGGAGGAGGGTCAGGCCTCTTGTAGTATAACCTCACAGTGTGTACAAAATGGCCTATTATAATGCGGATACTCATTTAGAATAAATTTATATGAGTAAAAGTTGGCGTGAGTCGTAATCATGGCGATACAAATTTTTTTTTTCAATTTCATAGTTAGAATTGGAGCAGAAAGAGGGTTTCACTTGCACTTAATGAAAAACTTATGAAGCCGCTCTTCAGGAAAGGCCAGTGGTGGCGGATAGCTTCACACACACTACCTGTGTAGACATCCTCAAGCCAAACCCTACCTGCTCTTCCTGAATGGCTCACCTCTAAAACACACTATAAGTCGCTTTGGAAAACGGTCTGCTAAATGCTGAACAAAACATTCTTTAGAAAATAAAGAGTAAATGCCTTATGAAAGGGCCATACTGCCTCTCCGAATAAAAAGGACACCACTGGAACACAAAACAAAAAGGGATGAAAAGATTTGAAGACTCACCAGGATCTATGCCAAACACGTTCAGGATGGCCTCCACCAGACCGAGGACATACACCCCACACGCACACACCTTGGCCAGGAAGAACATCAGGCCGATACTTCCTCCAAACTCTGGCCCCAGCGAGCGACTTATCATGTCTGATGGGGGTTGGGTCAAGGCCCGTCTTTCAAATCAACGTCAATCTGTGTTTTACACGTTCAAAACAGAAAGAAAAGAAAAAGGGAATCAATTGATCACCACTCTTTTGGATACAATAGGCCCCGCCTCCTTTGATGGCTCCATTGGTTGAGATGGCGCAGATGGACAGTATGGTGAGAGAGATGATGGTGTAGGCCACCACTAGCATCAGCAGGCCCTGAAGGAGACCAGCATGGCCCACGATGAACCCTGCAAGGGAAGAGAAGACCATGGGTCATCACACTTGGTGTCCCACACAGCAACACAAGCAAGAACTGTTCTCTAGATCGCTTTACGGCTGTGTCTCGATCTCGTGGTGGCTCTGTAACCTCAATGCCTATTTAGGAAGCTTCCTTGTTGATAAGTACCTACTTTGTGACCGCTTAAACAGGTGTATCACATGCAGGTGGTGACTTAGGGCGCACTCACACTAGGCCATCTGTACCGTGCCCGAGTATGTTTGCCCCCTAAAGTCGAGATCGTTTGGCTAGTGTGAGCACACCATCCGTACTCAAGTACAGTTCAATTCCGCAAACCGAGAGGTTTGCTCAGGCCACGGTAGATGCTAATGAGCCGACACGCACCCACGCACGAATACGCAACCTATATGTACAAGAGGCAATCGTACTCAGGCCCAGTTGAGATTGCCTAGTGTGAGCACAGGCCAGTGACACAGTGTGGGGGGGGGGGGGCAATCATACGTTACAGGGCAACTTTGCCTAGTGCGAGTGCGCCCTCAGTATCCATTTCCCTAGGATGGCTAGTTCACCAAAAGATGATTGCATTTCTTGAAAACTATTAGAATATATAACAAAGAGAAATAAACACTGTATGGGGACAGCCCTACTCCCCCATATGACTTATGGATTTCCTCTATATACAATGAGGCGAAACAGGGAAAAGAATGCTACGCTAGTGTACCAGTAAGCTGTGGAATGGTCTCCCTGAAACTATAAGGAGCTTAGCAAAATAAACATAAAAAATAATAACATGTTCACAGGAACCACTGTGTTGAGTGTATTTTTGGGGTTTCAGGTCATCGATTGATATCGTAGGGATCTTATTTTTTGACACAGCATCACCGTGTTTCTGGAGTGTCTTTTATGTTTGAAGACTTTAGTATAAGTACTAGACCAGCAGAGCCCCACAGACTCACCGGTCCTGAGGAAGAGCACGATGCTGAACATGGAGAGGATGGTGGGCACCATCACCCCGAAGAAGGTGTCCAGCTTTCGGGGGTCCTTCTTGGGGGCCCCGGAGTGGGCGGGGCTCGACTCAGGGGTCTCCCCCTGTTGGCCCCCGCCACACGCCGTCGCCATGCCAACGGCCAGGCCACACACCCCGGAGGTCAGCAGGGGTGTGTGTTCGTTGGACATGGTCAGCTCTGTCAGATGGGGCGGAGGGGGGTACTACTAATAAGAGATTAAGATGAAGTGTTTAGAACGTAGCACAGTGAACACAACTTATAACCTGTATAAAAAAAATACATCATGCTAAAGCTATCTGTCACACACACTCATACCCATAGCAATGTAAAGAATATGGACATAAAATGGATGTTTTCACTTTGTGATAGTCTCATGTTTAGCTCCCAGCTCGAAGGTTCTGGGTTCAAACCTCACTGTTTGCAGTCCAGATTTCAACCATTCCCCTAACCCATATTTGCTCTGTAATGACCTTTACCATCATGAAAATCACCGTACCCTGCTTTGGACAGAAGTGTCTGTACCAAGTATTTGATTAGTAAACATGTGTTTACTAATAAGTAAACATGTGTTTACTAATCAACAACAGGTGATGAATTAACTGTACAGTTCAGAGTTGGAATGTGAATAAACATCAAGGTTCTGTAATCCAGGATATACTGTTACATTGTATATTCGTAAGCATCCTTTATCAAGAATGTTGAGCCCCCTGCTTTCCCTTAATGGTGTCTGAAAATGACTACTATCATTTAAGTAGTGGGGGGAGGAAACAATTGCCTCGCAGATACTTTTATCCAAAAGTGCCTGCGAGGCAATTGATCCCTGATACAGTGTTGGCAATGGTGGATTGTTGTGACTATCCAAGATATGTATGGTTCCTCATGACTAACATTCCAATTCCCTTAAGTCACAAGGCTTTGCAAAAAGTCAGACAGTTGTGTAAAAATATTTTTTGGAAGGAGGCACATACTATACATTCTGGCACACTATTTTCAGCCATTTGAATGAGGACATGCTGTGGTCAGCAATACTGCCGGCTGGAGAATTATGGAAGGAGAACAGAGGGTTTGCTTCGGAATTAACTACATCAGCTTTTAATATAATACACTCAATGGATCAGACTCCCTCAGAAACACATTCACAGTGACTGTTTCTAATGGATATCCACATCCTCAGCTAGCTGGCCTCAGCACCCTCATCTCTCCATCATTGGCTGACTCTTTTTCTTTTATTTATTTTCTGAACTAAACCAAGTTCCAAACAACTGCAGGATGTCTTTCTTATTATTTCTTTACTATCTTATAGTCTGCATCCCACTGGGTTTTATAGTTCTAGCCACGATATGTAAACAACATAAAATAACATAACCTTTGCCTGGAGATTTCAAAATAACATTTAACTCAAATGTATGCAGGCCACTACTGCTGTCGTTAAAGATGCAATATACCTACCTAGCCATCTTTCCAGTTAGGATTCATTCATGAAACAAATGGAAAACGAAGGACACAAAAGAGAACTGCATGATTCAACTTTGTGTCACCACCAAAAGTGCGAATCATTCATATGGATATCGGGCCCAGGACTAAGAGAATGGTCCAAATACTTTACCCTTCAACCCCACTGGTGTATGTTTGGCAACCTTATCACAAACCGTCAGTGTCTGACACTGTCCAGGCACCCGACACACGGGCACAGCATGGTGTACCAAACAGGCTGCTCATTGATACAAGTAGGAGTCGTAGTTGTCATCTAGTCAAAGTCAAAAGCTGCAAAAGTGTTATTAGAGTGGTAGAGCTCTTCTCGGCAGGCTCGCTGGCTGCAACCAACGAACTGTACTACTGCGTCAGTCCTTACGATCCTACAACATTGACATTAGTGGGCTGTATCATGATGCACCGCCGTTCCGGATGGGTACATGTCTAACGTTATGGCCAAACAACACAGAGATGCACACTTACCCGAGGTGTTGTTGTGAGTTTGGTTCGCGACCCAAATATACAGTCCTCTGATGTGACGTGCACGACCCGATCTCAGTTCAACACACCGCCCGGGCCCCTTGGACACTTCTGTTTTGGATACTTACGTATGAAATTGTTATATCCGCGGAAGGGGGAAGTTAGTAGGTCTTTTTTTTTGCATGTCCTCACAAAGCTGTCTGTTGTCTCTCAGAAGGCGCAGAAACAACGACACGCCTTGGGTTTCCGTACAATACTCCCATGAGAGAACAGACAGTGTTCATGTGACCAGCGAAAGAGGAGGGCTTAAATAGCACACATAAAGAGATGAGAGGTACAGGGGTTTTGAAGTATCCGCGGAGGCCACTCCCTCCGGCGGAGGCCACGCCCTCCGGCAGGAGCACACGGAACACGCTCTGACGTCACGCTCCGCAGGGTTTCCGTATTAGCGGGTCAGTTAGAATCAGAATCAGATTCAAAATTACTTTTATTACATCTTATTGTACAAGTACACAAGACTATTATTCTTATGCTTGGTTCCTCAGCAGCCACATAGCAGCAACAATACATGATAAAATAAGTAAAAAATAAAAAGATGTAAGAAACAAGTAAAAATAAGTAGCAGCATAGATCACAATAATAAATAATAATAAAAAATGTAAATAAAGTAATAATAAGAGAAACTAAAACAGTGGTAATAAGTAGCAGGCTATTATTCAGGCTACAGGCATATGATCCACACCTGCAGTGTACGCCTACAAGCCCATCTGTTGTGTTGGTTTCACGTCACTTTAAAAGGTAGCTGGAGTGTAACCCTAGCACAAATAAAGTTTTGTGAATGCCCCCCCCCCCCCCCCCTTATACAGTCATGGTGTATACCTACTTTATACAGTCTATGGTGTATACCTACTTTATACAGTCAATGGTGTATACTTCTTTGTACAGTCTATGGTGTATACCTTCTTTATACAGTCTATGGTGTATACCAACTTTATACAGTCTATGGTGTATACTTGTTTATACAGTCTATGGTGTATACTTGTTTATACAGTCTATGGTGTATACTTCTTTATACAGTCTATGGTGTATACCTTCTTTATACAGTCTATGGTGTATACCAACTTTATACAGTCTATGGTGTATACTTGTTTATACAGTCTATGGTGTATACTTCTTTATGCAGTCTATGGTGTATACTTCTTTATGCAGTCTATGGTGTATACCTATACAGTCCATACCTTCTTTATACAGTCTATGGTGTATACCTAATTTATAATGTCTATGGCGTATACTTTATACAGTCTATGGGTATACTTCTTTATAGTCTATGGTGTATACCTACTTTATACAGTCTATGGTGTATACTTCTTTGTAAGGTCAATGGTGTATACCAACTCTTTATACAGTCTATGGTGTATACTTCTTTATACAGTCTATGGTGTATACTTCTTTATACAGTCTATGGTGTATACCTACTTTATACAGTCTATGGTGTATACCTACTTTATACAGTCTATGGTGTATACCTACTTTATACAGTCTATGGTGCAGGCCTACCAATGGCAGTGATGATGGAGGTTGGGATCAGTGAACTAGTAAACACCACAGTGGGGCCAGTTACAGCATGAGTATGACACAGGAAATGGCGGAAACCGCAGCCCAATCAGCATTAATACAACTGGAGATGTTTGGAGGGGTTAGAATAACAGAGGTTGTTCTGATATTTCGGCCATTTAAACACATTCGGCCTATACAAATAGCTTGCCACGCTAACAACATGACGACTGTGAGGCAGGCCCCTTTGACCTGTGAAAAAGGGGAAGTTGTCATGTATGGCTCATTTATTCATTGTCTGTGTTTTGAACCAAACGTTTGACTCAGACAGGCCTCTAACTCTACTTGAGTTCATCACTTTGGCATTTATTCAACACATTTGGTAAGGGTACAATGGTTAGGACTAAACACTTACTTACTCTATTGATTTGGACAGTTTGACAACAGACAGACATACACACAGACATATAGACAGACAGACAAGCAGGCTGACAAAGAGACAGATGGACTGATGGAGAGGTGGACAGACAGACAGACAAACAAACAAAGAGACAGAGAGACAGAGACAGTGAAATAGACAGAATCTAAGACAGACAAATACGCAGAAAAACAGGCAGCCAATCAAACAGAGTGACATGGTGACAGACAGACAGGCATGACAAATAGACAGACGTAGGTCTACTGTCAGGGTACAATATAACGTTTTTAATTCGTTACAGTAGTCACAGCTATATCTAGGCTAGTTGTGATTGCCCCCTTGGGTGTGGATCTCACGGGATAAGCCATCTGCTTAATTACTGAGGTGCTCTGATGCTGAATGGGCTCGGGACTGGACTGAGGAGATGGGGGTTCAGACAAAAAATGGTATTTGTTGTATTTGGGAGGATTAAATGATTCCACACAGATTATCTAGAACAGGCTGATGAGTGGGTCCCAAAACGTGAGTGGTGCATAGTTTAAACCCTTATTTGCAGCCTGTTAAATGGGAGTGGCAGCAGCGTGCTGGTGGGATACTTTCACAAGCGATTACTGAGGGATTTGTCGTACGTATTATTTCTGTGCGATTGATGATCGTACACATATGAAATTAGCCACCTGAAGGTGGCTTCTGAGTAAAAGCCCCTAATACTAATTATAAATATAGCTTATTTATCTTTTTATTTTTTTAATAAATCGCACTTTATATGGTTTCCTGGCTGCCCCAATATTTCTGCTCTGATGTTTTAAAAAGACTAAAACACGTTTTTCTTCGTGGTTTATTATAGGAGGTCATTCATTTGTGGACGAGGAGGCGACAGTCATGAAGTGAGGAGAGGGAGGAGAAAGCTTCACAGCAGACCAAGAGAGGAAGGAAGGAGCAGAGGGGTACAACGTCATGAAAACGAGGATCTGAGTGGAGAAAAAAAAGAGACGCGAACCGAGCGATCATATATGTAGTGGATGCACGGTTGTTCATTTAGCGAGCGAATGCAGAGTAATTGCGCTTATTATGTCCCACTGACGGCCGTGTTTTGTTAAGATCTGAAAGGCTGACCATTTTGGAAAAGGAATCGGCCACACAACAGCAGATCTCATCTCTACAAGAGCTCCCAGTACACGGAGATATGGATTGCCTGTAGCTCTGTCGTGTGCCTGTTATTCAACCTTTTTTTGGAGACCACAAAACCAACCATCGAGAACCAACAATTAGCCCCATGCATGGAGTAAACCGGATTGGCAATTCTCTGCACCTCGTTTTTTAATGAGTAAAAGGACATTCAATTTCTTCTTGCACTCGGGCTCCCTGTGAAACATTGATTCCCGTTTTTTTTACACCAGGAAAAAGGCAGCAAAACCCATCGGAGGCATTAACAGGTAGTCACTTAATAACTAGTTATGAGTGAAAAGGATGGATGGCTGTTGTACCGTGCAGCGATGGGCCTGTGATCGCTGCTATATTGTCGTGGGGGTGATTTTACACCCGTTTTGCAGCTCTCAGTGTGTCAGAGAAATGTCGGGAAGGCCCTGGTTTCTTGCCGTGGTGGTCATGGATCAATATCGGCCGTCATTGACGAAGCTAATCTCGCTATTTAAATATTTAGTATTCCTCCTGACATTGCATGGGTGTCGTGATAGTGATAGCCCCGAGAAATGTGTCGCCTTCTTTACCCCTGTGGTCCTCAGATGGGTTTTATTTGGTTACTGCGGTAAAATTTGCAGTTCATGGGGGCTAAAGGAACCGAGTCCGGCCCCGATGCAATGCAAACCTCATCGATGGTCTTCTCATGTTGGGCGTTGAGCACAACATGATCCTTCCGACATAAAACGCGTACTATGGGCTCATATTGTACAGCTATTTACTGAGCCATGTATGCAGGTAAATGGCTTGTACTTTTATCCTATGTTACCCATGATAACCCTGTGCATTTAAGGGGTGGGGCCAGCCCCAATAACATTTTTTTTGCATAATTTTCTTTAAAACCCACTCACATAGGTTACAGAAAACGCACTACAAGATAGCAGCGGTCATCATTGTTGAACGATAGGTCGACACGAGTCAGTAAAGCATCGAGCAATTCTCGCCGTTTTCCTAATCAGCGTCGTCATGGGATACCCGTGTCTTTTATGCTTGAGAAGGCCTGTTCAGATGCTGGGATTTGCACTGCAACCCCCCGCACAAAATAATAAAATATTAGGACGTTGAATGAGTAGGCTTATGGTTAAGAATGTCTGATGGTATATTTCTTTACACGTTACAGGGTCCATATGTACTGTTAAAACACTTGCACACGCACACACATGTACACACACACACACACACACACACACACACACACACACACACACACACACACACACACACACACACACACACACACACACACATTCGTGTACACACACACACACACACACACACACACACACACACACACACACGTATACACACACACACACACACACACACACACACACACACACACACACACACGTGTACACTCACACACACACACACACACACACACACACACACACACACACATGTACATACACACACACACACACACACATTCACATGTACACACACACACACACACACACACACACACACACACTGGTACAGGACTAATTCCTTCTACCATCCACTGACCCAATACATAAAAGAGACAGTACAGTACATACAATTTACATGTGTGTAAGTGTGTGTGTCTGTGTTCAGTTGCCTCATGCAAATCTGGGCTCATACATTGGGAAAGGTGCAAGTGTGACCCTTATGCAAAGTCGCCCTGCATTTCACCAAATAGCAGTCCGGGCACATTTGAATTGCTTCATCACGTGGGACTAGATGGATAGATAGTTTTCCTGCTAGACCTCTGATACATGTGATCAGGCGTGTAGCAGGAAAGGTACAGGTACAATGGGTGTGTTTTTATATAAAGATGTGTGTGTGTGGGTGTGTGTGTGTTGACCCTCTGTGTGCCTCCGCCAGGTGACCGGAGAGAACCAAGCCCAAGATGAGTGAGTTGGAGCAGCTTCGACAGGAGGCAGAGCAGCTGAGGAACCAGATCAGAGTGAGTATGCTACTGAACACATCTGGCCGGTCATTTCTAGTCTACAGAAAACATCTGGAGAGCAAGCCGCAAGTCTCTAAAAAAAACACATCTGGAGAGCAAAGCTCCAGTCTCCAGTCTCCAAAAACAAAAAAAGTTACTTGAGAAAACGTCTGTATAGTAAGTCTACAATTGCTCTAGAACATTGTTAGAGTTAGTGTCTAATCTACAGAGTAGAAGTAAATTCTACTAATTGACTCTTGAAAATATCTTCATAGTAAGTATCTAGTCAACAGTGTTACTCTGGAAAACATCTGTATAGCAAATATCTAGTCTACAGTGTTATTCTAGAAAACGCCTGTATAGTAAGTATCTATAGATTACAGCGTTACTCTAGGAAACACCTGTCTAGAAAATACCCAGTCTAAAGCCTACAGTTTTACTCGAGAAAATACCAGCATAGTAAGTATCCAGTCTAAAGTGATGCTGTAGAAAACATCTGTATAGAAAGTCTCTAGTCTAAAGAGTTTCTCTAGAATACTTAATTATCTATTAAACAGCTGTAGTCTACATACTACAGTGTTGCTCTCCTAAGCCTCTAAAAGAGAGGGTCAAACAGCTGTCATTGCATAATGAACTGTGTACTGTAATGTTACAATGTTACAAGGCGTTTGTGACACTGCTCCGTAATATATGAGGACTGATGGGAGACCCAATCAGACACATCAAATATGTATATATATATATAATATATAATAATAATATAATATATATAATATATATTCAACCACAAAGAGTACATTGGTGGAAGTAAGACTGAACATTGCTATCAAATCAAGGTATGGAAGTACTTCATATGTCATACACCCAGGTGTCAAAGGTCCTTCATTTTCCCCAATATGACCACATGTATAAAGACACATTATGAATGTGTTAAAGTTAAAGTAAAAAGGATTTGATTTACCGGCCTGATGTAGGCGCAGTGCAAGTAAAAAGTAGTCTTGGCTTTGTGAGTGGATTCCACATTAAACGATTAAAAATGCATAGTAATCAAGTGAAGCACTTAAGTAAACACAGTTCATGTTACCAAATTATTATTATATTATATTATATAATTATTATTAATATATTGTGTTACAAAATAACAGTTCATGTTACCGAACCACAGGTAATGTTAAGAATTACCGCAAATTTTAACGTATGACATGACAACGTATGTCATGATACCGAATCACAGGTCATGTTACCAAATCACAGATCATGTTATCAAATCACAGTTCATGTTACTGAATCACAGGTCATGTTATCAAATCACAGGTCACGTTACCGAATCACAGATCATGTTATCAAATCACAGGTCACGTTATCGAATCACAGGTCATGTTATCAAATCACAGTTCATGTTATTGAATCACAGGTCATGTTATGAAATCACAGATCAAGTTACCGGATCACAGTTCATGTTACTGAATCAAAGGTCATGATACTGAATCACAGTTCATGTTACTGAATCACAGGTCATGATACCGAATTACAGGTCATGATACTGAATCACAGATCATGATACCGAATTACAGGTCATGTTACTGAATCACAGGTAATGCTATTGAATCACAGTTCTTCTGTTGTTTTTTTGTGTGTTAGGATGCCAGGAAAGCATGTGGCGACTCCACCCTGACACAGGTAGGTGGCGCTACACTCACACAAGCTGCCTGGAACATGTTTGGTGGTTGTACTCTACCAGATTAGCTCCCATTTTACAGTTGAGGTGTTAAACATTCTAAGATCTGAGATCTATTTACAACTGGCATTAACATGCATTTTGGGCAAACGGATATGAATCGAATATTGGCAAAACGCATAAAAGGCAGGTGTAAATGGGGTCTTAGGGTGGCCATTTCCATCCACAAAGCCAACTGGAAAATAAGATTAATATTTATAAATTCTATGAAAGCTATAGAGAACATTTTGGTGAAAACGAATGTGATAATACTTCAAACCAAGTGTCTGATACAAACAAGCAGTATTTGAGGAATGCTGAGCATTTATTAACATTGAGACCATACTTATCAACTGATTGCATCAAATTTGTTGTCTACTGCTAAATGATTAGTGAATAGTCAAATACTGCAAATACTATATGACATATCACACTTCAAATATCTACGGAATATCACCTTTAAGGGACACCATTTTCAAAGGTCTGTAACAAAGCATGACTCGAACTAAATCCCAAGGCAAAATGTCACGTCAGATATCACAGCTAGCTTTTTGACCAGAGGAATCCAAGTGATATGTACGGGCAGCAGCAGCAAACCGTAGTGCCGTGTGCTGAGGCCGGGCAGGCGGCCTGCCACAGAGACCAGGGTGTTAGTGAGTGGGTGTGGGTGTGGTCAGATCACCGCAGGGCTGGATCCCGTGGGGAGGATTCAGATGAGGACGAGACGCACCCTGCGTGGTCACCTGGCTAAGATCTACGCCATGCACTGGGGCACCGACTCCAGGTACCTCCACCGGACAGCTGTTCACATGCCTCATGTCAACATCACTAGTAATATCATATTTGTGTTGGCTATTAATATACGTTCATAATAAGTAACAATGTTATTATAATTTACTGCTATAAATAGACATTAAAAATCCTGTTTGTATTATTATCATTTTTATGAGTACTGACTGTTAATGTGCCTTCATATCAAATAACATTCTTATTAACATATATTACAGCTATTCTTATACGTTCATATCAAATAACATTCTTATTAACATATATTACAGCTATTCGTATACGTTCATATCAAATAACATCACTATTAACATTTATTACAGCTATTTGTATACGTTCATATCCAATAACGTTATCATTATTAACATTTATTACACCTATTCATATCCGCTCAAATCAAATAACATTTGTATCATATTTATGACTGCTATTAACATACGGCCATATGAATAACAGTATTAATATTTTCATATTTACTACTGCTATTCATATACGTTCATATCAAATAACACTATTATTATCATGTTCATTACTTCTATTAATAGACGCTCATATCAAACATTCTTCATATTTATGCCAGGTATCCCAGAGCAGGATGTCATGAACCCATTTTGCGCCCTAATGAACTGTATCAGAGTAATGCTCATGTGCTGTGTAATGTACACAGATGGTATTCCTATGACTCAATGGAAAGAGTAATTGGGTCATGCAGCACAAGCGGCCGACCTCTGCATGCCAGCAGAGACGGGATATGAAATGTTTAATTGTGTTGTTGCCACAGGCTTCTGGTCAGTGCTTCTCAAGACGGAAAGCTTATCATCTGGGACAGCTACACCACTAATAAGGTAGGACCTTCAGTCTGCAGTAACAGTACGCACAGTAGTACCAGAGCCACCCCCCACCTCTTCCACCTTACTCTCATATTGCAGTGTAGGTCGTATTCAACTGGCAGCCAGCTTGGTCGTCAATGCTAGCTGAACGTCTGATTTCAACACTCAATGTCCCCACCCAGCTAGCGTTTAGACCCAAGATGGCCACTAGGTAGAAGGCCCAGTGTCTTCGATGCAGTAGTAACCGTACAAAAACGGTACAAAAAAACAGCAGGTTTTTACAACAAACACATGTCTTCATTTTTAGTTCCCTTAGGCCAAATCCCAATGCCTCCCAACCCACATTCTTAACAGCAAAACATGTCTAACCATCACCTTGTAGTGACTTTAGGGGCCCTGCTGTGGTTTCTACACATGGGCCTTAACCACCTTGCGGCCAACTTGGTTCTAAACACTAGCAGGGTGGGAGGAGCTGAATGTGCAGTTTGGTGTTCAGTTTGAACCAGAACGGAATCAACATGACCGCTGGTCAGATGAATAAGGCCTCACCATGACACTGAATGCAGAGTTCCGCATTCAGTTGGAGCCAAGATGGCCGCTGGTCAGATGAAGAAGGCCTCACCATTACACTGAATGTGGAGTTCTGCATTCAGTTGGAGCCAAGATGGCCGCTGGCCGCCAGTTGAATAAGGCCTCACCATGTCCCTTCCCCCCTCCCCCTGGTTAGATGCACGCCATCCCCCTGCGTTCCTCCTGGGTGATGACCTGCGCCTACGCCCCTTCCGGTAACTTTGTGGCCTGCGGCGGCCTGGACAACATCTGCTCCATCTACTGCTTGAAGACCCGCGAGGGCAACGTCCGGGTCAGCAGGGAGCTGCCGGGCCACACAGGTACGCCCCCTAGAGGCCTGGAGGCCTAATGCTCTGTGCTTGTCGCTGTTGTTGATGTTTAAGCCGTTCCCCACAGACCACACAGCCTCAGTAAAGGTGTGCTGGGGGAGGGAGCCGGTGGTCCCCAAAGCCATAAACAGGAAAGATTTAATTGACATGGGTAATTAATTACAGGGCTAATGCAAAGCGTAATGAGAGGAGATGGAAGGTTCCGGTGAGTGGGTATTACAAGTTGTGCAGCTGTTTGGTCCAACAGTCGTGCTTTAGTTTATTACTGTTTAGATTTGTTTTTTTTGACATCAATGCGACATGGCTTAATGTTTCGATATTCCTACATTGACCCTGCGGGGGGGGGGGTAATAAAATGAATTTACACAGCAAGGCAAAATGTATCTCTATTTATATTTATCCTATACAACTGCTTTGGCTTGTATAGATCAGTCCAACAAGGAGATTTGTATTCAACTGTACTATAATATTTACATTAACGCTCTGAAGCTAAACGTCATTAGCATCGCCGTGGTCCGCTATGTATCCTAATCACCGCGGCGTGTGTTTCCAGGCTACCTGTCCTGCTGCCGTTTCATCGACGACAATCAGATCATCACCAGTTCAGGAGACACTACATGGTGAGAGACGCCGCCGTCCGCACACCGCGCGCAGGTGACAAAACAACAACCCTGTCTGCCTCACTAACATGTATCTCCCCCCCCCGCCCCCCCAGTGCATTGTGGGACATCGAGACGAGTCAGCAGACCACGGTGTTCTCGGGGCACAGCGGTGACGTCATGAGCCTGTCCCTATCTCCCGACTTCCGCACCTTTGTGTCGGGCGCCTGCGACGCCTCCATCAAGCTGTGGGACATCAGGGACAGCATGTGTCGGCAGACATTCACCGGCCACGAGTCCGACATCAACGCCGTCTGCGTGAGTGGACTCGCCCCGTTAAAGGAGCACAGGGTTATAGTTTAGAAGAGGACTGTATCACTGTGTATCACTTGAAAAAAGTAGCATCTACAATAAGTAGCACAGCCCAATACAATGTTTTGAATATGAAGCACAGCGTAGCAGAGAAATGTTTGGTACAATGGGGACACTACTGGCCCTAGAGGCACCTCGGAGTTACACTGGGCGGTTCTGTGTTACTCACTAAAATGTTAATATTTGTGTGCATCTAATAGTAATAGTTCATGATCACAAGCAGATCACCAGCAAAAAATATATAACGAAATAATAACGATATACAGGCTGGAAGAAAGGGCTGAAATCTCGGGGTAGGAGATACATAGATACATAGATACATAGATAACAGCTTAATCCCCCGGAGGGGAAAGCCCAGCAGTGGAAAACACAGGATAAGATACAATACAATAAAATAGAAAGTACTAATGAAAACAAAAATAGACGCTAAAGTAAATGCTAAAGTAAAATTTTAAGTAAAGACAAACAAAGACGAACAAACAGGGCTAACAAAACCGACAGTATAAACAATATAAGTTATAAATTATAAAGTGTAAAGTGTAAATTATGAAGTGGCTAAGTACCAGTACTTCACAGTATATTAAAGTGTATGAATCCAAATAATACCTGGTTCATTAAGGTAGAAAACCAACCCTTTCTCCACCCCTGTCGGCGCCCAGTTCTTCCCCAACGGCAGTGCCTTCGCCACGGGCTCGGACGACGCCACCTGCAGGCTGTTTGACCTGAGGGCGGACCAGGAGCTCAGCCTGTACTCCCACGACAACATCATCTGCGGCATCACCTCCGTGGCGTTCTCCCGCTCCGGGCGCCTGCTGCTGGCCGGCTACGACGACTTCAACTGCAACATCTGGGACGCCATGAAGGGTGACCGAGCAGGTCGGTGCCACGAGACACACACCAGTAGCCCACGGACCTTTAGAAACCCTTTAGCACAATGCTTTAAGAATAGTGATATAAGGATAAAGATCATTAATAATAATACATTGAAATTTGAGCAGTTTGAAGAAATCCAAGGGCCAGATTGGTGGTAACCGGGTACAAACGATAGCATGCAACAGACACTTAATTTAGCCAGATCCACGGGCTCACTCAAAGAGGGGTTTAAATAACTTTTTCTAATTCAGAAATAGTGGATTTCTAACGACAGAACAAAGGACTGAAACCCTGGGAACGTCACTCTCTGTTTGAGCTCACCGCGCCATAACAAAAGATTCTTTGGGGCTCCTCTGGCGCCGCTGCGTGCGTGGGGCCTGACGCTGTGCTCCTCCCCACTCCGCAGGCGTCCTGGCGGGCCACGACAACCGTGTGAGCTGCCTGGGGGTGACGGACGACGGCATGGCCGTGTCCACCGGCTCCTGGGACAGCTTCCTCAAGATCTGGAACTGAGCCGGAAGCTTCCGGAAAAACCCGCACGCCGTTCTCCACGCATATCGACGACGACAAGACACAACACGCACACACACACACACACACAAACACACAAACACACACTACACACAGAAGACACATGCACACACACACAGACAGACCCCCTATTCACACTTTGGGAACACATAGTTTGCACACTGTATTTACACTGTACGTAAGATAACACACATACAAACATTATACTGTACATAATATGTATGAGAATTAGGTATGAGTTTGCACAAATACACCAATTTTCATTTTTTTGTTGTATGCAGTAATGGTCCACAGGAGTTTTTGTTCACAGTGCCCACGATAATTATACCATTTTTTAAATGTGACCAAAATTAGCCTTTAGCAGCCCACCCACCAATAGAAACATTGGATTTGAAATACTTTTAAGACAAATTTAACTCCCGACTAAACACACGGACGATCGACAGAATTAAATCCAGATAATTCCCACAAACACTAATGATATCGGGAGAGGTTAGCGTTTACTGTTGGGTCCAAAATGCACTTCCAAATGATTCCCCGCCGTTTTGTGCCCCGGTACAACACATTGAGCGCGGGTTACATTAAGTAAAATAAGAGACGGAGGTTGTGAGGAAGGGAATCATCAACGTTTATTACTACTGTGACTGGCCATTGGGAGTAGAGAAGACGATACCGTCCGAATAATTGTTTTATAATTTTTGTTCTGGCTCACAAAAAAGGCATAATGTAGTTAATGTTTTTATAGGTATTTACACCCACATCTATGATTGTTTTGACTTTGAAGTTTATGGTTATTATTATAATTATTATCATTTTTAAACTTTATTCTTATTTTCATGATTTCCCTGTGTGCCTCAGATACACTAAGGATTATGAATGATGAAATTAAATCATGAACTCAATGAGATGAGATTCTTAAAGAGGTAGAAAAAAAAATAAAGATATCTTAAAGAAGCAGGGGCCAATATTCATACTTTGACTTTGTCAATATATTATGTCAATTTGATGGTAGAACTGTACATACTATTAATAAATACACATTGTCTCTCTTGCCAGCTGAAGTGTTGTTTTTGTAATTCAGGTTTGAACCTAAACAATGACTTTAATACACGCAAGTAAACCACACACCCTAATATGTATTCAGATCCAATTTAGCCAATAAAATAGTCTTGTTGGAAATCCTTTTTTTATGTCGACTAATATTGCTTCAGCTATAGGACCAATAATGCCATGGAAATAAATGAATTAATATTTCAAAACTAAACTAAAGACGATTATATAAGAAGAGTATCACTTCAAAGCTGAAGAAATATTTAGTTGGATTTACAAAAAGGCTATTAGGTTTTAAAAGAGCCATATTCAAAATGTTAAATAAAAATAGATGAATTTAATGCCAGATAATTCAATAAACTGAATTTTTAATGACTAGAAATGTAGTAACGTTGTTGTGAAACGAACTATCAATTTAATTTCAAATACAAATACTTCGTTAAAATATTTTCCAGTCTGTCGACCCCTAGAGGTCGGTAGTAGCACTAGCAGTATTTTAACCCTTGGATTCGGTATATTAATATATCTAAGTATTCCTCACATTCAGAACTCGCCTATAGATTTAAACATCTATTTTCAAGAGACAAATTTTATAGATGCCACGATACAAATCATCAGTAATGTTTATGAGGCTCTAAAACTTATTTTCATAACACTTTTCATAAAGGAACACAATTGTATTATTTAATAATAACTTATGTGTGGATAGATATTCAATAAGCATGTTTTTTGTATAGAGCATTCATGCATTGGAATACTTAGATTACACTAAAAACAAGAGAGGCCCCCATAATTGAGATCAATTGATTTTATTTCTTTCAAACATTTCTGTGTTAAGACATTAATGAGTTCAACACAATCTTGAAAGTTCATCAGTCTATGAAATACAATCTTGAGTTAACCTTTCACAAGTAACACAGACACACAAACATACACACATACTATAACATTGCAAAGATGTAAAAAAAAAGGAAAAAAAAAAGGAAAAAAAAAAGAATAAAAGTTCTTAATAAAGATTACATTTTCCTGCGACCTCCCTGACCTGCAGTCATCAGGAACAGCTGCGGACGTGGTTTCAGAGTTAAACACAACACGACGGAGAGGAGCGCTTCGTTTTAATATGCTGAAACGCGCTCCCTCTCTCTCAACTCTAAACCGCTCCCCGTGTCTCGACTCTCATACTTCATAAAAGCAACCTCTACGATCTCCTTCGACAAAAGCAAAACCTCGAACAGGCATCCGAAACCGTTGAGTGATTGTATTATTGAGCGACGGACAATAATAATAAGCGATTTCTCGAGATTAATAGCAAAACACATAGTACAGAACCGACCTGCATACACACAGTCTGTCGAAGACCACCAGACACACACGATCTAGAGGGTAATACAGAGATGGACAGCCAAATTGGGATAAATATATATTTTAAAACACAACTACTAATATTGCTTTTTAAATTCCCCCTGTACCGCACCGCCCCACCTGCTTAGTGACTTCCCCTTCCTGCCTTTCAGATTAAGATAGACATGGATCACAAACACTGTAGCATGTTCATCTTGAAGCTTTAGGTCGATATTATCCATGATGATATCTAGTTTGTTTGAAATCGTTTGTAAAGTGCAATTCAAATATTGTATTTGGTGTGTCAGTTAGCTGATACACGTGGGAAATTGCAATTTTTTGGAAGATTTGGAAACGGAAAAACCGCATCATATGGGATATGGAAGTTCTCAAAGACAGAATCCATTGGAATAGGCCTACATGACATGTTGACGTCATTCAACAAAGTTTATAAATGCAGTTGCAAGCTTGAACAGTAGAGGGCGACTATGTTGACGGGTTTACATTTTAATGAAAGGCTTCTATAAAAAGTGACATCAAAACATGCAGACATTTCCACATTCAACCAAGTGGGCGTTTGAGATTTTTTTTTGAATGAATTCAGAAAAAGCAATACAGATAATATTTTATTATTACTATTGTAGCAAACCACCAGAATGATTCTAATTCTTGAATTTAATGGCAATTTTTTTTAGGTGACATGTTTGATAAAAAAAACATCTAATGACATTCTTATACTCAAACCCTGAAAAATGACACAAATTGAAAAGCACAAAGTCTTAACCTTATTGTTAAGTCTTAACTTCATCCAAAGTACAACGTTGACCTCATTGAACACAAAGACCTCACCAAAGTATCCTTGCCAAACAATAACAATAATCCACATGGCTTTGTGTCTGAAGGAATGAGCCTCACCATGACACCCAGGAGCTTGGTACAGCCAATAAAAATCCAAGACACACGTCGTCTCTTCTCTGATTGGGTATATTCCAATATAGCTTTACTCCCACTGCTTTAGAATACATTGTGCTTGCATTGATATAACCACACATAGTTTTATACAAATACAAATCTGTTTCATAGATGTATATCAGTTTTCCTTCTCTCGTTATATAGGCTAATTTACATATGCTTTAACAAAATAGTTTAGAATATATTAACGCAATTTTCCTAACTTATGATTAAACATCAACAATATAAAAGAATAACCATTGTCCTTGTTATACATCGAGACCCAGTATCTACAAAAAAATACGACATCCGATTTGTACTCGATTTCTTTGAGCACAAAAACTAACCGACAAAGTTTTCCATCTATGGCTTTTTTTCTTCTGAACGTAAATTAACTTGTTTTCATACACCTTTCTGATGAGCAATTCAACCGTCACATAAATCCTGTATTTTAACTACATTTTTTTTTATTTCTATTTATCTCTCTATATATATATATATATATATATATTCAGGTATAATTTATTTGACATTGTCAAACAATCTTAATTCCCTCTCTTTCTATTCCTTGCTGTTCTTTTTAAGTGCACTTTACTAAGTACAGGACACCATTCCCACTGAGCAGCCCTGTGTTCCGGGTGCATACCGTCCTCATGGCGCTCCTAGTAAGGGAAGGGGATAAAAAGTCTTCCTTATAGCGCAGACCACCACTGTTCCTAACTCCAAGGCACTGCTAAGACTGTAAACATGGCAGACGAGATTAGAAATGAGGCTTGAATTAGGATTGCTTTAGGACTGCCGCTATGTATATGCTAACTATGACGCTGGAACCGAAAGTCATGGCACATGTTGGATATTAAGGACTGAACCACATTCTGGAGCGGGGGTGCGTTCCCCCCCTTTGATTCAACGGGTCATCGAAACATGAAAGCTTATTATTTTTTTATATATATTTATATCTATGTAGATATATACAGATATAGATATGGGTTTAAAGTGAAAGTGCATTTCATTTACTTTTTTGTAATATAAGCTATTTTAACCTCATTATCTTTGAACTTTGCCCTGAACACATGGAATATTAATGTTGAATACATCTCCTTCAACACCTTCTCTGTATTCATCACAAAGCAGAAATTCCTTTCAGAAACGTAAAAGCTTGCACCTTATTTTCTGATGACACACAACATTATTTCACAGGTATATTCCTAGCGAAACAAAATATATATATATATGTTCTCATATGCCATGGCAAGTATTTTCAAAGTGTTGAAAGGAATTCTAGTTCTGTGATCAATAAGATGAGTCTGCTTGTCACCAGTATATAACCTAAGCCTTTGGTGGCCCAGAAACAGATTTGTACCTCAATAACGGACAATGTCGTGGACTCAACCGCACCCAGGAGTCACACACACACAAGCCTTGCTCTGGAAAGTTCCTCAAAGGAAAGTCTTCTGTCGCAGTATTACAAAGCCAAAGAAAACACAAGAGTATGAGAAATGTTACTCGTGATTACACGCATCTACTACTGCAAACCCCCAACCAACACATACAAAATCCACGCTATCGACTTTGTCTAAGGAAACTGAAACACGATATAGATTAGATCGTTGTAGAAATTTGTTAAACAATTTTGAACCATAAAGTATCTCTCCGTCCCCAAAAGTCAGTTTGTCTCGCACCGAGACGTCTGTTCTGTATTTTATGAAAGCGAACACGCGGTCGTTTCTTGTCAAGCAAAATAATCCACACCAATAGCATATATTGCATTATGATAGCAATATCATTACAGTAGATTAAAATCAAGAATATCAGTAGGCTAATACCAATACAGAATCACTACATATAAATATTAAATCATTGCAGGTATCCTTGTAAATCTACGACGACAAAAGAAAGTTTAGATACAATCCGGAGAGTTCCAGGAATGGACTTCAGCTCAAAACCTCATGTAAAGAAATCACTGCCAATCATAACGTCTTAATCTTTTGGTAGTGCTAAACTACTCTTTTATCTCTGAATATGGACGATTATTTTGATATTCGTCTTTCAAGTGTGTGTGAGCTGAAGCATTCGGGGGTCGCCGCAGCAGCCAGCGGTTGAAAGATCGCCTTGTTTGCAATTCAGACTCAATTCAGACTCCATATTAGGTCAGTGAAAGCAATAAACAGAAAAGAAAAGAACACACCCTGTGTCTGAATATATGACCTGTCGACGTCAGGCGACTTATTAACATCTCCGATACAGCAGGCTACTTGAAACTCCCCAGCTTGTAATATTGGTAATGATTTAATTCACTGAAGTCCGCCCCAACCGTGCACTTGGGGGGGGGGGGGGGTTCAAACTACGGCCCACCACCCGGGCCAATCACTGCACGCCATACTTCCTGTTTTGGTTCCTAGTAAAAACCGCCGACCACGAACGCCAGGTGCCACGAACGCCAGGTGTGCGAGCTCAGATCTCAAAAAGGAAACGTGTATTTACAATTTTAATCTCCCACACATTCATATAAAGCCCCTCCCTTTAAAACACACGGCCACCGAGGAATGTCCCAACAGAACAAAAACGAATACAACTCAACGACGAGTGACTTCCAAAGAGAACCCAACAGAGGTTTCAGGAGAATTATTTACATGACTTTGATTCAACATGGATGCTGGCCGGTGGCCACGTTTAAGGGGCCCTAGTTGGGGGCTGATTCTCTTTCCGTCAAGGGTCTAGGGAGGGAGGTTGAAATGTGTTTTTGAGAAGTTTTAAGCTCAACACGTGTGTGTATGTGTATGTATGCGTGTGTGTGTGTTGGGGCGGAGACGTTACATGAGGACGGGGTCGCGGCCCCCCTCGGCGGCGGCGCCCCCCCTCCCCCCTCCTGGGGGGCCCCTTCACCAGTTCATGATGCAGTTCCTGTTGAGGGTCATGAAGTACACCTGGCTGCTGCCCCCTGACCGCACCGAGGCGAAGAACACCTGGAGGACACACACACACACAAACACACACACACATGAATACATCTGCATGGATTGAAGACGGATGCTCTGATGCTTAAAGGGTCGAGGTGATCTCATCTTTTAAACATGGCGAACGTTGTTGACAACACCCCCAAGAGATCTTATTCCCGAATTATGGAACAAATCGCAAGTGGACAACGCACGCACGCACACACACACCACCACCACCACCACCACCACCACCCCCCCCCCCCCGCACACACACACAAGCCCTTTGCTGAATACTTGATTTTGAGTCGTCGGCCATGGCGTTCAGTGGTCTGTTATTTCCAGAACACCGCTGTGAACAACCGCCAACCATTAACACCATTAACATCTCACCGTACCCATCCTGGGTCACCCACCTTGTCGTTCCGCTCACACAGGAACTTGAGCCTCTGGGCCCTCTTGTGCATGAACACCCCGTCCAGGTGGCCCGTCTCCACCGAGCGGATCTCGATGGCCTTCTCCCCCCACCCCATGATCTGGTTGGAGCAGATGTGGGCTGCGGAGCAGAGGGAGGAGGTGGCTCATCAACACATCACTAAGGATCCCATATCATGCTTTTGTTTAGGATTAAAAGATGCATTTGGGGATACAACTGGAATAGGGTTACATGCCTGTATGTTAGAACTACCCCTTATTATTCTCATGATGTTCATGATGCACACTGCTCTGATTTGCATCATGTCGCTTTAAGGCCCCCCTCCCGAATAGCCCAGTCGGCTGTGATTGGTCAGCACGCCCACTCTATGCACTTATTGAGGGGCGTTCTCACCCCGGTGGAACTCCCCTCAATACTCCCCCTGGCTTGGACTTAGATTTTTCTAGCTTAGCAGACGTAAAACAAGTATACATACATCATCAACAGTCTAAAGCAAAGGGAAAAGTCCAAAAAGCATGATATCACCCCTTTAAAACACACATTCTTTCCATGTCTGGTCTGATGTAAGAGCCCCCCATAGTGGTGGTCCCATGATGTAGAGCCCTTATTCCAATGGCCCTCTCCTGTGTTTGCAGGTTCTGTCTAATGTCTCCTATCGGGTACATCTTGTGTTCTGTACCTCCACAGATTCAGCCGAAACCAATCTGTGCATCGGTATGGTGTGTAAGACCAAACATTCAAGTACTTTGTGTGAATTTGAGTGTGTGCTTGTCTTCATTTGCATGCATTTGTCCCTTTCATTGGTCTAGATATGCATCCTTATTTTGTGTATTTGTTACATTTTTTGTCAATTTGTTTGTCTATTTGTGCCGTGTATTATTAATGCATTTCTATGCGTCTACATGGTAGATGTCAGTGCACTACCTCGGGTTCCTAGGCCCTTGTAGTGTACGTGTTGTTTCTCGATTGTTGTTTATACTACAGCGTGTTTCCATGTATCTGCTCTTGACAAGCCGTACCAACGGAGGTGGGCATCCCTCCATGTTTATACGCAGGCTATCCATGGATGTGTACAGAGTCTATCCCTATAATCACACAGCATATTTCCATGTATTTGTACAGTCTGCGTATTCACACAGCATATTTCCATGTATTTGTACTCAGTCTATCCGTGTATTCAAACAGCATATTTCGATGTGATTGTACTCGGCCTATATGTATTCACACAACCTATTTCCATGCGTTTGTACTCAGTCTACCCATGTATTCACACAGCATATTTCCATGTATTTGTACTCAGTCTACCCATGGATTCAAACAGCCTATTTCCATGTGATTGTACTCAGTCTACCTATGTATCCACACAGCATATAATGTCCATGTATTTGTACTCAGTATATCCGTGTATTCACAGAGCATATTTCCATGCATTTGTACTTGGTCTACCCATGTATTCACACAGCAAATTTCCATGCATTTGTACTTCTGTCTATTCCTGAATTCACACATCTATATACACACACAGTGTATTTCCCTGCATCTGTACGGAGCGTGTGGAGGAGCGTACCGACGGAGGTGGGCATCTCGCCCCACTGCAGCACCACGTCCTTGATGATGCGTCCGTACGTGTTGACGTAGACGCCCTCGTCCTCGTAGCACAGCAGCATCTCCATGCCGTCAGAGCTGGGCAGGAACACGATGGCATGGGGGGTCACCTGGCTCTGGATCTGTGGCGGCGCGGTCGCCAAGAGAGAAGAGGAGGAGGAGGAGGAGGAGGAGGAGGACGTTTGAGACGAGAGCAGCCACGAGAGCCTTTTCAGTTGGCAGAGCCGTAGAGGAGGAAGACTTTCATTCATTCGCGAATCAGACACGGCCGTTTAGGCTGGTGAGAAGGACGCTTTGTCATAATTCCTTTCCTGGCAATTCAGGGTCTACTTTGAGTGCAGGTATTGTGGTAAATAGATGTGAGCCTCGCTTTGTGACTTTGTTCACGGGAAATCTAGCCTTGTATCCCAGAGTTATATTGATACAATATTTTGGGTCAAACTAAATGCTGTTTTAGTAATACAATGTGTTCTCAGCCTTGTTGGGCAGCCATATGCCATCAGGGGAAGAGCGGAGTCTGGCTCTAGGGCCAAGAGGCTCATGGCTCCTGGCCTAGGGTCCAGCTCACCCACAGCACGGGCTAGCCGCTGGTCTCCCACTCACGTGCACGGGGATGTAGATGTCGTAATTGTTCCCAGAGTCCACGTCGATGGCGTGGAAGCCGGCGCAGGATCCATATATGACCTTGAGCCGCTGGCCCTCCTCCACGGTCAGGTCCACCAGCAGGGGCCGGTGGGGGAGGTCCCCGAAGGACTGAAGACCAGGAACGGGGGGGGAGATGGTAGCATCGTTAGAAAAAATGACAGATAGACCGACAGAAAAGAAAGAAAGAAAGAAAGAAAGAAAGAAAGAGCAAGAAAGAAAAGAGAAAGAGAAAGAAAGAAAAGAGAAAGAGCAAGAAAGAAAAGAGAAAGAAAGAAAAGAGAAAGAGAGAAAGAGCAAGAAAGAAAAGAGAAAAGAGAGAAAAGAGAAGGAGAACCAGTGGGATGGGAAGTGCACCTTGAAGGCCATGAATTTGTGATAAGGCTTGGGCGCCCAGGCATACACCTCCACCGCGTTCTTCATGGCAATCACCAGGAACTTGATCCGCTCGTATTTCACTGGATAAAAACAACACAGGGAGGTGGTTTGGACATGAGGCCTCTTATTTCATCTATTATTCAGAGTGCTGGGCAGGGAGCACATTCATGACCGTTTATCCGAGTGGGGGGTGGAATTGTCCCCAAGGGTCCCCAGAAGCTATGATATCCGTCCCAAGATCAAAACACATCCATAAAAGCCATATCCGTATCAGAAAGACTCGATCATAAGACTCGTCGTCTTATGATTAGCTGCAGATACACAACTGTTGAATCTGAATGTTGTGAAATTATAATAGCGTAATTCAGAAAGCGTCCCCATTCTGTACGATGTAAAGACATTGATGTTCATGTTGTACAGCTTAAAATGACAGCCAGACTATTTATAGTACCGTAGCGTGTGCGCAGACCATCGTTTGACGCAGATGCATCGCAAGGGGAACGCACCACGTGACACGCAGCACTACTGAAGGCGTACCGACTGATAAACCTGTGCAGAGTGACAGCCTGCCCCATGCTGCCTTGTGTCAGAATGCCAAAATAGGAAGAGATGTTCTAATCTAATCGCGCAAAGCACACCGCGCCACATACAACTCCATTTGCTATTTTTAGCACTAGTCGACAAAAAAACATCTTCTTTCTATGGGCATACAATGTGAATTTATCTGAAAAAATAAACCTTAGTATACCATACTACACATTGCATAGTGAAAGAAAATAAATAATACACTTACAACCTGAGTGTTTTTCTCCATATACCAACCAGGCTGCTGCCAATGTCCCCTTGGTGCCCTCTTGTGGCTTTTATTTAGGAAAAAAAAACACCCACTCACCCACTTTGTAGTGCACACAGCCTTCCATCTCCCCCACGGTGGTCCAGCCCTGCTTCTTCTCCACCTCGGGGTCGTTGTGAAGGATCTTGTTCCTCAGCCAGGCCAGGTAGTACACACGCACCTTGTTCTTCTTACCTGGAGACAGCAGAGGGACACGCACAAAGGATCTTTAGAATGCATTTATTGTTGTGGTAGTGCAGGTGTATATTGTGTGTACATTTGTATGCATACATGTCCCCCCTGTGTTTATACATGGATTATATTCTCTATTCATACTTTTATTTTCCTATGGCAGATTCCCTCCGGACTAATTAACTTAATATATTAGACAGAGGTCTATTTATAGCCTCCTTCTTGACTTAGCACTGAGGTCTGAATTAGCATAAGAGCTACAGAAGCGGGCGGTGGTCCAGTGTGTTGGCAGGCAGCGGATAAACCGATGGACACCCGCCAACATCAGCACGGGCGGACATTTTGAGTGCAGCACTGTCCAGCCAACGGCAGAGGAGAAGGAGCAGAGGAGCAGGAGTAGGAGGAGAAGTAGTGGAGGATGAGAGGCAGAGGAGCAGGAGGAGGAGAAGTAGAGGCAGAGGAGGCGGAGAAGTAATGGAGGAGGAGGAGTAGAGGAGGAGGAGGAGTAGGAGAAGTAGTGGAGGAGGAGAGGCAGAGAGTTGGAGGAGGAGGAGAAGTAGAGGAGGAGGAGTAGGAGGAGAAGTAGAGGCAGAGGAGAAGTAGAGGAGGAGAGGCAGAGGAGGAGGAGTAGGAGGAGAAGTAGAGGCAGAGGAGGAGTAGTGCCGAAGGAGGAGCAGGAGAAGAAAAGAGGTGAAGAATGAGTAGGAAAAAGGAAGGAGGAGCAATGCAGGAGGGGTAAGAGCAGAGGAGATGGAGAAAAACAGGAGGAGGAGGGGCAGGGGGGGAGGTGGAGGAGGAGGAGGAGGCGCAGCAGACCTGAAATGGTGATGAGCAGGTTGAGGCCCTCCAGGACGTCCATCTGCTGGAAGCGGCGGGAGTTGATCAGAGGGTAGACCTTCCCCTGGCCGCTGCGGTCCAGCAGCTTGAGACCGTTCTCTGTGCCCACCAGCAGGTTTACGCCTGGACACACACACAGCGTTATAGTGACCACCCACTTCCCTGTTTGCACCCATAATACAGAGCCGCCGTGCACCAGTAGATGTGTGGTGGCTATAGCGGTCACTTTCACCATATGCTTACTTTGTGTGTGTGTGTGTGTGTGTGTGTGTGTGTGTGTGTGTGTGTGTGTGTGTGTGTGTGTGTGTGTGTGTGTGTGTGTGTGTGTGTGTGTGTGTGTGTGTGTGTGTGTGTTGATGATAAACTGCAATGCTTCTCATCTTAAGAAATCCTTAGCGATACTTGTGAAGGAATGAAGACGTCATTTGATTTGAACAGGTCTTGATCACAGCTGTCTCAAGGGGAATGAGTAATTCATTCACGTTATTTAGTGAGATGTGCCTGTAATCGGACACCGACTGATCCTTATAGAGTCGGGGCGGCGTGGTGGGGCTTAGCTCAGGAGGTAGAGCAGGTTGAATTGCAACTGGAAGGTTTCTAGTTCGATCCCCGGCTCCTCCTAGCTGAGTGTCCTTGAGCAAGGCACCTCACCCTAACTGCTCCTGACAATGCAAGGCGACAGCCAGCTCGGCTGTCGCCTTGCATGGTTGACTCCGCCGTCAGTGTTTATTAACCGTTGTATAAAGTCGCTTTGGACAAAAGCGTCTGCTAAATGCCCTAAATGTAAACGTGTAGAGGCATGTAGAGCGGTCTCTCACCCCACAGAGCGGCACACAGGATCTCAGAGTTGAACCTCTTCTTGTACTTGCGGATCTCGGGCGTGTCGCTGTGGGGCCGCGTGTTGGTGGGGTTCACGTTGACCATGGAGCCCTTCCTCACCTCCATCTTCAGCTGCTCAAACCGGGAGCCCATGCCTGAGGAACGCCGAGCGGAGGAGAGAGAGCCAACATCTTTAGCCCCACTCCTCTTCGACTCTCCTGTTTTTGCTGTAGTTGACTTCACGTCTGAACTATAGCATACGTTTTGCTAGAATTCAATCATTTTGCTCCCTCTAAGCTTGCTTCAGCGCAATTGTTTCTTTGCCGTCTGTATTGAACTATGTTATGGAAATAAGTTGAACCCAAAATACATTCAATGTGAACTATTGTCCTTTAAACATAAACCCATTTGATTATTTGGGGAAAACCTCCGCCGTTGACACACCAAGCATTCCCTGCCCCCGCTAACCCTACAGACTTATTCACCTGGCGGCCACCTTGGTTACATCTCGATTCTAACGCCACCCAGCTAGTGCTGGGAGGAGGAATGGCGGCTAGGTGAACACAGCCCTATTGTTAGTGCAAACTACAGGTGGATGGAGGAGTGGTCAGCAGGAGGTCTGGAGGACTCACTTCCCACAGAGACGGTGTCCCCGGTGCCCGCGGTGGACTGGTACATCCCCAGGTCCACAAAGGTCATGAAGGAGGACTTGCCAGACGCCTTGACCAAGCCCCGTGACTGGTACTGGAGATGCAAAGGAAGGCCAAATATGGTCAGGAGGAAAAACACAGATGGCTTCCGTTGAATTAAGTGGATCTGAAAGTGCTGATTGTAGCAAACTGCAGCATGCCATTTAAAAAAAATAGAGTAAAACAATGAAAACAAATGCGTTCGTTTTCAGTAAATGTACGTTTTTCAATGGTCAACTTAAGCTTAATAATTAGGTCAACAAGTCACTTAAAACGTCATAAGATGACATTTATCTGACATGCAGGGTGAATAACTCATTCATCTCTGATCTGATTATTTTTCTGAATTCCACTAAAAGCTGAATTGTCAGCATCCTGACACAAGGTGGGGATGTGCGCGGCCCAACGTACGTCGTACACAGAGTCCTTCCCGGGGGAGGACTGGCCGGCGGAGTCGGTGGGCGAGTGGGAGGGCTGCACCACATCCGGCAGGTTAGTGTAGCCATTGTGGCTCCTCTTCTCCGGGGTCTGCGGGGAATCAACACAACACAACTGCACTTCATTTCACAGGCACCATTTTGGATCTGCAATGCCACGTACAGCCAAAGTAGTTTCAGGAGGATGTTGAGTTGAATGGATTCTAATCTCATATTAAAATTCCCACTAACTACAAAGAAAAAAAAATGATAACCAAATATTTAGGACGTTGAAAAATATGATCCAACTGCTTTCTGCTACAAAAAAGGCATTGGAATATCTCAACTGCATTTTACAACCACGTTTATACAATATTCCTACTACCTGAAAAGCTTTAAAAACAGTATTTTGTCCTACTCCTACGTGTGTGTGTGTGTGTGTGTGTGTGTGTGTGTGTGTGTGTGTGTGTGTGTGTGTGTGTGTGTGTGTGTGTGTGTGTGTGTGTGTGTGTGTGTGTGTGTGTGTGTGTGTGTGTGTTGTTGTGGGGCCGTTGTGGTGCTTACTGGTGTCGATGACTCACCCTCTGCACCAGCATGGTCTGGTCCCCGTACCCCCCCGCCTGCTCCCCCTCTCCCCCTTCGCCCTCCTCTTCCTCCTCGTCCTCCTCCTCGTGAACCACCATGGTGTTCACAGAGTCCGTGTCCCCGTCCCTGTGACTGGAGAGAGAGGCAGAGAGACATACAGTAAGAGAGAACGAGAGATGGGGTTAGAGAGAACGAGAGATGGGGTTAGAAAGAGGGAGGGAGAGAGAGATGGGGTTAGAGAGAGGGAGGTAAAGAGAGATGGGGTTAGAGAGAAGGGAGGGGGAGAGATGGGGTTAGAGAGAGGGAGGGAGAGAGAAATGGGGTAAAACAGAGGGAGAGAGAGAGAGATGGTGGGTTAGAAAGAGGGAGGGAGAGAGATGGAGTTAGAAAGAGGGAGGGAGAGAGAGATGGGGTTAGAAAGAGGGAGGGAGGGAGAGATGGAGTTAGAAGGAGAGAGAGAGATGGGGTTAGAAAAAGGGAGGGAAAGAGAGATGGGGTTAGAGAGAGGGAGGGAGAGAAATGGAGTTAGAAAGAGGGAGGGAAAGAGAAAAAAACAACAACACAAAAACGACGACAAAGTACAACACACATGTCCCCTCAAACCTCCCAAATTTACATCTACAGCTCCCCCTCCTCCCCTCCTCCACCCCTAACCCCTCACCGGTCAGTGGGGCTCCCCACCTCCTCCACCCCTAACCCCTCACCGGTCAGTAGGGCTCCCCACCTCCTCCACCCCTAACCCCTCACCGGTCAGTAGGGCTCCCCACCTCCTCCACCCCTAACCCCTCACCGGTCAGTGGGGCTCCCCACCTCCTCCACCCCTAACCCCTCACCGGTCAGTAGGGCTCCCCACCTCCTCCACCCCTAACCCCTCACCGGTCAGTAGGGCTCCCCACCTCCTCCACCCCTAACCCCTCACCGGTCAGTGGGGCTCTCCCCCTCCTCCGCCCCCTCTCCACTCTCGCTCTCCTCGCTGCTCTCGCTGCTGTCCGAGGACGACGAGTAGTCGTTGGCCTTCACGGGGGGCCGCGGCTGCTCCTCCGCACGCTCCTTCGCATACAGGCCGTGGTCCTACACACACACACACACACACACACACACACACACACACACACACACACACACACACACACACACACACACACACACACACACACACACACACACACACACACACACACACACACACACTTGTTAATGTCGGTGTAGGGTGTGTTGTGTTGAAACGCAGTGAAGAGGAGCGGAGGAACGTCAGTGTACAATTCTGTTTTGATGGTAAGTTAAAAGAAAATCAACGATTTTTGCACCGACTTGCTACCATTTATTTACTTGAGGTTTTATCCAACGCACACACAGGTAGGGCTGTTGGGGAGGAGTAGGGATCAAACACAGAACCCGCCGGCTGGCATGGCTGTGTATGTTTCGAAATGGGAGCAGGCTCTAAAGGAACGTGATAGGGTTGCCACACCAAAGATATCAGAATATCAGTGGAAACGCTTGCACAAGCCTGTGAATGGCCTACTGGAACACAAAAGCCCAAGTGCCATGAAGCTCTCTGTTGCTGCACAGATTAAACAATAAACTGCATTGGACTCCGTCGTCTGTTATCGTGTCCGAGTGTTGCAATGCTCAAACAAAACCAACCACCATGACATCAAAAAGGCAACCCAAATTTAAGTCTTTAAAGTGGCAATGTGTAAGATTGAGCCCCTCCCAGTTTGTTGCTCAGAGACCTTTGGATTTAAAAAGAGCTTGAAGTGTTCTGTCCACTCCAACAGGAACCAGTGTATCTTGTCTGGCTGGGTGGCGTGAGTGGGAGACGTTTTAAGAGTGACGACAGTAAGATTGTTGCAAGAAAAGAGTGCCGAGCTGGCCAGCATTTTCTATTTGTAGAATACATCAGTTATAGGATGTGATTATATCGATAACAACATTTAAATCACCATCAATCACCATTGACTACAGATATGTCCAGGACATTTAGAGCTACGAGCTAGTTGAAATTGTATGGATTACGAACTTTCGAAACACATGTAGGGCACAGATGCCTGGATGACTACGAAAGATTAAACATATATTAAAAAGTGAATCATGGTAACCTTCACCTTAGCCTGGCCAGGTTCTCCCTTCTCACTTTGTTTTACCTTGGACTGATACCCATCTTCCTCCACCTCATCAGCTCACTGCTACAGTCCCCTTATGCCCCTATCAAACAGGATAATGAAGAAACGGCAGCTGTCCACCCTGTACGATAAGCATGTCTGCACCCTGTATTGTATTACTGTATTGTACTAGGGGCGCGTATATTTAAAAAGAAAAGGTAGTGACTTGGTAGGGACGTTAAGTAAAGAGATCATATTTCAACAACTGAAACTGTGCCTGGAACAGCCAACAGAGAGAGCGACAGAGAGAGAGAGAGAGAAGGGTGACACTGACCTCTCCTATGGCTCGCTTGTAACTCTGAACATCAAAGGAAGCGAGGGATTAGGGCAAGGAAAAGAGGAGGAAGACGAGTGGAAAGGGAGGTGAAAATGGAGAGGTGGTGGCAGAACGCAAGGTGGAAAGAGAGAGAGAGGCTTCGGTTAGTGATAGAGTGAAGACTAAAGGAGATTTAGAGGCAGGAATACTAAAAGCTAAACTGTGTTCCTATGTAGGACTTAGAATGTAATAGGGTGTCCTAAGCGAGGTTACATAACGATCACAATTAAACGTGTCGGAAAGTGTTGGAAGACATCACAAAACTGGTTCTGCAAGAGAACATTTGTGGCAAACAGCACCCTATTTTCTCACACTCACACACACAAAGACACAGACACACACTGTCACACACACACACACACACACACACACACACACACACACACACACACACACACACACACACACACACACACACACACACACACTTACAGCTGGGCGACTCGGGCGAGAGGAGGTGCGAGACTCCCCCGCTTTGTGGCGTCCGTCGTGACAAAGAATGGGAGAGTCCATCTTAGAAGAACCTGGAGGGGGAAGGGTTCCATACTTCAGTTATCCGGTCTACGGCTAAACACTACAGTGAGCCGTGTCTGTCTAAATGAATCATGATGATAAGGTACCACCTACACCGGGTCTCAAACATTACAGGGTAGCCCTGGGTAAAGACTAGTTTCATGTCACGAACCTCAGTGCTGTTTACCGTTACTGCACACCCTATATTTTGTACCTGCCAACTCTCATGCTTGTCGTCCATCTTATGTGTGCATGTCAAACATTTAGTTCCCCTTCCAGGGATGAATACACTTCATCACGTCGACAGTACTTTCACACTGCCCAACACTCTAGGGCCAACAGCGGGAGGGATCCTGAGAGACGGGTCCACAGAGTGGGGGGTCCCGGGGACTCACTGAGGATGCGATGTCTCTCCAGCGAGCCGGTCTGGGGCAGGTTGGACACCAGGTTCATGCTGTCCCCCCTCTCCCAGCGGTCGTTGCGGCTCAGGTCCGGGTTGCTGCCAGGGGAAGCGGGGGTTGGGGGGGGGTTATCATCACATCCAATCATCTCGCAGCACTTCCAAAACAACATCTGTGTTAACGTTTGTGATGAGACGCAGGTTTTTGTTTTTGGGTTTCTCCGGTGTTTGTAATGTTTGTTTTGTAAAAGGCGGGAAAACGGATTGTGAATTGTCAGTTGTATTACATTACACATTACAAAATGACACAATAACACACAGTACGCTGCAAAATGAATGGTATGTGAAAGTCAGAGTGCTGTTGTGTACCTGGCTCTCACTGGATGTCGGATGCCAGAGGAGAGGTTTGCGTTGAGCGCTGCCGCGATGGACGCCGTTCTCTGTGGGATCTGAGGAGGAGCCACAGACTTCATTATGTTAAAAGGCTCACGGTGCTTCACTCCCTTTCGTTCCCTCTACTCCTTGCATTGAGACCTCTATGACACATTTTCCTCCACAAACCAAATTAGATTTAGAGACAAAACTGCCCGATTGAGAAGAATGGCGGCTCTGAGTATCACTCTAAATGTTCCACTCATATCTTCAAACAATCCTGTGATGGATGCACTAAAACATTTCCCCCCCAAAGAAACAATCATAAATTCAGCCGACTTGAGGGGTCCGGGGGGGGTCTCACCTTGGGGGGCAGCTCCACGTCGGGCAGGCGGATCCAGGGCCCCCGGTCCTCCCTGATGGGGTGGTGCGCCAGCGGGCCGGGGTTCTCCGAGGTGGGGTCCGAGTTCTGGCGGACCAGCTCGCGGGAGTGTGTGGGACGGGGGGAGGGGGTGAGGGAGGGGTCCTGGGTGGGGAAGGCGGACATGGTCTTAGTGGGCTGGTCGCAGAGGGACTGTGAGCGCGGCACGGGGGCGGCGTAGGGCTTGAGAGGGACCAGGTGAGCCATCTGGAACTGCAGGGGGTGGGGGACGACAACAAGGCCAGGCAGGGTGGGGGATAAGGGGAAGGCCAGGAAGAGAGAGCGCCCAGGCCCGATGGAAACGCACAGAGAGCACAGGGAGGGCGGAGAGGAGTCCATCGTTGGGTATTGAGGAGAAGAGCAGAGGTCGGATGTTTGAGACGGAAGCGTTAGAAGGTGGCGCCCAACGGAGAGAGAAGAAAAGAAGACACAAAAGCGGGTGTGAGTAAGGTAGTTGGATTAGGCAGTATGATGAGAACCAGCTGTTTAATGCACACAGAGACAGGCCCAGGTGTTTACATTTGACCCCCTCTTCCAAACATTTGGCCTCATCTATAAATACGTAGGCCTGTGGGTGTGAGTCTGCGTTGCGCATCCGTCACACACACACCTTGCCCTGCCCTCCTTGAGGTTCCACGGGCCGCTGCATGGGCGGGGTCTGGGCAGCCTGGCCACCTCCTGATTGGCTGATGGAGTCTGAGCGCGACTGGATGGCCGTGTCGGAGACTGTGGTGCAGATCTTGGGAGAACCTTGTCTGTTGAGCTTGCTCCTCTCCTCCACCTTGGCCAGAGAGAGAGAGAGAGAGAGAGAGAGAGAGAGAGAGAGAGAGAGAGAGAGAGAGAGAGAGAGAGAGAGAGAGAGAGAGAGAGAGAGAGAGAGAGAGAGAGAGAGAGAGAGAGAGAGAGAGAGAGAGAGAGAGAGAGGATATAACACCAGAGGAGCGAGCCAGGGGATTTAAAAACAGGCAACAGAGGGATGCAGACATGGGATATAACACCAGAGAGAGAGAGAGCCTGTTTAGTGTTCAGTCTGGTCACTTTCATGTAATATGTATTTGCATTGTTACTTTTTGCTCCACTGTATATATCATCGGCAATTATTTGATGATAATATGAATCATATCTACCATAATGCCATGTAGCTGAACTCACTGCAAGTCACCCGTTTGTTTAATAGCTAAATAACTAAACGGCACTACGATGACGCGACGTGTAAGAGGCCGTTTAGTATCGTGAGACAGTTCTCTTCCTCATGGGTGCTTCTCTACACTCCTGTCAGATCTGCTCAGAGTTCGGGGGGAGCAAGAGCACACAGGCGCTTGTGGAAAGCATGAGAGCTCTCAGCGCGTGGGCGTGCGCTGTGTGGGTGATGAAGCGTGTGTGTGGGGGGGCAGGCACCTCGCGGGCCCAGGCGGGCTTGTTGTTGGGCTCCAGGTTCTTGTTGTAGTGGTAGAGCTGGGGCTTCTTGTCCTGCTGCTGCTGGAGGGACACCAGGTAGGCGTGCTCCTGCTGCAGCTGCCTCTGCAGCCGCTCCGACTGCCTCTGCTCCTCCAGCTGCTTGCGTTTGTACTCCTGCAGGCCGCACCGACAACGATAACTTTATCGACACAGGTTTCACTAACAACGCCTTTATCGACCACCTTCGACAGACAGTCCTGACCACCTTCGACAGACAGCCCTGACCATACCTCTATTGACCACAATAACTTTATTTACGTGGAGTCCCCCAACAATACCTTCAACAACAATAACTTTATCAACATGTCGTCCATCGAGGAAACGTCTGGTAAAAGAAGGGTGAGAGGAAGGGAGAAAAAAGATGGGATGTGAGGAAGAAATGACACGCCTTTACCATGCTGAAAATTTGTATTGACTGATTAATTAATCAATTCGTGTCACTGCAGGATCTGCTACCACCTACCTACCCAGTACCGCAAGATTAATTGCAGCATGTATCCAAAGTCTTATCTTATTATGATTTAGATACAAAACACATGAAAATTCCCAATCAGTGTGCTCCTTAGGATCTTAATTTCATTATTTGTTTCAGACAAGTTACAGAGATAGATCATCAGTGCCACAGCCGTGCAATCCTGTCACTTCAAACAGCCAGGCGCAGCTGAGAATCACAGCTGAGAATCACAGCTGAGTGTGAAGGCTGCACTGCCCAAAGCAGTTCACTTTAAAATCATAATTCCAGACAGTAAAACAGCTGTGGCTGTGTGTGTGTGTGTGTGTGTGTGTGTGTGTGTGTGTGTGTGTGTGTGTGTGTGTGTGTGTGTGTGTGTGTGTGTGTGTGTGTGTGTGTGTGTGTGTGTGTGTGTGTAACATTTTAAGATGTTCATTGTGTAATTAATGCTTATCATCTCGTATAATCCAGTTACATTGCGTAATGTCTGGACTTTGCCTGAGTTGAACACTGTCCTCAGTACATTGTGGTCATTTTCAAATCAACTGTGCTCTTGGTGGGGAATGTATATTTATGTTTCCCTAAATCACATGGTATCTGTTTATGGTATTATTTCCCTTTGGCAATACATTAACTTCTTCTTCTAACATAAGAGTACTGTTTCCTGTGGCACGACATTATCTTCTCCCAGCATAAGGGCCTAAATTGCAATGCTTTACAAATAAGTGAACAATGCGTGATGATGGATGAACACGCATAAAGAGATAAGAGAATCTGTGTTTTGGGAATGACAGCATTGTGCAGCTACTTCATATCCAAAGTGGCCAGCCCACACTTATTCAGAGATGTTAATAGTGATATAATGAGACTGCTTCATCTGTAATACTGTGGCTGGTAATTTTCCACACACCGACACATTTCAGTGTTCAGGTTTCCGCGTCCCGGCATCTCTTCATGAACACATTAAGCACCACTCTGCAGTACACTGAGCGCTTTGTTAGGTTCATATTGAAAATAACAATATCCATTACATTCGTATTGTATGCATGCATGCATGTATGTATGCATGTATGCATGTAATACAATGCAGTATATTTGAATCCGATTGACATCTATATATTCGACACGTCAGGGATAGCAATCGGATCACTGTTGCGACACACAGCCACCAGACCTCAGATGCATTACGGTTGCATTGTGGGGGGTCTTACATAACGCCACACACACACAACACAACAAAGTCTACCCAGCGCCTTTCACCAGGGTAGGTGGCGAGGTAACCATGGCAGCCAGAAGAGGAGAGTCATCAGAGGAGTTACCATGAGCAGAGCCTGCTCCTGCAGGAGCTGCTGCTGAAGGATCTCCAACTGCCGCTGCTCCTCCTCCAGCTTGTGTCTGATGAACTCCTGCAGGGGCAGAGAGGAGGAGGTCAGGGAGGTGGAGGAGGAAGAGGAACAGGAGGGAATGAAGGGAGCCGACAGAGGAGAGGAAGGGGGGGGGCGGGGGGGGGGGAAGGAAAGTGAACAGAGCCAAAATGTTACGCAACGCCACTTCTATAAATGACCATAGAAATCGAAAAACGGTCAGTTTGGAGGGTTTCACAGTGGAACTACAAACAAAACTGGAGATGGAAATGGCTCATGCGTAGAGAACATGCTGACCTTTGTTACCAGAACAAAGCTGCATCAGGCTAGGAGAACATGAAACCACCAAATCCAAGGGACAGAGGGCATTAAAGCCCTCTTCAGTATCAGGTCCATTTGAGGACAGTTCTACATATTAACCGTTAGATCAGACCCCCAGGAACCAGCAGATGAAGAGAAAATATTTTATAGTCAGGCAGTAAAATAACTTCTATCTGATGCTAATTAAGGTGGACACCTTTTCTCAAGTGTATAACCAAACAGTTTCAACGCAACAATAATTCTGACAATGATAAGTACTGCATTGGGAACACTGTTGTCGGTGCTTTGCGTTGTGTTTATTTTGACTGAGGACGTCTGAACAGCCTCACTTGTTCACATAAACACCCGCATGTGACACAAATAACCCCCTTTGTAAATCACGGCTACTATGAACGTGAGAATGCGTACACAAGAGCCACGACGGCCAATTATCTCTCACTTTGCTGGGGAAAAAACGAGGGGTTTTGTTTAGAAACTGCAGAAATAGCGTGAGCTACATGGCTGAGCTACATGGCACCAAGAGAAAGGAAGCCACCGCGATGCGAGCTGCTGGTATGATGCCAGACTGTGTAACAGGGGCTCAGCTAGAGACCGGGTACATGATGCGCAGGAGAGCACACCCACAGAAACCCGTCTCTGAATAAATACACCAATTTAGATCCTAGCTGCTATGGCAACCTATTCGTGGAATTTTACCACAGGGTGGGCGGTGTGGGAGACGCCCCCCGCTGCCTCGCGATTGGCCGACGACGGGCTCGGCGGCCAACGCCATTGGTTACCTGCTCTCTCTCGGCCATCCTCCTGTCCTCCTCCCGTCGCATGTCGTCGAGTCTCCGGTGGGGACCCTTTTCCTGCTGCCTCACCATGTCTCGCTCCTTTCGCTGTTGCTGGGAGAAAAGGGTGTCAAGGCGAAGAGGGATGAGCACAGAGGCTTTTTTTTTTCCTTTTGCTCATTGAACACCTTCCTTGTTGCCGTGCGGACGCACAGAAAATAATTAGCTGAAATTTGATGGGAGAAAAAAAAATTAAATAATCATGACTCAGCCAGTTTGTCTCACGGTGTGTGTGTGTGTGTGTGTGTGTGTGTGTGTGTGTGTGTGTGTGTGTGTGTGTGTGTGTGTGTGTGTGTGTGTGTGTGGCTCACTAAGTCACTTAGTATCTTGTTTTTAAAAACAGTTCTAACTTTGAAAATTCCACTTATGTTCTCCTTGGGGCAAATGAAACAGAAAACAGCCAATACTGGTTGGAATTGTGAATTATTTATGAAGCCAGCGCTCCAAAGTAAGAGTGTAACCAAGGCGAGGCCTGGGGAGAAATCACAACAGCAGCGGAATGTCAGAGGGCTGGGAGATTAGTATTGTGACAAAGCTATCAGTGAGGAGGATCTGCTGGGCTTTAACAACACACCCAGAACAAGAATGTCAAAACTAAATAATTATCAAATGGCAACCCTAATCATAAAAATGAGATATGGTTTAAAAATGGAAAGCGGAGGTATCCCTTCACAAGGGTCAGCGTCAGCAACGTTATGCGGACTAGTGAGTTTAACACATCTCAACATGCCTTTTTTTCCTCTCCTGTATGTTTATCTTAACCCCTCTGTCACCCCTGTCCGCCTCCTCTTTCTGACGATCACACGTTGGGAACTTTTCTTTCAGGGGAATTGCTTTTCAAATGAAAGCCTGACGTCTTGAAACGTCATTGCCGCACACTTTTCCCCTCAGCCGCACATTTGGAAAACAAAAAATAAAAATACGTAGAAAATTTTCAAAAGCAGAGGTTTTCAAATGTTATTTGAAGCCGAGGGCCTTCCCACCCTCCTTCTCTCCTTACGTCCCCGTCCTTACTGACCCATGCGAGGACTTGTGTCCTCCCCCTGGCTTCAAACACCCCTCCAAGAACAGCCTCTACACGCAGCGATAGACTGGGCACACGCCAGGAGATAAATACTGTGAGTACACCGTACAGCTGGCTTCTTCATAGACGAGGAACATGAAGACGAGGAACGTCTTAGACGCCACGAGGAAAGGAAGGCACACCAAAACACTGAGGCCTACATATTGACATGTAAAGGGAATCCTAAAGCAGCCATGACTATTTCAAATGATTCAGTTTCAACTCCGGGAACTGTTTTGACAGAACAACTTCATATGGTGGCCACCTGATCACATGGTTACCAAAATTATAACATTATTTTGGAAGTTAGACTTTGCTTTCACAATTTGACCAAACCACAAGCCTCTTTAACAGCTAAAATCATCAAATTTGGTTAATGAAATCCAGCTATGATTGTCAAATTGGAATACTTGGATGCTTAGCTGGAGACAGACAACTGAGTTTCATTTAGATAATCAGAACACAGCTTTAGCAGTGCGCTACTCTAACCTAAAAAAAAGAAAATAAATTAAGCTGAAACAGGCATCTGTTCAGGAAACGCAAGAATGCCTTCTGAAATGTTACCAAAGTAAAGCCAAAGGCTGTGTCTGAAATCAACACTATTTAGGGAACAAGTTAGGCAGGGAGTTCAGACTCCAATTATGAGGCGGTATTGTTATGACATGTCTCGGTCACATAAACAAGCTGACATATGTTACATGTCAGCAAGGCAAGCCGTGTTCGAAGAATCCGTTGAAAATTAAAACCGCTTTGTATAATTGGACGTAGGGTGGAAAATAATTATGGGTACCAAGTAGTGCACCATATTAGGGAACCATATAAATAGTCACTTCCAAATAGTTCACTATAGAGGACCCAATATCTTGGCGGCATGTGGCTCAGGAGGTAGAGCCGGTTGGCTGGTAACCGGAAAGTGGCTAGTTCGACACCTCGATCGAGTGTCGAGGTGTCCCTGAGCAAGACGCCTTAACCTAACTGCTCCCGCTGCCGCCTTGCATGGCTGACTCCGCCGTCGGTGTGTGAATGTGTGCATGAATTGCACACATATAAATGGAGTGCAATATAAATGCATATAAATGGAGTCCATTTACCAATTGGAACATGGTGTACATTTTCGGGACTCCACTACAAAATGGTCACGCCCAAAAAATAGTGCCCGACTTTAAAGGGAATGGGCGAGCGAGCTTTAGGTCACGGTCACGGCAGTTAGTGACAAGAAACACCTCCTACCTCCTCCAGGCGCCGGCGCTGCTCCTTCTGCTCCTCGATGCGTTTCTGCCGGTCGTGGAGGAGCTGCCTCTTGTGCTCCTCGGGGTCCCGGCGCTGGGCAGCCAGCTGGGCCTGCTGCCGCTTCAGCGCCTCCGAACGCTCCTTGTTCTCCTGCTGCAGCCGCAGGAAGTCCCGCCTCAGGGTGGACTCGCCCGGCACGTTGAGGATCGAACTGCTTCCGCAGAAGAGGCAGAAGAAAGAACATTGATGAAGAGGAGGGAAGAAAGTCTATCGGCCATTTACATTACTACTAAGAGGTTCCAGACAGGGTAAAGGATCAGGGTTCTAGACAGGGTTAGGGTTAAGAATCTGTTTTTATAGACAGGGTTTAGGATCAGGGTCCTAGACAGGGTTAGGGTTAGACAGATCAGGGTTCTAGACAGGGATCAGGGTTCTAGACAGGGATAGGGATCAGGGTCCCAGATAGGGATAATGGTTCTAGACAGGGATGGGAATCAGGGTTCTAGACAGGGATAGGGATCAGGCTTCTAGATAGGGATCAGGGTTCTAGACAGGGATCAGGGTTCTAGACAGGGTTAAGGATCAGGGTTCTAGACAGGGTTAAGGATCAGGGTTCTAGACAGGGATCAGGGTTCTAGACAGGGTTAAGGATCAGGGTTCTAGACAGGGATCAGGGTTCTAGACAGGGTTAAGGATCAGGGTTCTAGACAGGGATCAGGGTTCTAGACAGGGTTAGGGTTAGGTAGAACAGGGTTCCAGACAGGGATAGGGTTCAGGGTTCTAGAAGGGGATAGGAATCAGGGTTCTAGACAGGGATAGGATTCAGGGTTCTAGACAGGGATAGGGATCAGGGTTCTCATATGCAGGGTTAAGGATCAGGTTAAGTATCAGTGTTCTAAACAGGGTTTAAGATGAGGGTTCTTCTCGATATGGTTAAAGATCAAGGATCAGTCTAGGATCAGAGTTCTAGACTGGGTTTAGAATCCGGTTTCTTCTATATTTGGATGGATATGGTTTTTATAACACTGAGATTTGAATTTGATTAAACTTTATTATCATACTTTTATATTGTATTTTAGATTGCCATTTTGTTTCATGGTCTGCTGCTGTACTGAACAAAAGACACCTGAGGGATGAATAAAGTATCCATCTCATTAAATCCAATCCATCCATCTGCACTGGGTTCAGACTTTAGACCAGTGGTGCTGTAGACCTGTTATTACCTTGACTCCCGCTCATCGCCGCGGTTCTCATCCTCCTCATCGCTGCCGCTGTATTCGTACTCCGTCTCCTCTGCAAGAGAGACGAGAACACAGTGCTGCTCAATACGAGCCGGGCCCAATGAACCCCGCTCTCCCCCCTACCTCCCCCTCATCATCTCATGTCCAATACTCCAGATTCTACCACTTTGTCCCGAATGCTCGGCTCAAGACAAAGAATAATAAGAAATGCATAAAGTTAAATGTTACAGAAAGCACACAAAAAACACTCATGAATAACCATTAAATAGGGGAATAGGACTATAGACAAACAAATCTACACAGCAACAAAAAAACACACTAAATATCCCATAACCCCCTTCAGCAGCAGCAGCAGCAGCTGATCTGGGGTTGGCTATAGCTGCGTCCGGGGGAGCCTACCTTTCTCACCCCTCTTCTTGCGCGTGCGGTCGATGTGGTCCTTGAGCTGGATGCGGACCTGCCGCTCGGTGGGCTGGTCCCTGATGAAGGAGTGCTTCAGGAGCTGCTCCGTGGATGGCCGGCTAGGGTAAGTCTTCACTAGGCAGCCCTCGATGAAGTCCATGAACTTCTTGGACCTGCAGGGAGAGACCTTGGTGGATCAGCTAGAAGAGACTGTGTGTGTATGTAAGTAATGTTCCTGGTCTGTATTTGCTCTCAATCTATGACTAACTATGGCAATTATTGAAGTTATATTACTATTTTGTCGTCAAATTTGTGTGTGATTTGGGTTTGTGTGAATAAGGACTTGAAAAGGCTTTTCAAAGTTTAAAACATGAAAATCAGACACGGCCTGAAATTCAATAAAGATTCAACAGAAATTCAATGAGAACAGCACAACATAGTGCAATTTATTTTCTTATTATAAAAGCTAAAATACCAGCAGCCACCCAAGGCACTCACCACTTCTTGGACTTGAGTTTGGGAGGAGGATTTCTGGGAATCAAAAAGAGTGCTCTCATTGGGTGCATGTCACACAGTGCTGGAAGAGAACAGACAAACACAGGGGAATCAATCCACTGCAACCTCAGTCATGGGACTTTCCCGCAAAATAAGCAGCCAAAAATAACACAGAAAGAACCAGGATTTATTTCAGATTTACCAAGTGAATGCATGTGCCCCCACACACCAGGGTATTGCAATAACCTCCACCATAACACTAACTTCACAGCCCTATAAAGTGTACTTGTTGTTGCGGTAATTCCAACACAGCCCCCTGCCTGGGGCTGAGTGTTACACCAAGTATCATTTCATGGCCTGTGACTCACTCAGCCTCAGCGTAGGTAGGGAGCTAGCTAAACCTGTCTGGTTAGCCTTCGCCGTTCCCATTCCCACGGTGCATGGGCCTTTTTTCAGGCAAACCTTGTGGATTGACACGAGCTACTGAATGCACGCAATAGGGGGCAGGTGGGAATGTGTTTTCAACAATTTTCGGGATACACTGTCACCCGTAGGATACATGTTCTACCATGTCCTCGCTTGCGGGAATCTGGGCCTTTCTGAACAGGATGTTGAAAAGGGACACTTTGCCCTTTCTCAACATTTCCGAGGCGGGAAATGCAGTATCCTCTTTGTTTATTCAGTCCATCAGATAGTACTGATCATCAACAGAAAATGTAAACAAATCCTACATTAGATGTATTGGCATGGTCTGCTGTGGTGAACTCTCATATTTCAGGGCTCCGTGCATGTGGAGAGAAACCACCAGGACCACAGCGAGTGTGGAGCTAGGAGAATGGTGTGGTGGGCACATATAGCCCGTATACTGGACAGGAGTCCCAGTTTGGACTCGAAGAGGAAATGGTTTGGTAGGCTGACCATACGGCAGTCATACATTTGTAACCACGCTATTGACAATACAGTCCCTATATAATAAACATGGGAATGAATGTTGAGAAACTACTACAGACAGAAAAGGCCAGAACATTTTATAAAATCCTACAAATGGAAAAGGTGCAGATAATAATGTCAAATAGTAGATATCGTAGTCTAACCCAAATGGGAAACTTGACTATGGAGAGAAGGAGACATTTGTAATTATGTGAACAAGCTGCATATTTTATGATGGAAGCAAAACCAACAAAAGCCAATTGTGTGGTTGATCTAGTGATCTAGTATAATACAGGCTCAACAATCGCAACAAGTGACCATCACAGACCAACAGATGTGGGAAAACCATTGGATTTATAGTGATTTAGTTATCTGTGGCTGGAAATCAATATTTGGTAGAGGAATGCGCTTAATGATTACAAGGACTTGTGAACATTGTTTTTAAACATTTCCCTCCATGTCTTTCAGAGTTGCATGGCATACCTTTCCTAACCAAATGTAGAGCTAAATGCTGATTATTTTTTTGGGCCACTGTTGCAAGCTCATTTTGGAGTCAATTTAAAATAGATCTTCTAACACGCCTGGGCCATGACCAAGTCAAATGGAAAAGTGGTTTGCTATACTTAGTTCACATCTTAACCTTTATTTTTGTACTCTGCTACTTTGTACTTTGTACTTTTGACTGCTACTTTTGACTTGGTTCCTTTGTGAGACATAATTAACAAAAGAAAATCCTTCTTAATACTTTAATCAGAGGGAGACGTATAATGTGAAACAAAAGACAATGTCAGACAGGGAGAGACAGAGAGAGAGAGAGAGAGCGGCTGTACTCACGCGGAGCTCCCTCGGCCATCTCGATAGCTGTGATCCCCAACGACCAGATATCGCTCTGCGAGAGAGAAACACAGGGAACTCGTCCATTTCACTTTGAAGAATCCAGCTCTTCTGGCCAATGGATGTCGGAGGAGCGTGCGGGGGGGGGGGGGCAGATAATCAGACATTAAGAGGTTACCCTGTAGTCGTATGTGGAGTCTGGGTTCTCGTCGCAGGCGATGACCTCCGGTGCCATCCAGTATGGTGTGCCGATGAAGGTGTTCCTCCGGCCCACGGTGCGGTCCAGCTGTGCACTCACGCCAAAGTCCACTGTGAGGGACGAGTAGATTCGGTGGTTAGGGTGGTTGAGCTGCAGCCGAAAGGTACCGGGTTCGCTCACCAAATGTCTACAGCCTAGAGTACATCCATCCAGTACATCCATCTCCGTTTAAGACGCCAAACCCCAACCTGCTCCTTAATGACCTGCTCCTTTTTGCCTCTGCTTCTAACTGTTTTGCTACCATTATCTCTGCTGCTTACGGCACCCGTTGCACTCCTAAAGAGGCATTCATTTTTCTGTGTACCATATAAAAGGCCTTCTCCCTTGATAATTATTCTTGGCCCTTTAGAAGGGTTTTTGGGGTGTCATATAATGCAGCCTGTGAAGCCTTTGAGATTGCTACTGTGATTAAGGGCTATACTAATAAAATCTACTAGATATGCATCTGAATTACCTGCAAGTCGATTTTGTTAACAGCATCTAGTAAATGACTCAACAGTACTAGTGTGGAATGGACAGTGCAACAATACATGTTGTACAAGCTGTACAACATGTTGTAAAAGCCACCACTTTTTAACCGTTACATAGAACAACGAAGATGCTTTAAGCCACATCCTTTGATGCGTCAGACTTTCCGCGCCTCGGTTTCCCCTCCACAAAACAACTTCAAGCAGAGAGCAAAAAACATCCCTAGTAGGATTGAGCAGTGGGTTATATTCTCATAATTCTCATACAAATCATTTGAAATTAAAGTTAAGTGCATTGGTAAAAGGATTCATAATATGATTTAAAATATTTTTTGCTGGACTGTTCCCCAATGCATTCCTCATCAACTCACCCAATTTGACCTCAGCGTTCTCCGTGAGCAGGACATTCTGACCCTTGATGTCTCTATGGATGACCTTATGGGCGTGGAGGTGGGCCAGGCCCTGCGTTCAGACGGACACAGACAAGTCAGATCGTCCACTGTACATTCTATGGTCTACTTCAATCTAGCAGCTCCCGTCTCCAGACAGTCTAGGTGAGCCTCTCACCCTGAGGATCTCCCTGCAGATGTAGGCGATCCAGTCCTCCTTCAGAGAGCTGCCTTTGGTGTTCTTCACCAGGTCGGTCACAGAACCGGCGCCACAGAACTCCATCACCAGCTACAGCCAACGCAAAGAAAAAGACTGTAAACCACCAACGGCATCAGACAACGGGGACTCAACTGATTGAATGAAGAGCTTGTCTAAGGAGTTGCAAGAGTGACTACACACAAGAACGCATTTGCCTTTTTACTGCCATCCATAGACAGGAATCGAACCACCACGTCACTTTCAAGGGTTACACTATATCCAAGACTATAATATTATTATTTTGATGCTCTGATAAAATAATTAGTTTGAGTCCCAAAACAAACGCATTCACCACAAACCCAAGTGGCCCAAACTCAATTTAAAAATATTAGATTCCATAAGCTGTGTGTTCCTCAGTGATTGCCTAAACTGTGTTGTTCATCATTAGGACAAAACCAGCATAGAGCGCAGAGACCAACCCAGAGTTGATCGTCATGTCCTGGTGGGCTCTTCTTAACAAAGGCGCCATAGTAGGTGGCGATGTTGCGATGGTGGCTGTATTTCTTTAGCATGTTGATCTCTGCCTTAATCTCCTCCTCCTCCTCCTCCGTCACATCCATAACCTTGATGGCGGCCAGCTGGCCCGTCTTGACATGACGGCCCTGGTTGGAACACAAGTCAATCATCTTTAGGGGTCACCCCTCACAACAAACAAACAATTGCAGCCCATATAAATTGGTCGGATCAACGATACAACAAATTATCGGACATATTACAACCTTGGCAAATGTGCCATCTTGGTTCTAACCGCTAGCTGGGTGGAGGAACTGAATGTTCCCCGACCCAGAGCCAAGACGGCCACTAGGGGAATAAGGCCCATACAATTAGGCAGTCAAGTGTCCTTAATGGGAGCCGAGTATAGGCCATTTGGTCTAGGTCCACTTGCACGGCCACAACGTTTACACACAAGGGAAAGGCCATGAGGCGGCTCACCTTGTACACCTGCCCGTAGGTGCCATTTCCTACGACCTCGACAAGCTCGAAGATCCCTGCTGGATCCTGGTGGCCATAAAGGGGAGGAATAAGAACAAGGGAATCAAGACAGGGAATCTGAAGACATTTAAAAAAGGTTCTAAGGTTCTGATGGCACAAACATAAAAATAAAATGTAATGCAATTTTCATTTCAATTTGGAAGCATAACAAAACATTAACAGTTGGTAGCCTAACACTTAAAATCTGATACAAATGTCCCATAAACATGTTAGCACTCCACATTACGTCTGTAACACTCTCAACAGCAGGTCTATTCAAGTCGAAAATTAGATGGCGTTGCTTTCCTCCCCTGAGACAGGTGGGGGAAGAAAAACAGACACCCAGCTCTACTTCTTTAGCGCGGCGTCTCAGGAAGGCTCTCTGTACATGATGTGTGGGCCGGATGGTACCTCGGCTCACAACGTACATCTTCCCACTTTCATCTGGATACTATTACTGTGTGTGTGTACACTACAAAAGTATCCAGCAACAAACATTAGCTTCTAGGGAGTAGATGCCCGTGCTTTTTGTTTGACCAGCAAAATAAATAAATAAAAGGCTTTATGGTGAGGCTGAGACAATTGCTCTAGCTGGCTGGTTGCGTTTTGCTTTAAGGATGTTGTTGTACACACAGGGCTGGAGTATAAAGCAATGTAGCTAGAGCTTAGCTGCCTGTAGGTTTTTTTTCTTAATGTTTCAAAAATGGATTTTGTGCGAAGAGGAAGCAATGGTGAGCTGCTTGATTGAGCATCTTCAGGGTACAAGAAAATGTAAAAAAAAAACTAAATGGGGCCATGAAGTAAGTGTGTGTGTGTGTGTGTGTGTGTGTGTGTGTGTGTGTGTGTGTGTGTGTGTGTGTGTGTGTGTGTGTGTGTGTGTGTGTCGGGGGCGGGGGGGGGGGGGGGGGGGGGGGGCAGAACGACTGTACGGAGGGTAATGCAATTATCCAGAGGGTGGAAGGATAGAAGCGGCAGAATCGCCCACGTCTAACGCACAATAATATAAGAGGGACGGAAGTGATGAGAGAGGGGGGAAGGGTGGCAATACATTTACATAGAGATGGTCACACTAGTGCTGCTGCCGACAGCCATCGGAGAGGACAAGCACAATATACAATAAGTGGCCCACCAATTAAAAACATTTGGAGTTATGTGGTCATGGGATCAATGTGAACTGATCAATGACGTCTGTTGTGCTGAAATTGAGTCAATGTGCTGCTGGAAGTCAGGCTACATACTACATAAGAAACGTCGGGAAGGGGCTGCACTGAAGTGCACAGACTCTCATATCTTTGCTAAAGGAATGTCACACTTCAGCTTTTTTGCACTCAACATTAATTCTAAAATATTGGCAGGCGGGAGCAGTCCCTCCGAAAAGCGTCAAGGTGACTGCCACTGGCAGCACTCAAGAGAACTCATAGAACATGGCTAACAGCTCGAAAAATATGAAACCGGCCCTGAGTACGTTAATACTTTGCCTGAAAGGCTTAGTGTCAAGTCAACTACATAACTTTCCTGTCAAAAAAAGCAACATAAAAAAATAAAGCATGGCTAACCTTATAATTACCTATACTATATAATTAGAAAACATGTATCTCAGTTTCAGAGATTAGAATGCATTTCTCCAATGATAATATTGGCCAAGTAACTGCATGATCTCAACAAAAACAACCATGGAAAAGGCCCTGCTGCATTGTCCACACACATTAGCCATTGAAAACCGTCACACACACACACACACACACACACACACACACACACACACACACACACACACACACACACACACACACACACACACACACACACACACACACACACACACACACACACACACACACACGATTAAATAAAAACAACAGCTTGCACCAAGCCAACTCAGACTATCTGCATCCAACCAGCAGAGAGGTAACTAGAGGGAGTGCAATCTAATAACTGAACGCATTCAACTGTCAACAGGAAACCGGCAGCAGGGCATGATCAATGAGCATGTCTGGGACATTCATAACATTGTCGTCAACAATACAGGATCGTAAGAAGTTTCAACTGTGTTATAAAGTTGATATAACACTTCTCTACTCTAACATGGACATTATTATTATTTGTATTGATAGGCAGGGCTCTCCTTGTTTAACTTGAAATAACTGCTTCAAGTGTAAAATTACTTTCGTACTGGACAAAAGGTAGTTTTCATAATATTAGCTTCATATTAATTAACACAGGGATTGGCATGCTACTTGGCCAAAGTAAGCCAATTCCATAAGTCATCTATAGGCCCTAGTTGTTATCCAAGAGTCATCTATTCACCAAGTGTGCCAAAAACAGCTGCATCTAAATCATATCCACGCAACTTCCACTACTGCTAAATAATGTAAACTTTGCAAATCCAATATTTAAGCCAATAACATTGAATCATATGAGAGAAACTTCTGACTCCAAAGCCAGCAACTGATTAGCACACATTTGGCTACCATCTCTTATCATTTTGGGAAGCCAAACCAGATTCCCATATGTTTTGCTCCATACGATGTCTGTTTAAACTTGTTAAAACATATTATGAATACAAATCTGCACAAATCCAAATACAGAGTGGAAATTGCTGTTGTAGAAAGTACAACTTGGCCTTGAACACACACACATGTATGCTAGAAACAGTTGACCAAACAGCTGCTGGGTGATAGGACACCTCCAGTGTAAGGCAGCCATGTAGAGGCTATTCACTGTATTTTTTTTTACTGTTCTACGTGCTGTAAACTGCTCTGTCAGATGGAGATTTGAACACAATTGGTTTGAATTTACCATCGGTAATGTCCTGGCGATTCAAGAGCAGGCCATTGATGTTTAACTAACGTGGAGAGTCATTTACGAATAGCAGTAATTCTCTAATATAGCGAAAGTATATGTATACTTTTAACATTATCATCATCATCTACATATCTTTGTCAGAGAGACTGCTGAATGTCCTCCTAAGAAATGCTAGTCCTATATTTTCAGCTGATGGACAGGTTGAGAATGTAAAAAAGGTGATGGTGGTCTATAATTATAAGTCTATAAGGCTACTTTTAATTTTTTATTTCACAATGAACACAGGCTGTTGACTGATTTTGATCTTGAATGGACCCTTACAGAGAGTTTAAACATTAAAGCTACTCTGTATGTACTGTACATGCACACACATTTCTCATAAATATTGTTTAATGTAGCTATGCCACTTTGAGTGAATGATAGCCTTACTTTTTCAGATAAACCATTTCCAAATATATCATAGAAGACCAGTTGAACAAAACACAGCGTAATGCCTTGTATACAGACATCCATACAATATTTTCACATACATATGGCTGATTATATTATTGTTGTTCAGCAAGCCACTGCCACACATCGTCACATTTCTAGGACACCAGATTAAAGAAACACATGTGCAGAATGGTTCAGCTTCAGTTCTAAAGAAACATAAAGCATACATCCTTAGATATCATGATATCTAAGTTGAATCAGTAGGCCACCAGTGTATTGCTTCAAATCCAATGTGAGGCAAGATGCATCACTTATGCATCTCTTATTAACAACACTTATGTAGCTGCTTCTACGTGGTTTAAATTTGTATGGATCTTCTCAGCCACTACATGTATTTTATTTCAGTGGAATGCATATTGGGTGAGATACAACTTCCAAGCTTCTCGAAAGAGCAGAAGATAGGCCACGAAACACCCCATGTTTTTATGTAGTTTCTGCTAAGCAGCCTGGCTTCACAGAAAACCCTGATTCATGTCAAACACAAGGCAACCAAAAATAGGATAAACATTCAACGGAGACACGATCACGGAAAGTGTCCAGACGGGTGTTATTATTACTGTGACATGACTTACCCTCAGAGCTGCAAGGTCTATGTCGTCCAGGCTTCGTGTGGGGGCGTTTTCAGACATGGCTGCAAAACTTGGACGGTCAGCTTACAAGTTAGCCGGAAAAATAAAAACGAATAAGCCTATTCTAGGTGGTCGCCTGTGCTCGTCCAAACCACCGCCTCTCAGAAATGCATTGAACACACTCGATGGTCCAAATGGGTGCGATGCGGCTGAAAAAACAGCTTTAGATCCGCGACCACATCGCCGCCGCAGATCCGCAGACTGTGCAGGCAGACGCACCCAGGTCTCCTAACTCTCCTAATCACCGCTATACGCGTAATTATGTGTCGTGTGTCTTACCTGACAAAATACAACGGTCGGCCACCCTTCCCTTACAGCAATCCCACTTACAAAAACACGAATGATACAGACACCAATGGTGTAGCCCGGCAGCGTTGGAGGGTTAGCTGTTGAATGCGATGGAAACTGAAAAACGAAGGGCTTCAGTGTTGTAACGCACATCCAGCGTTGATAAACACCTTGCTGCTGCTGCGTTCATTTTACGCACATGACGCACCGCCGCTGCTGCTTCATGACAGCCCCGCAGAGGAGGTGTACGGAGACGTCCGCGTCGCCGGCTAGTATATCCAATACACCTGAGATGTAATATCGATCGAGTGGCGTTAGTTACCTCTGTGCAAAACAATGTCTGTCATGTGAAGACGTCTGGAGTGATGGCGCCGATGAAACGTCCCGATTCTCGTCTCTACGCCGAAGATTTACGAAGTAAAAACAACCCGGATTGGAATCTGTACGCGTTGGTGGATTTGATATTTGACAAGGATGTTGTACAACTTGTAAGCACTTGAATGTCGATTCAATTCGGACTCGTACGAAGGGAAAAAAATAGGATCTGGAGTCAGGTGCGAATGTGTGACGTTACGACCGAGCTAGCCGAGGAGCTAACGAGCTAAACCTCCCAACCGTTAACTTTCCCACTCCTCCCATGTTGTTGTTTTTTTGGTCCACAGCTTCTTGTTCTGCCCCTTCAACGTTTCTCCTTCAAAACAATTGTTGCAAAAATAAAAATATATCCCAAGTTTCAGCAACTTCTAGCGTATAATCCAAGGTTGCGCGTCATTGCGTCGCCGTAACTTCAACCAGCGGCGGTCCACTTCATATCACGACGTGTTTTGATGTCTATGTCAGTGTTGCCAGATTGGACCCCATTTCGCGCTGCAGCGAGTATTGCCAGAATGGGCCAGATACCCCACCCAATCTGGCAACACTAGTCAATGTCTCCTTTACGCCCCAGCGCAGTGGGCGTGCTCCGGTCAGGCTGCAGATACGATTGGCTGCCCTGAGCGACACTCCTCAAGTGCTCGCTTCTTCACCGCTACGGCGCTTCGTCAGGGACAAATAACCTGGACCCCACTGGCAAACTTGTGCGATGACTTCTCGACGCGAAGTGAACGCTAGTGGACAGCCCGTATGAACGATGGTGCGAAATACATCATTGCATGAAACCATTTGAATACTTGAAACCATTGTTAAAAGATTCAATAAAATAAAAACTACTTGCAGCACTGACATCATTTGGTAAGTGTTATTTTTAAAAAGCAATCTCCAATCTGGTTTGGATGTAAAATAATTCAATATAAAAATCGAATAAATAAAAAAAAGTATAACACTCTGAAGTGTCGTCTAGAAGGATTCTGAGTAAGATGGCATTCTCTTTCAAGCATTTCAAATGAATAGTAGCCTAGATGTGCCACATTGTGGGGGCCTGAAATCAAAACAGGAAACCCAGTTTCACCCCAGTGGATACATCCTCAGATACAAATACAATACAGACAATACAGACCAAATATAACTAAATAACGAAGGTAGGTTAGAATTTTTTTAATTCGTTTTGTATTAATAAATAGAAACAATATGATAGTGGCAATATGAAATATTAGATCAGTAAAAATAAAGTACAGTGTGTTAACAGAAATATAAATGTATTTCATATAAAAGCACAAACCATTCCCGGTTCTAATCTAGAGATATACTGATTTTAGCATGACAATGTATATTGTTAATTTTACAAAACAGCTGAAATTCTCAGGACAATTATGTGATACAAAAAACATCTTAATAGTGCTGTATAACTCCCCCCTGCTGGTCTGACTGAATTATGGGACTTTACGTATTTACTGACAGAAATTGGCAGGATTAAAACAAAGTTAGGAATGTTGTATTACAACGTTAAAATGCTTAATAATTAAGGCCCATGATGGCCACAGCATTACAAAAGCATTATGTAGGCCAGCTGGATGTTATGTTGAGTATAAAATTAGCAATAAAGTTCTATACAAACAAACATGTTTGTCCCATTAAAAAAAAAATTCAGAAGATTAATATATTTCTGGTCATTACTATAAGTCATTACAGTAGTACCATATTCAAAAAAAAATTAGATTTTGAACAAAAGTGATGGCTTTGTAGTAGTTACCAGTGATATCTACCACTGTTGTCTGTGGAATGACATTTCAATAGTTACCTGCTATTCAGATCCTAACGGTGACAAATAAAACATAAGAATAAAGGTAAAGAAACACAGGCAACACATCAGAATGGCCCAAATTGATATCATACAAGTTTAACAATACAGTAGAAAAATATATACACTTTATCTGTAATCTAAAATAGTGGTTTTGGGAGTGTCTAACTGTGTGTGCAACAATTCATGGGTCCTTAATTATAGTGGCATTGATCCTAACAAACAAATCTTTAAGGTTTCTGCAATTAAAACCTTGCTTGGAGTGTAAACACATCTATGCACACAAACATATATGTAGACATTCAAGGTAGATGGTCCATGGGAACTGCCTAACAGGATTACAGAAGCAAATAACTTTCTCCAACTGAACCAGTGGGAGTGACAAATGTTCTACAGCCAAAGGAATCAAACTGGGCTGAAGTATTATTCACCTGGTTGTCATGGTGATATCTCGAAATTGACATTATCAACGCATGCTGCATTCAAATATCCTTAATATTCCTTCCGTCAGTATTTACCCTTTCACTTGGATACTGAAAACCATTGGGGTTCTGTTCCTGACAAATTCTATTTCAGTCTTTTATGCAATAGGTTTTGCGTAGACAGCAAGTCCTGTTGAACATAGTTAAACAGGACCCCCACCCCCTGTCAATCATTCATGTCTATTACGTCCAATCTTTATTTTAGCTACCATCCACTTCTTTGTATCCGTCGCCATAACAACCACAAATGTTCTGACAGATTTGCTGGCACTGCAGTGAGAGGCAAAGCTTGCAGGAGAGAGAGAGAGAGAGAGAGAGAGAGAGAGAGAGAGAGAGAGAGAGAGAGAGAGAGAGAGAGAGAGAGAGAGAGAGAGAGAGAGAGAGAGAGAGAGAGAGAGAGAGAGAGAGAGAGAGAGAGGCTTGCTAGAATAAATGTACACCATGTACCCAAATCCACTGAGATGTGCGAATCTTGTTACAACATGGATATTAAGGCTCAGATGTTCGTTTACATCATCACTGTGGTTCAGATGACCTCTAGATAAAGAATAATCTACTTGTTACAAAAAATATTCATGAAATAAAACGTGAATACGAGATTAGTCTTATACATATGCCTCATAAGTGAAGACAATTTTAAAGAAGGAAAGGAAGAAGGATTTTTTTTTTTTTAGTTTTTAGCATAAGTTTTCATTGATAGTATCAATTTTTTGCAAAACATACAAAACAAATGTAATTTATTAGTTATTTTGTAAGTATAATTAGAGACCTGACCTTTAAATCCTTCCAGTTCACGCTTGCCTAACTTTTAGGCTTCTGAACCAAAACAAGCCAGGCAAAACTGATAATTTCAGACCATATATAAAAATATATATCACATAGTATCAAAAAATTCCTCAGATGAATGGCTTAAATTGGACCGGAGGTTGTTGTATTTGATCGCATTCCAAGGCCAACCCAAAGCCAACTCCTCGCCCTCAACAAAAGGGCCCATTGTCACACAGCGCATGCAAGTGTAGAGAGATTAGCACGGGCCGCAAAGACAAAACATGAGGTCATTGTTAGTCATACTGTTTCCAAGCCGCAGATTACAGGGAATGGGGGGGGGGATTATAAACAATTTTAAAAACAAGCAATATTGTCATCAAGTGGTGGATGGTGAGAAGAGCTAATTTCATGTTATGGACGATCATATTACAGGGTTGGTTCTCTTGCAGGCTGGAGGCGCTGGGGCAGTCTGGAGTGTAGGAGGACATTGAGGATGTTCAAAGAGATGTAAGAGACATTGTTAGCGGAAAATACACATTCTTTTAAATTTACGTTTTCATATTCGCACTATGGTTAGGAAAGCCAAGATTTAATAGCTAATAGTTAGCTAGCGTGTTGATATAATTTGATTATTAAATGAAATTTAAATGTTTGACGTATACCCTTGATACAATGCATCAGTACTCCCAATGAGAATACAGTGTAGCGACTACATTACAGTTATCGTTAAGTAATCAATATTCAAATCGTCCGGGGGGGGGGAGGTGTAGTTATAGTTACAGTCTAGAACAACAGCAGTAGTGGGTGAGTTAGTTGTACTCAAGCAGTTCTCTAGTAGTACTCTAGCTGTTCTCTAGTAGTACTCTAGCGGGTCTCACCTTCATGCTGGCCCTCAGGTCCACAGGCCCACCGGCACCATGCCCTCCCTGCTGTTGAGTGGCGGGAGCAGGTTCTCCTCACACAGGAACTGCAGCGGGAAATGGACCAGGAGGCCCCGCACGGCCCTGAGCTCCTCGCACGCCTGCTGGGGGTCCAGGTCACACAGGCGCTCCTTGCTGGCGTTCTCCCTCAGCTCCCGCATGTTGTGCACCGAGTTGCAGGGCAGGCAGCAGAACACCTGGGGCGCGGACAGGACGCGGCGTTTGGGCTGTTAGACCTCGTGTGCGGGGGGGGCAGTCCGTAGATTCCACTTTGGGGTGACTTAGTTGTGTAGCATCGTACCCTAGCTATCTTTGTTGTATACAGGGAATGGGTTAACCTAGCGATTGTAAGTGCTTCGCACTCGATCACACTTGGTTTATGAACATCCTTACTGTACCGACAGCCATATATTGGTTTGCCTTCTTCTGACAAATGTGCTTATTGTAAGTCGCTTTGGATAAAAGCTAAATGCCCTAAATGTAAATGTAAACGACTAGGTTTCAAGCCTTATTTCAGGTAGGCGTCCTCGATGAAGACGATGCCCCACCCCCATAAACTACTCGTTATTTAAATGCATTAAAAAGTGTCTGTTCATATATCAAATGTGTACACACAGTAGCCGTTCCGGTACCTTGTCATAAATGGTGGCATTCAATTTAGCCGTCGCATTCCAGCCCAAAAAGAAGAATTCATCACAGATTGGATCGTCGATGTTGATGCTGGGCTCTGAAGCTGCTCCCACTAAAACCCTGCAAGAGTAAACACACACAGCTCTCCGTCTTTAGCTGTGTAATTTCACCCAATAAGGGATCACTGGGTGACAGTTTCATTGATGGACGACACAATGATAGCGGCGTTTGGTCAACAAGTCAAGTCAGGCCAGGTCAAAAATAATGGTGTAGCCCTTAATCACAATAATAGTTTTTAATGTGTGGACACAGTGGCAGTACAAGACCTTGTGGCTGCGCTCCAGCGGCCCCTCACCTGAAGCACTCTTTGCGCAGGGCCAGGGCGAGGGGTCCGGCCTGGTACTCCTTCCCATCCATGACGGAGGGAACCCTCTCCTCATCCTCCACCAGCACTGCCAGTTCACTGTCCCGGAGGCCCAGCATGCTGCGGTCGTTGATGTTGGCAGAGCCTGGGATTAAAAAACACACCGCAAGGGTTGGCTCTGTGGTCACACACCTAGGGCCCGTTTCAGGTAGCAGGTAGCAAGGCTATTTTTACACAACCTGAATAGAGCCGGCGGTTTCGGTTTCGGAACAGATGCTTTCTACTCAGAGGAACGGGTTCATTCAATCTCTGTTAAGTTTAACCTGAGGAATGAGTGCTTGTGCTTCAAAAGCCTTCGCCTATCACACCCTGAAAATGTCCTTGATAAAAAGGGACTAGTTTAAGCATTTCTAGCCTTTGCCAGACAGTTTCTATTTTGACTTAAAATAACAAAAACACATTATAATAGAATATTTTTCATATTTTTATTTTTAAAGAAAGGTGAAGTTTTTATTAGTGAAATACATTGAACATGCATCAGATCATATTGCAAATGTTACAAAGTTGATATTTTTCTGACCCCACGTCAGAAAACTATGCGTAGTAATATACCATACTAAATATGTGTATAATATTCAACACCAAAATCATGAACCATTCAACTAAATGCCAGCTGGATTTGAAGCCAGCCCTGACCGACATGCTGCAACGCTTTCATAACGATCCTCTGTCTCCCTTTGTGCCTTTGATGACGGCTAAACTGATGAATGAGCCTGCAGAGCCAGTGACTCACCAATGATGTAACGGCGGTCGTCTGCGATGAGGGTCTTGCTGTGGACATAAATTAGCTCTGTGACGGGGGTGTCAGCCAGCCTGGCGTGCGTCCTGAGGCCACACAGGGTGATGTACTCCGTCCACTTGCCCTCCACTGGGGAAGAGGTTCAAAAAGGCTAAAAATAACTTTATTAGTCACTGCGGCGACCACAAGCGCAATCAGCGATATTTAAAAAACGGTGGAATGAGTGTGTGTGCATTTTGATTTGAATGTGAAAAGTCATGAGGAGTGGTGAAAGATGAAGACGGAGACCTGGGAGCCAGACAACAAGTGCCAGTACCTTCTGTTTAAAGTCGCAGAACAAGAGTGGAAAGAGAAAGACACAGAAAACACAAGGGTTTAACGGTGACAGAGGGGGCTGCTCGGGAGGCGTATGATTTGGGGTTTCTCTTAGCTGAAAAGAAAAAGGACAAGGAGACTGACCTTCTCTCAGTCGGGTCAGGATAGAGTGTTCTCCCCTGCACATGGTTCTGGAGCATGGGACATATAAGGAGTTCAACTGTCAGTTTTTTTAATAAAATGCATAGGATATATCCTATGTTACGATTTTAAAGGTCCCATGACGTGCCACCAGGTGTGGTGTGATTAACCGTTACAAGCCGTTTTGAAAATCTGTCTGTTATGACATCACAGGTGGGCGTGTCCACCTAGATAGATGAGCAACGTTTGCCACTGGGTAGGCTGGTAGACTGATCTATCCAGCACACATCTAGGTGGACACGCCTACCTGTGATGTTATAACTGATTTTCAAAACGGCTTGTAACGGCTAATCACACCACACCTGGTGGCATGTCATGGGACCTTTAAATAATGCATAACAGCACATTTTATACAATGCAGAATTCTTAGATGATTTTATTTCTACAGGATACCTACAGGTACCCTGTGTACATAAGGGATAGAACACAGAGCCTTTTGGCTTTGGACCGCACAACCTGAACACGACCCTAACCTGCTCCCTATTCAACAGGAATTGTTTCAGGCCCTACTGGCACACTTCTGTCTTGGTCTTGAGGATCAGGAGAAGGAGAAGAGAAGGAGAGAGGACTCCACCAACCTGTAGGTGAAGTGCAGGATGGCCTGGATGGCGTTTCCTCCGCCCTCATTGATGTCTCCCTCGAACCCGGGCAGCAGTGGCACCACCACAAACACTCGGTACGTCTTCTGCTCACTAATAAGAGTCATCAATGGTCAGCACACACCCCCAGCATCTTACACCAGGGTCAATTGGTCAATTTATACCAAACCGAGATGTATTGTCTTCAGTCACTCATCAATATGTATACATCCTCTTTTGACTGATCACAGATGCATTGGAAAATTAAATATATAATTGATTATTCAGGCTTTTCAAATAGCCTTTGATGGTTTGTAAACAGTACTTACAGCTGCCTATCTTGCTCTGTAGTGTTGTGACTGAAGTACTACAGTCTGAATTATACAGCAGTACTACAGTCCATTATCAGTTCAGTATTACACAGCAGTATATAATACTAGAGTCTATGATCCTTACAGAGCAGCACTAGAGTCTATGATCCTTACAGAGCAGCACTAGAGTCTATGGGCCTTACAGAGCAACACTAGAGTCTATGATCCTTACAGAGCAGCACTAGAGTCTATGGGCCTTACAGAGCAGCACTAGAGTCTATGGGCCTTACAGAGCAACACTAGAGTCTATGATCCTTACAGAGCAGCACTAGAGTCTATGATCCTTACAGAGCAGCACTAGAGTCTATGATCCTTACAGAGCAGCACTAGTCTATGGGCCTTACAGAGCAACACTAGAGTCTATGGGCCTTACAGAGCAGCACTAGAGTCTATGGGCCTTACAGAGCAGCACTAGAGTCTATGATCCTTACAGAGTAGCACTAGAGTCTATGGGCCTTACAGAGCAGCACTAGAGTCTATGGGCCTTACAGAGCAGCACTAGAGTCTATGGGCCTTACAGAGCAGCAGTAGGGGGAGCAGGTGGTTACCTGTGAGCTCTGAGGATTCTGTTCACGATGGCGTCCCCGATTCCGTTGTAGACACTCTTGTCGTCCGCACAGCTGATGAAGAACTGGTTCTGAGGGACCACAGGGAGGAAGAGTTTTGATAATATAATAGTATGAGGGGTCACACGCACACTAGTGCTGTGTGTGTGTGTGTGTGTGTGTGAGAATTGACTATTCGATCAAGGAAAAAGGCACTACTCTACTCTAATATTGAAAGCCTTTCAATTTGGAAATAAAGAATTATGTACCGACCAGTGAACCTTCTGTTCACTGTCGTTCTGTTCACGCAGACAAATGAGTTCCACTTGGGTAAGATATTTCTGTAACCAAGCAGGAAGCAAGACATAACCTCGCCCCTGGCAGTGTCTGGCCCAAGCTCTGTGCTGTATCTCCCCACAGAGGTTCTGCTACAACACAGTAGAGCTCCTGGCTCCCAGACTACCTCAATGTAAACGTAGTGCTCGCTTTTCTCGATGACGTCCACGTAGGCGTTCAGGATGGATTTCTCACAGGTTCCTGCGGACCAGCGGTCCACAGAACGCAGCACCTGCACCAATCAGAGGAGAGGAAACAAGACATTTTTCTTTGTGAACTTTGTTTATTGGGTTTGATTCAACAATAAAGTAGAGCAGTTGAGATTGAGGATTGATAAAGTTTAGAGCTAGGAATCATTCTGAGACAACAGTAAGGTATTGTACAAAAGCAATAACAGGAAAAGTGAATAAGAGTGTGGTTTGTTATGATTTGAACTCTTGGCTCACACCGCAGTGTGTTACTGGCGTCTCGTCAAATCAACCGTACTTTTTTTCTTAGTCTTCGTCTACTCTGCTGACCTTTGGGTGAGTGAAGGACTGCCCTTTGTTTCACTCCCTCCTCTAAAGCAGTTTTTTGGTTCACATTAAGGGGTTATAATCAGCAGACACATTTGTATTATTATAATATTGACAAGCTAGTTTATTATGTTTCACGTCCACATTTATTTGTGCTGTTATGAGTGAACTCATCTTTATTGATATCTTCATTCAGTATTTGGAATCTTGAATTAAAATGTCAAAAAATGAATCGAATACAGTTAAATCCTGTTCCTCATCTTGAAACCAAGTCTTAAAACAAACTCCTGAGAATACCACCCAGAACAAAACTATTTCATCCCCAAACCCCCTAAAGAGTAAGCTTCCTGCTTTCTCAGATGGCTAGCCATGCCCCAAACCCTGTTCCATATGCCTTCCAACAATAGTCTTTAGTTTACAGTCACTTCCTGCTCAGGAGAGCCAGAGGTCCTCCTCCGTGTTGCAGCTGCTTACAGCCTAATGGCCCTCTGTTAATCTGCCCTTGGGGAGTGACCCGGGGCATCTCCAACAAGGAGAACTCATTAGAGAACAGCTTGTGTGTTGCTGTGCAACACACCACTACACTTCCTGACTGCTCGTTCGGGTTTATGGTGGTGTTGTTTGACCTCTCTGCAGACAGGGTGGCCTTGTGGCAGCAGCCGTGGTCTCCAGGTTAATAATGTGGTGCGTTGCAGTTCCATAAGGCTCGGGTTAGAGCAGTTGCTAGGGGGGAATCGATGGACTGTGAACCGACAATGTCTGCATTGGGGCGGCTTCCTGATGCATTTTTCATTGTTTTAGTATAGATCAGAGGCCGGCCAATAAAGTCCACTCACGTATTGATTATTCCGATTTTTTTTTTTGTTTGGATGAAATCATATTCAATTAGATGAAGTAATTAAGTGGGAATCAATGAAGCCAGATAGGAATTAATAAGTGCTGTTTGTGTTCGAGTCCACGCAGCAGCGCTTTAAGTACCTGTACTTTGGCCCTCCCAGAGCCGGGCACACTGAAGGGTAAATTCTCGGCAGTACTGTGGGACTTGGGCAGAAGGCATGGGTAGAAGTCGTCTTTGTACTTGTTCTTGAAGATCTGACGCAGATGTAAAAAAACAAAAGGAAGTTAATCTCTAAGCATTTTGTCATTCTCCCGTTTTACGGGGTACAAAAGAGTATATTTTTCAGGGGACGGTTGGCTAAGAAGCTGGACCTTGGTGAAGTTCCACCTCTGGATGAAGTGGCGGGCCACGTCCCTGGCTGCTTTGCCATGGATGGCTGCGGAGAAGTCGCGCCAGGGCATGCGGGGCACTTGAGTCCGATCGATGTTATCTGGTGGAGGGAAGGAAGGGGACAGAGGCTGCACTGTTGGCTGTTTCTGTGTCCGTGAGAGAGATAAGAACTAAAGGATGGAGGTTCTGGGGGGTGTACCTTCGAAGGGACGGTCCAGTTGAACCCAGTCCTTGCAGATGAAGTTGCTGTAGTCTTTACCGAGCCAGAGCTTAGTGTTCTCAGTCAAATCTTTCGGATCCAGGTCCTTTGGGGGCTCGGACACCGTGGCTGGTGCCGGGCCATCAGGGACATCATTTCCCTAGGAATAAGAAGCATCATGACACAGTGAACTCATTGTTTGGATCAAGGAGTAGCTATACTATTTGGCGATTTGACTTTTGGTGGGCCAGTTTCTATGAATCTCCCCGGCGGTGTCATGGTTGAAGATGCTCTCCCATAGCGCCGTAATGTCAGAACCACCCTCTGTCATCTCTGTTGAAGACCAATCTACGGAGGTGACACCTTAAATAGGCTCTGCAATCCACACTCATGGGACCTCCGTGACTCTCCCTCACGCTAAGCCTTATATTAGTAACCTACTATTATTAAAGGTTTGCAGTTGTCAAAAAAAGTATTGAAGTCAGAGAGGTTGAATATGAGTTGCTTGGTATAAATCTGCATGCTGAGGATGACCTAAAGTATGACAACTGTTAGTTATGATGAATGATAACGGGTGGATAGTCTAATGTATCATTATGCATCAAATTGATGGTATCAAATACCTCTGCATGTGGAAAAAGCTTGTTTTGAGCTCATTTGTATATCTTGCTATGCAACTCAATTATCAAAATTCACCTCTACAAAAGGAACATTTTGCCTTAGAGATATATAGACAAGATAAGAGCAAACACTCGTCATTGAAGATCACCTAGCAAACAAACGTGCATAATTAGAGGACACTTAAACCAAAGTGTTTTCACCCCTTGATGTTTTTGAAGCTCTCACTTGTGTTGTGATGAGGGCCGGATAATGTTGTGGCCATGGTGATCGAGTTGATCACCATGGCCACAACATTATCCAGCCAAAGCTACAGGGTTTGATCCCCCATGTCCACGGTCTACTTACTTCCCCCACCTACTTCCTCATGACATTGATCTGAATTCACTGTTGTTTTGGATTAAAGTCAACTAGAAAGTCTTGCTTTCCTCCTACCTGGGTCACATGCTTGCTCTGATCCACGGAGCCCAGGTCTGTCAGGCGGTACTGGCTGTCGTCCCACCGACCGAACGCTAAGTCCAGACCCCCCACAAAGGCCACAGACTGGTCGATGGCCACCATCTTCTCGTGATGGGCCCACAGGAAGACCACTGAAGACACATGGTCTGGGTGGCGCATCACCTGATGAGGAGGATGATGAAGACATGTGAGACAATAGATGGAACAATGAGGCCATTACATAGATGGGATGGTCGACAGAAAATCGATCTATTAGAATTTTAAGAATCGGTTATTCACTTTACTACTTAATCAAGTAAATACAAAATATCAGCCGTTTATATGTTTAGAAATGTTCAGCAAGCAAATTAATGACTTGGGGCTGGACAAGTTGACAGGTCGAAATCAATACCCCATAGAAAAACTGTTTAGGCTGAATTCAATTCAACTCAAGTCACTTGTGTAGCCCTTTTCTTAGCAGCGGGCAGAAACTAGTTGAATGAGGGTGTTGAAATGCAGTTAAACAGGTTCAAATAATCTCAAGTTACATCACAGCAACCTGCCTACAGGATGGGTTTATTCCCTGGAAGTCTAAGCAGGAAAGGAAACCGTTTAGCGATGACATTGTACAGACCTTGATGTTGGGGTGCATATCCATCAGAGTCCTCTTGCTGTGCCCACTGTTGATGCCCAGCGCTAGCTCTACCTCTTTATAGAGGAGTATGCACACCTTGACGCCTTGTTCCTGCACAGAAATAACCAGAAGAAAAATTAGCTTAATGTTGAAACTAAATAAGGAAGGCTGAGTAGAAGACCATTAAAAGAGATATTGTACTGCTTTGCGTTTGAGAATCTCATCTAGACGCCAGTAAGTGTCTGTGGCAGGCCTCTTCAGAAACACTTCTGGGCTGAGCCTGAGAGAGAGAGTGAGAGTGAGAGCGAGAGCGAGAGAAAAATTCACTTTTTTAACCACTAGGTAAAAAGCTCACACAAACTGAATGAAAATGATGAAAAAAGAGTTAGTTTCATGCGTTTGGTTGGCCACTCACCACCAGTCAGTGATGAAGATCTCTTCCTTGGCTTGTTCGAGGGCATCGGCCAGGTCTGAAAAGTAACCGCTGCCGTTGACGTACCTTAAAAACAATGTCAACAACACATTTTAGAAGAAAGTGAGAGTAAACATTAAACAATACACCAATCTTGGGCCATGACGACCCGCACCGTCATACTGCACATGGGATCACCATTTAGTGAGGGTGTTCTCCCGCGGCATGGCAAAGCCTTCGTAGCGCTGCCATCTGACGAAGTCACAGGCCACCGTGATATTGTCGATTTCATGGCTCCACCAGTGGGCCTGTCGGTAATTACTGCACTTGATGATCAGGTTTCTACAAGGAAAGGAAGCGAGAGGAAGGACTTAAGGAACAATATTCAATTGAGATTTTGAATTAATGAGAGAACAGTGAAGCTATTTCATGCTAGTTATTTCCATAGCCTGAAAATTGAACATGATGAATGGAATAAATCAATCTAGATTTTATTTGTTTACACCTTAAAAACATGGAAAAAATATTCAGGAGGAAAGCACAGTCAAGATGTTTTGGTTCCCTCAAATAATTTTTTTTTTATTAATTTAAAAAAGGTAACTAATCGAAAAAAACTAAAAACTTACCGTGTAAAGTTTTCGATGCACACGCCGTGTTTTGTGTCGGTGTAAGAGTTGCCCACTTTGACCTTGAGCTCTGGGTCAAAGAGCAGGACGAAGGAGATGACTCCGTGGTCGCGGTTCATGTACATCAGGAAGGAGTCCTTGACCACCAGCCAGCGCCGTGACCAGCGGAAGCAGAACTGGTGGTGTCCGATGCAGTTCAGGCCCTGGATACGATGACCCCCTGACCTCTTGAAGATGGGCCCCTCCCTGACACAAAATAGAAGTCCTCTGAGTCTCCACATACAAACACACTCTCCGGTATTCTCATTTGCTTTGGTTATAAACATGGTCTTGTATTTGTCAGCGCTACTGTGCTTACAGGCCTTTGGCTCCAAGGTCAGTGACGAAAGAGAGAGCACTGACATCAAGGAACTCCAGCTGAAACAAATCAAAAACAAAATATACATTTACAACTTGTGGGTGTGTGTTTGTGTTCGCGTGTGTGTGGTTGCGCGTGTCCTCACCATGCCATGATCATTCTTGCAGAACTCATTTTCCAGCAGTCCGTTCAAGTATTCCTCCAGATATTTCTGCAGTTATAATGAGGAAGTTAGTCACTGAATGTTAAAAATACATTTTATTTCCAGGAACAAAGACTCTGTAGCTCATCCACAAGATCTGCAACTAATCATATCCTGGATCAGCTCGGACCACTTCTCTTGATCCTTTTGGTTCTTGAGATCGGTTTTGTGTATGCCTCAGGCCTCAGGTCTGAGATCTGTTATGTGAATGCTTCAGGTCTCAGGTCTAAGATCTGTTGTGTGTATGCCTCAGGTCTCAGGTCTAAGATCTGTTACGTGAATGCTTCAGGTCTCAGGTCTGATATATGTTGTGTGTGTGTATGCCTCAGGTCTCAGGTCTAAGATCGGTTGTGTGTGTATGCCTCAGGTCTCAGGTCTGAGATCGGTTGTGTGTAGGCCTCAGGTCTCAGGTCTCTCTGTAATGTGCCGGTGACTGCTACTTGTGCGTGGTGATTGGTTGTTTTGTCATACCGGCTTGCTCGAGGTTCTCCGCCCCCTGTCGGAGCTGTTGAGGTTTGGCATTTCCGCCGACATCGACCGCAGCTGTTGCCTCGCCTTTGCAAATCTAGAAGAAACGTTTTGAATATTCAGTGCAGCCACGGATAAACATCGAGAAGTCATAGCCAGCCATAGTGTGGATTGCAGCCACGCCCATCCCTTTTAAACAAATACCACATCACTGTACACAAAGGTCAGTCAGAGGCTTATTTTAATCTTTCTTTTATCTTTTTGTGTCAGCCAAGAGGGGCACCGCCTACCTGCCCAGCGGCATGAAGTGCATCAGCATCTTGTGCTTGTAGAGGTCGCGATGGAGCTCTTGGAAGCGCCGGTACTTCCTCTTGACCGTCCAGGTGAAGGGCCCGTGGGTCAGCCGCACCGTGTACAGGGTGCACACACTCACCTGGCGACAAGAACCACACGCTCCTGTTAGCGCTTTAGCTTGTTAGCGTGCTGGTACGACGATGGCCAACCAGCGCAGAGAAAGACAAAGTCTGATTTCAATGTTAAAGGGATGTGTACAAAACAATGAAGGCATTACATACTGTATGGAAACTGTCAGTTTTGCAGAACTTGTCCGTTCAATAGCTGGGATAATTGAGTTTATAGTTTATGTAACACGAATAGCTTCATCTCAACAACATTTCCAGCATTTCATTATCAGAGGTAGATCTGTGGTTTGATGTCTTGGAAGTTCACTATTATGAAGGACAAGGTGGATGGCCCCTCAGCGATGATGATGCTTCAAACACTCCATCCAATCAACTCAACTAGTAGATCAACTTACTTTACAACACACCTTACCTATCTCTCTATCACAAAGACAGAAAGACCTGAAAGTAAATGGAGGCTGTGCCGGTAGTGGCCTTTAAATCACCCTCTTCTAATCTGTGGATACTCTAAACACTTAACAATAGGGGCCTCATTCACCCATTTTCCATACGCAAATCCATACACTGAACGCCCTGAAAACCATGCTTGGCAGCGGCCAGCTGGTCGGGAGCGGTCGTGGTTACTTTTCTTGCTCAGGGATGATGGAACCAGCAACCTAATCTGATGACCTGTTCTGCCTCCTGAGCTACTGTCGTCCTCCTTCAAAATGTAAAGACAAAATGTCTCAACATCTACCTTTGATCTTGTCGTATATCTCTCTGTGCTCTCCACTCTGCAGGTGATTGGGGCTCCCGTCATTAGTATGGGCACCCCGATCTTCTTCATATCCAACAGGGAGTGCACCACCAGGAAAGGCCGGCCCTCTGGGAGATAGGGTTTAAAACTAGTCATTTCTCAGTTAAGAATACTTCATCATGCATCCGGTTTATTTGATTCACTTTAAGCTGGGAATACATAACAATATTTATGGTACGATTTTAAACATGATTTTCCACAGATGACTTAGATTCAGGAAGATCAGTGGACAGTCAGAACAGGTTATCATCTAGTGCAGGGGTTTAGGATTCAAAATCTGCAGCCCCGATCAGCAGACCCGATTAAGACCTTGTTAATATTAAACGTAAAATTAAACATGTGGATCAATCTGAACGTGATCCTGTAAATCGGGCTGGTTAACAACAGCATCCGTTACAATTGCGCCTGTCCAATCAGTGAATAACAGCCATTAAATCCGCAAACCATATTAGTTGGTGAGGTTTGTAAAAGCCTTCTTGAGTGTACCCAGCTTTTTTATTGAGTGTCAGTGCAGGGGCACTGTCATAAGGACATTGTTCTCCTCACCACTGTTGTTCATGAGGCCATCCACCTCCTCTGGACTCAGGTTGTGCTGGTCCTTGGAGAAGCGCCTCATGTCCAGGGTAGGGGCCACGGAGCGGACCGCCAGGGGCTCGATCTCGTGGCCATCTGCACTCGCCATCGCTCCAGTCACTTGCTGGTCCGCTGTCAAAACCAAACAATGAGGGATACTTTAGGGGTGTGTGTGTGTGTGTGTGTGTGTGTGTGTGTGTGCGTGTGTGTGTGTGTGTGTCTGAATTAACGTGTCGATTGGCAGCCGTTTTAAATTACATCCAATAGGCTGCGGTGCCTATGCTCTTGTCTTGCATGTTCCATTGACCCATTCATTAGTGATGTTTACTTAGCTTTCATATCCATTCATATTTCCGGTTGGGTGACAAATGTTACAAGACATAAGGAAGATAAATAATGATCAATATAATTTTGCAATGTATAATAGCTTAGGTTCTGCACTTCTGAATCAGAGCAGAAAGTTTTAGATGATCTAACAGAACATCTTTTTGGAAAATAAAAACGTCACAATACATTTCGATTTTACATTTAGGGGACTTTGCTGACGCTTTTATCCAAAGGGACTTACAACCATTCATTCACCCGTTCACACACCGACGGCGGAGTCAACCACGCAGGGCGACAGCCAGCTCGTCACTCAAGCGGCTGGCAGTCAGGGTGAGACGACTGGCTCAGGGACACCTCGACACTCAGCTAGAAGGAGCCAGGGATCGAATTTGCAACCTTCCGGTTAACCCGCTCTACCTCCTGAGCCACTGCCTGCCGCGAGAAGCGAGGTAAAAGCACAACGTCATTTTTAATCGACAACGATCTACTGATATTAGGACTGATGTTAAAGCTGGAGGATCGCCAATGTAGTATCAACAAGTAGTATACTGCAGCTACTGTCATGATACTTATATATTCTAATATATTCTTAATACGATTCAATTGTCAGAAAACACAATTTCAAGTCAAAATGTAAACGCAAATACTGAAACAAATTAATGTATAGCCTACCATGATCACAAAACAAGCAACAATAAGCTGTATCCACTCTTTGGTTTCACTAAAACCTTTCCTTAAGCCTTTACTAAAACCTGTAGTAACTTGTTTTACTAAAACCTGTCCCATTGTATTGCGTTACTATGAATTATTATCTTATCATTGTGCCTCTTTAATGGACTTCATTGAATTCTACTCGGCTCGTTTGTGTGAACATTACAACCCAACATATGGAGTTGTCAAAACACACATGGAGGTAAAAGGAGACTTTATAAAACGTTTGAAGCTGCTTTGTGAAGCCGGAGGGATTTGATTTAAAAAAAAAAAAAAAAAAAAAACTACACATGGCAATCAGCAAATCAACTGGCTTAACTTTTACTTTTTTCAGTAGCCTACTGCTCTGGGCTGCTTCCTCGCCTCCACCCTTTTTTCATTTCCCCGCAACGCCACATCCTACCAAGGCATTAAGATGATCTTAATCCAGCAGTATTGTGATTTAAGGCTTTGCTTGTCCAAAAGGACGACCCTGATCTAATGGAGGATAAGTCGGACTAACTTGCAAATTAAACCCGCATTCAGTTCAGTATGCCTGGCAGACAATCGAGCAGAACAACAATACACAAAAGGGGTTGCGCCCCTATAGTCATACTTACTTAACAAATGGAAGCGCACATCCACGATTAAAGGGAAACCGAAGGAGTCGGACTGACTGAGAACTATATCATGGATCAACCCGAGCCGAAGATGTGTTCACCACAACATGCTTCATGAACGACGACTGGTGCTGATGCACTTCAGGTCCCTCCCATTCAGCGATGAACGACAACAGATCATTGCGCAGAGGGGATTGGGGAAAGGCATCTGGGCACATTACAGGCATCTGTAATGGGCTAATTTAACAGCCTGTATATGCATGGCAATCATTATAAACTAAAGCAACAATGGGACAAGTCATTTTTCAGCAAAACAGAGGAATGCAGCTTTGTTGCAAGTGCCAGTAGGCTACTATGCACGTCACGTCGTGTACGTGAGAAAGCCAGCTCACGCTACGTGGTGGAGCAGACAAGGACAAGTCCAAACTGGATCGCATCCGGGGACGGAATACCAATGGGATTGGCAGCATTCCTTCAATTCAATGGAAAAACATGGGACGTTTCTAGAACTCTCCATGGTCAATCCTGGACGTTTGACATTGAATGGAAAGCGTTGGAAGTATCGCGTTTGTTAATGAGCTGTACCATTTTTTTTTCTTGCGACAGACCAGGTGGAGACTTGGTTTAGGTTTAATCATAGTAGGCTACAATTTTTTGAAAAAAATATTTCATAGACATAGGCCTAATCGGTTTAAAAAAAAAACTGCTCTCATCAGCTACTTTTAATAAATATAATGCTAAGCCTGCCATTTAAGACCACTTAAATAAAACCAGATATGAAATGGAAGTTTGCTCTAAGGTCAATGGGGCCCTCTACCGGACACACAGATGCATAGATGATGCTGGTTACAAAGAATGAGCCTATAAAATAATACAAATAAGAGATTGCCCTTTTCAACAAAAATGAAAAATGTGTACAATAATCTATACATCCGTGACATTAATATAATAAAAAATAAAAATCAGTTGTTTACTTCATGATTCAACCTAAGAAGCAAACAAAAGTATTATTCAATTATAATTATTATTATTCTTACTACTATGTTAACTTGAAAAAATAGTCAAACATGGGTTAGGGTTAGGGTTAGTATTTCAGTCAGTCAAGTCAGTATTTCTAAAGCATCAATTGTAGTACTACTGCAAGAGGAGATTTTTACAAGCAAATATGTATATATATATACATTGAGACACAATATATACGATGACATAGGTCATCCGCAGGTCAGGGTCCTTAAAAGAACAACTTCAAACATTTTGCCTGTGCATTTTATTTTTAACTGTCAACACACAGCATACCAACCCAGTTGCTTCGGCCTTCTGTTCCCTGGGCTTTAGTTAGGCCTATTCCTGTCTGCAAGATGTTTACTGCTTCTCTCGTTCACTAAAGTTCTAGCTGCTGCGATCTGTGCCTGCTACTGCTTCGTGCTTGGTCACGTGCAAAATGTTACAGCCAAAAGGAAACAGTGACAGTATGAAAATAGACCCAAATTCATACTGCATGTGTACTGTAGGAATTGAACATACTGATATAAATTAAAAAACAACATTCAAAGCCATAACATTAAATTATGTTTTATTCAAAATGTATACATGCAAAAGTATCAGATTCACTTAAAATAAATTATGTTTTTTTATAAATGTGTTGTTTAAAGTTGTTTCAATTTCAAGTACTCGCTCAGTCAAACTCTATGCTGCTAAAACATAACATCACACACGATTAACCACGAAACTTGGTTTTAGGAAATGATGATCTCATATTGCAACTTTTCAATAAAAAAAGCTTTTTTACTTGATCTAGTATTGTGTTCTACTTTATTCCCTAAACACCTCCTTGGTGTTCTTTTTAACTAGGTATCATAGAAGACCTAGAAGAACAGGGGGCAACTAATACACATCCCAAAATCTCCATCAGATATGTTACAGTGTGTATAATGTGTAATACTATACAATGGAATACAAATTTTAGAAAAAATAGCACTAGTTTTTACCAGACTCCACAGTCCCTGACGAGATGGGCTGTGCCGATTTGGTTGCTGTAAGGCTGTCTGTGTTATAGTATCTCATGACTCTTAACCTTAGCAATCTCGTTTCCAAAGGAGCACCTCTGGCAGTGGCATGCCAGGTGTGCCAACACACATACATACAACCCCTGACATGCTAACCCTCAGAACTGGTTACAAGAGAATACAAAAATAAATCAAAACCAAACCTTGGTACATGGACTCAGCTGGGCTCTGAATGGACGGCCGAGCGGCCAGATATCATGACCGACTCCCTCTACAGAGGGCTCCCGGTGAGGTCACCATTCGCATGGTTTAAAGTGTGCTGAATGTTCTGTCCTGGTGGTTTGTTTAAGTTTCCCCGGGTATAAATTTTTTGGTTTGCCCGGGAAATGGGAACTCTGGCACACTGTTGAAGTGGCCGGTGAAGAAGATGGCCACCGTGCCCAGACTGAAGAGGAGTATGGCCACCCAGAAGCACACCTTGTCAACCATCTTGCCAATCAGCACCCAGCTCTCCATTTCCTGTTTGGAGAATCAGAGAAGGAGAAGAAAGGCTTGAGGAAACCTCCGACACATCATACCTGGATTCAGGTAGGATGGTGGGGTGGCACGGGGACGCTCACCGATCCAATGTCGTTTTGCTGTCTTTTGCTCTCGGCGATGAAGTTGCAGGCGTCCACGCATTGCTTGATCTCCGGCGCCGCTTTGGCCAAGCTTTTGTACAGGTTAGCCGTGCTGCTGACATCTATAGGTTCCTCTGGAGGGGGAGGGAGAGGACTTCAGTTGGACCGATCAACCACAGTGACGAACAGAACACTAGGACACTAGCATCAGTCTGCACTCATAGCAGCACAGAGTCCCGAGATCCTGGTTGAATGCAATTTGTTGAAATGATATTGTTATTACAGTAAAATCGTAAAAACTAAGGATTTTCCCAAATGGATATATTTAATGCAATGATTGAATAAAACTACATTTGCAACGCTACATTTTAATTTCAAATTCTGAAGCGTTAATATACTCTAACTCATGTATGCATTGACCCAAGGTCCATTGTCAGCGGTACTCCTCAGAGCAGGGGTCACCTACCGAAGGAGCGTGTGAGGCCGTGCCTCTCCTTCTGCTTGTCGAACAGCATCTCACTGCGGGGCTGCTTCAGCACGTACTCCTCCGCCCGCTGCATCAGGCCGAAGGAGCTTCGCCGGCGCTCCCTCACTCCGTTCACCTCCGCCTGCACCTCAGTGTCGTCCACCAGCGGGGCCATGCCCAGGAACTGGGGGACAAGCTCCAGAAAAACCTAAACAAAACGAGACAAAAGCAGCACAGACAGAGAGCAGTTGATTGGCTGAACACAATCGTTTTCCTTTACAATGTTAGGTTGTTGTTTGATTCAGTGTTGAGTGTGTTTGGTCTACATACGTGTTTTATGGTGTGTGTGTGTGTGTGTGTGTGTGTGTGTGTGTGTGTGTGTGTGTGTGTGTGTGTGTGTGTGTGTGTGTGTGTGTGTGTGTGTGTGTGTGTGTGTGTGTGTGTGTGTGTGTGTGTGTGTGGTCTACATACGGTTTGGGACATGGTGTGAGCGTGTTTGATATACATACGTGCTTGATGGTTTGGGACATGGTGTGAGTGCTGGGACTCCGCAGGGAAAAGTTGAGCACCACGATTTGGTTGGTCGCGATAAGTGTGGTGACGCACATGACGAAGATAATATACCTGAAGGGGGGGGACATTAAGGAAGGGGGTGTTTGAGGAGATAACAGCCATAGCGTGTGGAGGATGTGTGGTGTAAAGCCAAACCATGGCAGATTGGATTGATACATGCACCATTGTCTCTCTGACAGTTTCTCACTGTTCCACTGCTCCCTTATACACATACACACTCACACCAACACACACCTCATGGGTTTTTGGGACCAGGAAGACAATTAGGAAAGTGGGAAGATATAACATGGTGGACCGCAGGTCAGAATGGATCCCGCTGGGTCGCTTTAAGGTGTACTGCCTACTTGGTTAGAGCATTAGCTAGAGCCTGCTGCTATTGACTCAAAACTTCAAATTCAAATGATGATAATCTCAAGAATAAAAATCTATTAATCCATAAACCTCAAGCACGAATAAACCCTGGTCTGTGGAAAACCTCAGACTAAAAAATGTATCCCTGCTTGGTTTATTCATGAAGATTAGTCAGGAAGATTTGGATTAAAAGGTCCTTATATTACAGTATATTAAAGTGTTTTAAATAGCCCCGGAGTTTGAATCTGCTACATTATACATGTCTAACCCTACCACCAGGTCAAAGTTCAACTCCTCTAAGACACATACACACACACACGCTGACTCACTTGCCAATGAGAGGAACGGACAGTGATGTCTCTGGGACCTTCTGCTGGATGAGGAAGAGGAAAACAGTCTGGGCGAGCAGCACAGAGATAGATACCGTCAGCTTCTGTCCACCGGCTGTAGAGAGTGCAGGACAGAGAGTCAAGGAGGAGGTCATTGATGGTGGCCTACATGTTGTCAGACAGCTTGGTCTATCATCGTGGCTCTATTTAACAAAACCACCTCCGTTTCGATAGTGGTACAGACAGTGTAGGCGAAGAGCAGGATAAAAGCAGAGCAGGTACAAACTGCAACTCATAAAAAAATAATCGAGAATCGAGGCAAATCAAATATTTTAAGCTCCATTTATCTTTACGATTGGACACAGGACCTCCAGTCTTCTGTGTTTATGCTTACTGCTGCATGAGTGTAGGGTTCTGTGATTCTCATACCGTCACAATCACAGTGTTCTGGCATAAAACTAAATTAGACCGCTCGGCAACGGCTTGTGCCAAGAATGGTGATCCTGAAAAAACATGTATTATAAAGCTGTTAAAGCTTCTATCATATATATGGTAGAGGAGCCACCTTAAAGGGACATATCACACACACTATTTTCTAATATAGGAGAGTACTCCGTTACACATGTGTTCCAAATGATGCTATTCAACTGTGTTTCCACAAAAGAAAATCTGAGAAAGGTTTGGACCATGTTGACATGCAAACACCAAACTGCTATAGTGCGGTTGTTGTTGTGTTATTGTTAAAATCGTGGAAGGCGCATCCATACTAAATGCTCTTAGGCAGAATCGATTGATCAATTATATTGAGAACAGATGTTTGAGGGCAGCCATGAGAGACCATTACAACGGTTTGATCTCCCAGACGGGTGTTGTCCTATAACGACTGCACCACTTGCGGCTGCTGCTGCTGTTGCTAGGACTGACCCTGAGCGGGCAGGAAGTAGGCCAGGACGACCAGTGAGGAGATGAGCGAGCAGGGCAGGATGACGTTGATGATGTAGAAGAGGGGCTTCCTCTTGATGATCAGGTTGTAGTAGATCTCCTGGTACTCCAAGTCGTCGGGGCTGTAGCGCTTGTCGATACGCTTCCTGGCCGGCCGGTGCACGATGGCCCACTCGCCGTTCTCTAAAGGTGGAGTGGGGACAATATGGTGGAGGTTAGGGAGGAGGACGGCAGTGGGCAGCAATAGCTCAGGAATTAGAACGGGTTGACTGGTAAGGTCTGGAAGGTTTCTAGTTCGATCCCCGGGTCCTCCTAGCCTAGCCCTGCGTGGTTGACTCCGCCATCGATGAATGAATTGTTATAAGTCGCTTTGGATAAAAGTAAGTACATCTTTATTTATATAGCACCTTTCATACAGGGATTGCAGTTCAAAGTGCTTTACATGGCGTCAGAAAGAAAAGGAGGTTTGTGCATTTTAAGTACCTATCGATCTGATAGGCCTAGTACCTGGCTTACAGTAAAAACAGTTTATGAGTTAAAATTTCAAGTAATATAACACAGTAAAAAACAATAAGCAAGTGCAATATATGGATTAAAAAAACAAGAGAAAATAACAATTAATTAATTAATTAATTAATTAATAGATAATAAATAACATAAAACAGAAGTGGTAAAATTCATGCAAGTAAAAACATAAAACAAGAATGGTGCAAGGTACCATGTAAGCTCAGTGCATTCAGAGGGTATTATTGTCTGATCTCAATTAAAAGCTTTAATAAAAAGATAGGTTTTAAGTTCCCTTATGAAAATATTTACTGAGTTCGCTTCTCTGAGGTTTTTGGGTAGTGTGTTCCATAGTTTTGGGGCGTAACTAAAAGCGTCAGCAAAATCCCCTGAATGTAAATGAGGACAGGGTAGGGTACCGATGTGTGGACAATGTAAGGAAGTGATGAAGCCAGAATTGTGGTTTAAGGATGTGTCACATAGTAATGACATGTATCTAAAATGCACTCTACATTGCTTTGAATAAAGAATAGGATAATACTTTATTGATCCCTGATGAGGAAATGAAGCAATAGAAAAGTGATTATATAGACATCGTCTTTGGTCGTAACCCTGCCCTTCATTTTTAGGAAAGAATATTGTAATACCTTCGTCATGCTATTCATGTTCATATTATCACCAGCATTCCTATGATCCTTTCAGTGCCATGTGGATGTCCATAATTACTCAGGGATCAACTTCTAGGGAACCTTCCTTTGCTAAGCAGCCATTCTCCCCCCTCCTTCCACTGTTACCTATTTATTGTATTAGTACCATGGAAGCAGTGTTAGCAGTGTAAATGATGCATTACATCATCATCCCTCAGTCCCACTAGTGATGGAAAGGTCTCCGTGTTCTGAGACCCGTCCACAGACACGTGAACTGACACATGCACAGCTGTCAAGGCGCACTGTTGGATCCCTTCAGTGGTGAGAGCTTTCAGCCCGCTCGCTGTTCTAATGTTGAAGTCGTAAAAAAGGCGTAAATCTCAAAGCCTTTCATTGGTATCCCTTACAGGCTCATCCTTCATGAGGGCATCGCACAAAGGCAGGACACAAGAGGGCAGTGCCAACATAAGACGCCAGCTCCCTAGGTGAAACTAATAGCCAACGTGGCAGACAGCCAGACACATACAGACACAGACATGGTCTGTGAGTGTTTGTCAGTGAGAGTGCCTGCCTGCCTGAGTGCATGCATAAATGTTTGTGTGGGGGTTGATTCGTGCACCTGTGAAGGCCTCAGGGTCGATGTCCACCCATTCAATAGTCTCCCCAGTGTCTGCGATGGCCAGGATCATATCTAGTTCATTGGCCGTGTACGTCTGGGACCTGCAGGGAAACAAAGTTTTTTTGTAACAGAGTAACAACAATAACAATCACTGGATTCACTCAATCACTGGATTCACTCAACCACTAGATTCACCCAGACACTGGATTCACTCACTGAATTCACACAACCACTGAATCCACCCATCATTGTATTCACCCAATCATTGAATTCACCCAACCACTGGATTCCCTTAACCAATGAATTCACTTAATCACTGAATTCCCTCAATCACTGGAATCAATCAATCAGTAGATTCAATCGATTACTAGATTCTCTAAATCACTGGATTCAATCACTCCATTCAATCACTGCAGATATTGATTTCAGCGATTGAGTGAGTGAGTGATTGCTACACGCGATAGTTCATATCAAATCCATCCCTCTATCGTACCTGAATACCAGGCTGCAGCTCTGATAGTGGAATGACAGAGCTCACATCAAGTCTGTCCCTCGTTCGTACCTGAATACCAGGGTGCAGTTCTGATAGTCAAAGGGGAAGAAGGTGACCTCTATGGCGCAGGTGCTGCGGTAGATGGCCGGGGGCAGCCAGTACATCCAGCCGCTGGAGGAGATCAACACATTGGCGTAGTACGCCACATCAAACTTGCCGTCGATGCTGCAAACAATATACGAGAGACAGAGTGTTAAAATGATATTATTATTATTATTATTATTATTATAAGAGAAAGTATCATGAAGGAGAGATTGAGGGGCAGACATGAAAGGCGATTAATGACTCAACACACAGGCAGATGTGGGTGCACGCAGTCACACACACCTATGCACACACATAGACTCACAAACAGGAATGAAGAAACACACATGCCTATGCATCCACACACAAACACGCATCCGGACACACACACACATACGCTCATGCTGCCATGTACACATTCACACATTCACGCCTACACACCCACATACATGCTGGCTTACTTGTTCTCAAGGACAATGTCGGGGAGCCACACTGTATGGTAGGGTACACGGATAATTTCTATCCCATAATATTTAGTCGGGTCCCATGAGAGGCGATAATCAGTCCATTGCTGTGTAGGTGACATTGGAGAGGGAGAGAGAGAGAGAGAGAGAGTTTGTCACCTCTGAGGTAAATATAACAAACAAAACAAGCGCTTATAGAGAGCATGAATCAGAATCCCACCTATTTTACAGCTGCGCAACAACAATGCTGAAATACATATGTCAATCAACCATGCAAATAGAAAGTGTGTGAAGACGCACAATCTCAATCCACACGTTGGTCGTCAGAGTCTCCTCCTTTTCATTCTGAAAAAGCAAAACAAAGCAAAGAAACAAAGTCACGCAACACTCTGTGGACTCAAAACCACTGTTTGGGGTCTTTGAGGAGGCAACCATCTACTGAAAATAATGTGGACGATGACAAATACTTTGAATGAAAAGGGAAAAGGGAGAGGTGGCTTCATGGTTCCATCTGTCATATGCTTTTGTGCAATCAATACAATCATCAACTTATCATTGACATCATGCAACTGAAGTCGAATTAAGGGATGAGGAAAGTCTTTAAGTGGCTTTAAAGGCCTAATGACATGTATCCCGATTCTAGTTGTTGCATATGGCTAAATAAAATACCAGTTATTTGACCTGAAGTAAATACACCCCTGCAAAGCTTTAATCAACCCTGGGATTTTGATAGATTTTATATGAACTAACAATGTTATGATTTACCCGAAGGCTGGTCTAGGCAGGGTTCTGCCCATGATTGGGGATCCTTACCAGTGAGATGAGGTTGGTGAGGGTCAGTTTAATCTGGACCTGCACTTTATCCTCTGGATTCTCCACGGGTCGGATATGCTTGACGTAGCTTTTGAACAGGTCTCGAATCAACTCCACCTCCTCGTTACCATCCACCCCTGCACAGATTTTCATTTCACTGCATTTCTTGTATATGTATGTGACCAATAAAACTCTTGAAACTTGAAGGGAGACACACAAGACCACCTTCAGGATGTCTGTGTGTTTGTGTGTGTGTATCAGAGCGTGTCTGGATGAGTGTACAGTATGTGCGTGTTTTGATTCAATCCAATAAAATTAATGTGTTCCTGTCGCCAGTTGGAACTATCCCAGTATGTAGGTGTTTGAAAAAAGCCCAATCTGAACTTATTATGCAGTTACCCTGCTGCTAGATAAGTATGTGGTGTCTTTTTGTATCTAGTCGGTATCATTAAGCAGCCAATCCCCCTGTTGTTAGCCACATACATACACACACACACACACACACACACACACATACTAACCCTAACCCGACACACCAAACAGTGAGCGGGGAACTAGAATACAAAGACTAGAACAAAGTAAAAGTGGGTTTGAATTAACTTACTGTGTAAAAGCGACACCCCGAGTACGACCAGGACAGAGAGTATCCCACAGAGCCGCCCGGCCATCGTGTCGTGTAGTTGTAGCGAGACCCCGAGTAAAGCAGAGGTTATTTCCGACAAGCCTTGCCCCCCACCACCCCCTCTCTCCTGCCGTCGCAGACCCTCCGGCCCTCCCCGAGGCCCCTCCAGCCCCCAGATCCTGCGGGGCCCTCGTCTGTCTCTCCCAGCTGTCGCTCGGCCCGGATCCGGTTACACAGCAGCCGGGAAGCACTTAGCTTTTAATACGTCGCAGCGCGGCCCTCCTCGATAATCATCACGGTCACGATTACGCACGATTGTGGTCGAGGAGTGGCGTGCAGAGAGTGTGAGACGACGTGTGTGTTTGGATAGACACCTGTCAACAAGACAACAATGTCCAGATCTACAATGGACTACAGTAGGCCCGCTTGGAGGCCCGCACCAGAGCTGTAAGGGTCGGTTTACAGTCTTAATCTTTCAACTGTTGCCAGAGCCCACTATAGCCCCGGGCGGTAAAGGTTGAAAGTGATGATGACTTTTCAGATTGCTCTGTTTTTGTGTGTGTGTGTGTGTGTGTGTATGTGTGAGTATATCGCAATCCTGTAGGAATTAATGAATGAAGTGTGTAAGAATGTAGAGAGTGGGTATCTGTCGGGGTGTGAGACAGAGAGAATGTGTGTGTGTGTGTGTGTGTGTGTGTGTGAGACAGGGGAGAGAGAGAGAGAGAGAGAGAGAGAGAGAGAGAGAGAGAGAGTAACTGACCAAGGTGAACAGCTGACTGGGACTTCTTGGTTCCATTCCGCTGCAATGCATCCTGGGTAATAACATATACAGCGTCTTGCAGGGCACCATGGATGGGGTCTTGCACCTAGACTGGATTTGCGTGTGTGTGTGTGTGTGTGTGTGTGTGTGTGTGTGTGTGTGTGTGTGTGTGTGTGTGTGTGTGTGTGTGTGTGTGTGTGTGAACCACAACGACCATTCAAACATCTCATTCATTTTTCGGAAACAGTTTACATATATAGACCAGTCGTACCTTTAACCTGTAATGTAGCCTGTTGGCCCCTTAGTGACATTTGAGTTTGTAAGGTTTGATGTACCTCTAATTATAGTAGCCTATGTTAGTGAAATTGAGATGATCTCCTTGGAGGTAAATTGAAACTCAAGAATGCTGGTTATGTGTTGGCGGTTGGCAGAGGAGCGCTGAGTTTATTTATAACTAAATTTAAACTTCTGAAAAACGTTTTCTTAAAAGAGTTGTGTTTGGATATTTGAATTCTCAAAGGCTTATTTACGTGCCATTTATCAAGGATTTGTAGAATGAAACCATCAACGAGGCAATTATTGTGTTTCCAATAATCGTTTCTTCAGATATTTGTGGAGTAGGGAGAATGTCGTTGTACATTATATTCTACGGTATGTCTTGGAGTGGTTTAGTGTCATTTCTTTATTCATACCTCAGCATAGACCGCATTCTTGTAATCGCTTCGTTTGTTTATGTTCCGTACTGGCATCCTTGTCGCCACGTGACACCGACAATATCCAATCGGAGAAGAGGGAGCAGGCGACGCGGCGCTTGTCTCTTTCCTTTCAAATATATCGATGTACTGACCATGTTAGTCAGCCACATGTCCTATAGAAGACATAAGCAATGACACATCACATTTTTAGATAAATAAGCCTAAATTGGATAGCTCAGGATTAGGCCTACACTGTTGCATTTATTTATCCAATTTAGCTCTCTCTCTCTCTCTCTCTCTCTCTCTCTCTCTCTCTCTCTCTCTCTCTCTCTCTCTCTCATATATATATATATATATATATATATATATATATATATATATATATATCTCATATATATATATATATATATATATATATATATATATATATATATATGAGAGAGAGAGAGAGAGAGATATATATCTCATATATATATATATATATATGAGAGAGAGAGAGAGCGAGAGAGAGAGAGAGAGAGCTAAATTGGATAAATAAATGAATAATAAATAAATAATAAATGAAAAATGAAATGAATAAAATAGGTTATTAGTGATATCTGTTACCTACACTAATACGTTTGAACCTGGCGCAGAATAGTATATATAGTGTATCTAGTTGTCTGTCATCATGCTGTTGTTGCCGAGACAAATACACAAAATAGTTAGATACGAGTATTATGGATATCACCCGCTCTTTATTGTTGCATAAAAATGAGGAAGATTTGACTTAATTTGCCTGAGGTGATAAAGCGGATACAAAGTAGGTCTAGGTCACAACACCTGGATGTATAGGACAGTTGGACAGTTTTAAAGGACTGCGAGATTCGTCAACCTATGTAGTGAGACTAGCTTTAATACTTGGCCAACGAAGAGAAAGACAAAGAGATCAGCAGGAGGATGAAGTCCATAGAGGTGCAGACTGCAGGGCTCCTCGCTCACTGAACAGAGTGGGCGGGGTCTTCGGTGTGGGCGGGGCCGTCAGACGCGGAGTTGTCAGATGCCCCCCGTGACAGTTTCAGCTGCGGGCTGAGTAGCGAGAACCCGCAGACGCGGATTTTGACAAAAAAGGATCTGACACGAGAGACCGCTCGTTAAATCGCTCTGTCAATGGAAATCATCAGCAAAATATGCAAATGAGGTACAAAGGAAAGGCAAATGACAGGAGAGTGCTCGGGGAAAACGTTTTTCACCAAACGATATGACAAATCACAGCCATGCTTTCGTTGTGGGAAAGAGACACGTGACTTCGCTGATTGCCGGTTCAAAGATAAAGACAGTAGACGGTGTTAATATCAAAGTACACATTCAAAATGTGCAAATCAAAGCAGAATAATAATAAATTATACACAAAGTAAAGAAAGAAAGAGGAAGATGAGATAGAAATGTACATCATTTCAATGAAAGAGACAAGTGATTCAAATGGAGAAGAGTTGTAATGTCTTGATCTCCATTCTCTTAAAGAGACGGACCGTTAAATCATATGGGATAAACCTAGAAGGGAGAGGTGGAGGGAGTAACACGTCTAATGGAGTTAGACACCAGATCTACCTCACTCTTTGTGAATACTCACAAAGACTGTGAAAACCGTCTCAAATGTGAAAGTGACTCCTGTCCCAGTGATGGTGGAAATGTAGAAAGGAGAGAAAAGATCTCCTATGGGTAAAGCAAAATGAATGAAAAATATGAGGACCAAACACAGACTTGACCTATGTGTGTTGACGAATGGAGGGGTACCTGCCTTTATTTCGACAGGAGTGGCTGTGGAGCACTGACCTTAACTGGCAGTCAATAAAGGCAAGCCTCTCTACAGAGCATAGGCTAACGCAGATACTGGCTAGACCTGTGTTCCACGACGGAATAGACACCTAAAACACACTGAAAGCACAGATCATACTCAAGCATGTGGCTCAGGAGGTAGAGCAGGTTGGCTGGTAACCGGAAGGTTGCTAGTTTGATCCCCAGCTCCTCCTAGCTGAGTGTCGAGGTGTCCCTGAACAAGGCAGCTAACCCTAACTGCTCCTGAGGAGCTGGTTGTCACCTTGCATAGTTGACACAGCCGTCGGTGTGTGAATGAATGGGTGAATGTTAGGCAATATTATGAAGCACTTTGAGTGTCCACTGGTTAGAAAAGCGCTTTATAAATGCAGTCCATTTACCATGATGCCAAGTCTAATGTTCAAAGAGAGCAATTCGAGAGCAATGTTCAAAGATTGACCTTGCTCTGGCGTACCGACGAATGTAGATGGAAGAGGCATACCCAAAATATCTATAACTCTACAAAAGGCCTGTATCAGTACACAGATTGGTGTACTGATACAGGTGCTCACTCGCGCCATGGAACCAGTGACATTGGGCACCCAGTGTTATTCGGATGATAGTATTTTAACTGGAGCTGATGAAGACACACCTGGCAAACTTACGGGCAGTGCCGTCAAGGTTTAGTTATTGATGTATTCGTGGTTTATTTACATCGGGATAGAGCATGTTAATAAACAACAGAGTCAAAGTACAAGAAGTAAGCATGCCTGAGTCCTGAGCCAAAATGCTAGGTTGCATCCTGGTTCCCCAGGAGGAGTTTGGACTGAGAGTCACTAAGAGACTGTCACACCATTGAGCAGCACGTCCTGCACACATTTCAGGACGAGTTTCACCTGAAACAGTAGACTGTGTTGCGCCTTTTGAACAGTTGCTGCAACTGACTGCCAAATGTAAGATAAACAGCTGATCACATCAGAAGATGTGTTAACTCACATTGACCCCAGTCGCCATCTTGCCTGCAGGAAAGGAAAGGAAAGGAAAGGAAGGCGAGTCTCTTCAGGAGTAATGGTGGGTTACCATCATGATTCCTTTCTATAGCTTATACAGACAGGGGACGCCACACCTCTCTGCCCAAATCAGTTGGAGTGAGGCGTCTTGCTCAGGAACACCTCGACGCTCAACCTTCCGGTTACCAGCCAACCCGCTCTACATCCTGAGCTACTGTGTGGACGCAACTGTAGGCAAGACTGCTTGTTGCCTGCAACCCTTCCCTGAATGGCTCTGATCTCTGAACTCCGCCCAGTGCAACTATGCCCAAATGAACAGAGAAGGACAGAGTATGTATCATGTATCATGGTGGGTGAAGCAGTGGAATCAGTTTGTATGGAAAGCACGTCACATCGATTACTGATCACCAACCCCTTGCCAATTTGTAACCCTCAAAAGTGTGTCCCGGCGATAGCCGCTTGTAGCTTACAACGACGGGCTGTGTTCCTTGGTGCATACGCCCACACCCTTGAGTTGAAAGGGACGATACAATACAGAAACGCAAATAGACTCTCTGCCTTGCCTTTTGAAACACCCTGCTGAGGGCTCAACGGATCTGGCTGGCTGGTTCCATGCTACTCCCCTTCCACGTCCACTTTAGGTCACCAGCGCCTAAATACAGAGGGAGATTAAAGAGACCCTATCCCATCTAAAGTATATGAGCTGGTGGTGAAGGGTTGCTCATGGCCACCCCATCTCCCTGAGTAATCCACCCGGAGGTCAAGATCTCAAACTTCTGGTGGCAACAGTAGCTCCGGAGGTAGAGAGGGTTGACTGGTAACCGGAAGGTTGCTAGTTCGATCCCTGCACTCCTCGAGTGTCAAGGTGTCCCTGAGCAAGACGCCTCACCCTAACTGCTCCCGATGAGCTGGCTGTCGCCCTGCGTGGTTGACTCTGCCGTCGGTGTGTGAATGTGTGAATGACTGGTTGTCAGTCACTTTGGATAAGCAAAATCCTAAATCCTAAATGTAAATGTAAGACGGACACCTAACACCTGACCTCAGTTGCTCTGCACCCAGCAACAAAGAGCCCAGTGGAGAGTTTGGTACAATCTTTCTGGCAGTTAATGAAGGAAGCTGGGAAGGAAGGAATGTGGCCGCCACAGGAAGAAGCACTGAAACACTGCACATGTGACCACTGGACAGACACCAGCAACGCTGTTCATGTCTGTCCCAGACCCCTGAGCGCAAGCTTGGAAATACTGAACTTGTAGGATAAACACTTGTAGGATGGACACACGTACAAAAACACAAAATTGTGTTAGCCAAAGTGCTAGCCAGTCAGCCGGTGCTAGTCAGCATCTGAAGGACAGTTGTGTACAAACGGTCAACCCTGGGCAGACTGTTTGAAATGGTAACACTTTAATCACCCTGCTTCGTCCCACGGTGCTCCCGCTGATTCTCCAGATTACTGAGTGTGTGCGAGCATTGTGCGGACAAATGTTTCCCTTATTCCAAACAGGGTCACATGTCCCTCACATGGTTTTGCTGTGCTCCTTCTCTACCATCTCCCCACTCGATACAGACGTCACCTTTGGTCTGCGGTGTGGAAATAAAAAAAGGCGGAAAAAAAGGCTAAAGGAAAGACCCCATGACCAGAGGCCCCTCCTTCCCGCCTCCGCTTCTCCTCCCCTCCTCCCTTCCTCCCCCTCTCCTCCCCTGATGAATGGCCCTGCTTTCACTTTCCCCTGGCCTCGCCCCTCCTCACCACCATTGTGGGGAGACTCGCGCCTCATGAGCACACATGTGCTCGGGATTGTTCCGTTCGGATCAGCGTCTGCGGCCCCCTCCCCCAACGGCTCCGACAGCAAAAAACAAAACAGCACATAGGAATCAACCAGGGTCTCCTCTGCGCTGATCACACACACCCATACACACACACACACACACACACACACACACACACGCACACACACACGCACATGCACACACACACAGACAGAGAGGGGTGGGAGGGGGGAGGGACTACCCTATGGAGTCCAGCCTTCATTCGGCCAACAACGAGGCAGACTTTAGACCTGGATATGGGGATTTTGCCGGTGCAAAGGCCACTGTGCGCCGCCGTGTCTTTATCGAACCTGTGACGGTGTCATCGTAAAAAAAACATTACACTCACAACAACGTCACTCAACAAGAGTCCTCTGGGTTTCTCTTGTTTCACATCTGCTTTTCAGTGAGAGAGAGAGAGAGAGAGAGAGGAGAGAGAAAGAGAGTGAGAGAGAGAGAGAGAGAGAGGAGAGAGAAAGAGAGAGAGAGAGAAATGGAGAGATGGAGAGAGAGAGAGAGAGAGAGAGATGGAGAGATATACAGAGTGAACCTGGAATACAGAAGATGGGGAGAGACAGAGTGATACAGATACAGATTCTGTGGGTGGGAGAGAAAGAGAGAGATAAGGAGGGAGGGAAGGAGAGATACAGAGAGATACCGAGTTGCAGATTCTGTGGGACAGGGGGGGAAGCGGACGTGCTACAGCGACCGCCGACCATCGCCATGGGAGAGAAGAGCAGCACAGGCTCTATCGTTCATTAACAGCCATGACTTGTTGATGTTGTCTCTGGTTCCTCGGACAGCCTGGTGGGACCCAGTGTGTGTTTAGTGTCCGATTCGTGTTGCCCTGACACAGCCCTGCAGGCAGCAGATAAAACATGGTTACTGGAGAGGACAAACGGATCAATAGCTGGTGTTCTCAGGGAGACCGGTGCGCCCCTACCCGACCTCGACCATGCTTGTTCCTACACAACTCAACTCAGAAGCCCCTTTGTCTCCTCAGTCCCAGTTCCGGGCAGATGTGTATTTGGGACATGAGGGATGACCGTTGCAGTCCATTTCGGGAGCTGTGTGTGTGTGTGTGTGTGTGTGTGTGTGTGTGTGTGTGTGTGTCTGTGTGTGTGTGTGTGTGTGTGTATGGGGAAGAGAAACCCTGAGAGAGAGAGAGAGAGAGAGAGAGAGAGATAGAGAGAGAGGGGAGGGAGAAGGAGGGGGAAAGCCAAGGGTGAGAGTGGGAGGAGAAGCAAGACCAAGTGTTTACTCTGGCCGGCCATATAACTGGTATATATTGGAGATGTTTCAGGCAAAGGGGGTTACCAGCGTTCAGGACAAGGGCTGGTGTTTCCCAGTATCAGCCAGCGGCGGTAATCTCTGAACCCTCACGTAGAGCAACTCAGCAAAATCCAGGACAAACAAGCAAGAGTGTGTGTGTGTGTGTGTGTGTGTGTGTGTGTGTGTGTGTGTGTGTGTGTGTGTGTGTTTTTATATATAGAAGACAATCGATCAATGAGTAACAACGACAATCAACAACCAAAAAGGAGCAAAAGGAAAAGCTGTAAGTGCAGACCCAGCGGGGGGAGGGTTCGGGTCTCCAGCTTTGCGGTCTCCTGGGCTTCTTCATTCAGCATAAGAAGGAAACAACTATTCCCTTCTTCTCCTTTTTCGTCTGTCTGCACGTGAGCGTAGTGAGTGACCGTGTAGGACCGCATGTGCGTGTGTCGCTGAGAATCGGGGGAGGAGTAACAGCGAGAGACGTGAGAGGAAAAAGGGGGGGTGTAGGAGGGGTGGTGGAGTCTGGGTGGCGGGGGGGACGGACGGACGGACGGTGTAGAGTGGGGTGGGTTTGAAGCTGGGAACCAATCCGGAGTAATTGTGGTGTGACAGCCAGTGCAAGGAACTCCAGGAAATCTGATGTGAAACCACAGAGAGAGAGAGAGAGAGAGGGAGGGAGAGAGAGTGTGAGAGAGAGAGAGACACACACACACACACACACACAGAACAGAGCCAGATAAGGAGACGGAGAGAGAGAGAGAGAGAGAGAGAGAGAGAGAGAGAGAGAAGGAGAAGGGATCGGAGAGGGTCTGAATGCAGCCGCGGCAGGGAGAGGAGAGCGAGGACATGGGTGTGAAGAGCAAGGCTGCCGCCGCGATCGTCATTCTGCTGCTGTTCCTCGGCTGCTTGTGGCTACGTGAGTACTCCCCCGACCACCACCACCACCCCCCCCCCACCCCCACCCCCACCCCCCCCCACAGCCCCTAGCTCCCCACCCTTATAACCCCCCATACAGGGGTAACCGGCATGTGTTCCTGTGTATGTGTGTGTGTGTGTGTGGGGGTCTCGTTTGTTTTGTGCATCCTTGCCAGTGTGTGTTCTGTGTGTCCGTGTTCACATCCGTGTGTGCGAGTGAGTGAGTGATTGAGTGTGTCAGCGCTGTGCATCTGCTCAAGGCTTCTCTGCCTGGAATGTATAGAGTGTAGGTTGGGAATGTGTCACATGTTCGGGCTCCAGGAACTAGCGTGGTTCAGCGCGTGGTGGGCTGAGCGGCTCACAGATCCGTGATAGCCGGCATCACTGTGGTGCTGTTTGTGAGGTGTTTTTTTTTTTTTTTACTGACAATGTCATTCAGTGTATCATTCAGTGGCATTGGAATTCACATTTTAGACCCTGATGCTATCATTTCATTTGGGTCATGTGTGAGGAGCATTGTGGTGAAATAATTGCCCTGAAAGAGCAGTGTGCGTCTGCAAACTGAGCTGGGATTGAGCAGGAATCCTGGTGTTATCTAGACAATGACAGGTGGAAGCCACACCAGAGTTGGAGAGGACCTTTGCATACTGATGTGTGATTTGCAGAGTTAAATGTTCAACCAACATTTAGTCATTCATGAAGAGTGAGGAGATTATTTCAAATGCACTGATAATCGAAAGAGATGGAATCCATCGTGGATAACATTATGAGTCATATTTTATGAAGCTACTGTCAAACGGATTGATGATCATTGCAGTCTCTCAGAGGGACTTCAACAGAAACTGTGATGGTGGGAGTCATGGGTATGGTATGAAGGCAGGCCCTAGTCTGGAAACTCAGGTTTAGCACCTAAATGGCTAAATGGCTACAGGTATTTAACAAACAGCTGCTCCATCATTGCCTCATTGAATCCCAAACATATGACCGCATCCACGCGGTACAACATATCATACTGTTCATGTAGTCCAATGGATCAAATCATTGAGCAATTGTGACAGCAATGAACAGCAGAACAGACGGCCAACATAGTTCAAAGAATGAGAACAAACCTGCAGGCAGGTCTTAAGGCCAGTAATTATTTCTGTAGCACCTTTCAGAACTAGATACTAACAGGGTTACAGATAGCAGTGACAAGATTGGGAGTGACAAGGGCATGCAATGTCAGCAGGCAGTTGATAGCAACAAGACTGAGAACAAATGTAGCCAATCGATTGTAGATATGATGCTAAAGTCCACCTGTATCTAGTAATCTCCTTCAGAATTGAGAAGGATCTGTGCTCGCTGCCTAGAAGGACCAGGACTAAAATGCAGGGACTTTCCTCAAATATCTGGTTATTTGTGTATGCTTCTTTTCATGCTCTCGAGATATCCTAAAACAACACAGGATTATCTGGCACATAGCTTGACCGGTTATAGCTGATGCCATCAATTAAGCAAGCCTACTGCACTTGTCGATGCAATTTGTGTTTGTGTTTCTATATAATCTAATCAATCTATAAAAAACCATTACTCTTGTTTCATTCTATACTTCTTTGACAATAGAGACAGTTTCCATATCGGTTGAGGGCCCAGAGCTCATTTGGTTAATGTACCCAATCCTAAAGTATTCATTTCCCCCAGCAAACCCAGGGAAATAAATAAGAATGAGTCAGAGGTAGTTCTCACGCTCCAGAGTCTTTGCTGTTTGACAGCTGCAGTATAACATTGTGGTTGCGTGGCTGTGTCCACACAATCTCAAAGATAAAGAGGTGAGAGGGTTGTGTTTGCGATATTATTATTGGGAAATAGCAATGGTCTACTGAGAGCTCCTCATAGGACCTCTCGGTCCTCATAGGACTTGTTTCCTATTGAGTGGTTGCTATGAGTAAACAGCATTGTTTAATGTTAACATGTTAATGCAACACATAAACATGTATCTTATGTCTAAATTGATTTATTATTGTTATAACCATATGGGTGTATTTAGATTACCTCTTTATAATTCGACACATAAAGTAGCAACTGCAATATTGTATTATTTGGATACACTTTTCATTTTAAATATTATTAAAATAGATCTATATATAATAGTACATTGTCAATGCTGGAAGACTGTGTGCTTGCAAGTCCACAGATTGTAGCATCCTGCACTGTAAACATTTAGGGGATATTGGATTCCTGCTATCTCTTCTGACCCCCCCGCTTCCCTTGTTGACTTGTTTCCTACAGAGGGAGGCCTGGACTACCACTGGGACTCCTGCTTGAAGAGTTACAACCAGGTAAAAAATGTAAGGCACTTCTCAAAGTATGAGTATGAGCTTCATTGAACAGCAGATGTTTCTGGTGTTTCTTTCCTGATTCCAAGATGTTGGTTTGACTCCAGTTTTAAATTGCTGCTATTGTGTCTCTCGGTCTCCCCCTCACTTTGCTAATGCTCTCTCTCTCTCTCTCTCTCTCTCTCTCTCTCTCTCTCTCTCTCTCTCTCTCTCTCTCTCTCTCTCTCTCTCTCTCTCTCTCTCTCTCTCTCATTTCCCTCTATCTCAGCTCAACCAGCTGACCAACAGCAGTGGGGTTGGGGAGGCGGAGGGCCCCCTGCGACAGGAGGGGTGTCCGGGCCAGACCTTCCAGGTGTCCGCCCTGCTCTCTCACCTGCAGGATGCCTCGGCCCCGCGCTCGGACATCATGCTGCAGCCATACCTCTCCAGCTGGGATGAGCTAGTCAGGTGGGAACACGCACACAGAAGCACAGCATGAAAACATGTTAAGACGTGTTAAGCATGTTAGAGAGAACACGGCCAGAGACCAGGGCCAGCCCTGCCTATAACCAAGGCAAGGCACTAAAGCTGGGAGTTGGACCCCGGGCCACTCTGTGTGACTGGCTGGAAGACCACTGCTCCTTGGTTGGGTCAATGCAGAGAAATCCTTTCTGCACAGGGATTTATAAAGTATCAATTCTGCTTCTGAAATTGGTTCACTCTTAGAAAACCAGAGAACGTTTTTCTCTCACGTGGTATACTGGATTAAAACCTCAAACACTGGAAAACAGTAGAAAGCAGTTGATAAACATATGTAATAGTTACATTTGTAATGGGTCCAAGGAGGTTGTAGAGTGTCTGACCTGGCTGGTTCTGTGTTGTAGGTTCATGGAGGCTCTGGGCCCTATGGTTGGGTTAATATCCAACGAGATCGAGACTAAGACCACCCTGATCCGCCAGCTGGCCCTGGCGGCAGAGGAGGGTCCCGAGGCCGAGCTCCGTCCGGACAACCTGCCAGCCCGCTTCGCCAGTACGTCGGGCGCCGACGACCACGGCGCCTACCGCTCGGTGCGCTCCATGATCCAGGTGGAGCTGCTGCACGGCCTGGTGGACTTCCAGCAGACCACCGACTCGGGGTGCCGCACCCTGCTCCGCCTGCACCGCGCCCTGGACTGGCTCCGCCTCTTCCTGGAGAAGCTGGCCGAGACGCCGGCCAGCGGCACCAGCGGCCGCCTGCGGAGCCCGTCGGAGCTGTGCCGCGAGGCCTACCAGAGCACGCTGGCGCACCACCACACCTGGTTTGTCCGGCGCGCCGCCGAGCTGGCCTTCATCGCCCTGCCGGAGCGGGGCTTCTTCTATCGGCTGGTGTGCGTCCAGAACCAGGAGGAGCTGAGCAGACTGCTGCTGCGCATTGTGGCCGCCATCGCACAGGTGTACGACAGGACTCAGTGGATCCTGGAGGACAACGGGATGCTGGACCTGCCCTAGTGCCCTGGGGCCAGGCAGCAGAGAGTTAAGAGACTAACTGCGGCGTCCCATGGTAGGCGACCCCCCATGCGTGCTGAATACTTCTTGTGAGGACCTTCTGCCAAATACAGGGTTTACCACCCCAGGTGCCAAATCTAGAGGACTGTAGCGGGAACAATCAACTAATACTCTAGACGTGTTTACGTTTTCATTTGTAACATTCCTCTGCACTCGACCTGACCTCCTTGTGTGAGGTGGACACACTGTCTTAATATTTTATATATTTAAAAGAAAAGTTTGCTGAAAGACAACTATAATTTATTTATATGAATTAATCATTGAAAAAAGTCCATCTTGGTGTATACCTAAGCATTTCTACCTTAAATTATCTATAAATAGGAACATATGGATTTATTGAAATATATTTTATAAAAGACATTGATTTAATTTTATTTTTGGGTGAAAATGAAGAATGTTACCATATAAGAATATTTCTATAATAGATTTTACATTGTGAAAAGATTATTATGATGTTTGAATAAAAAAATGATCTGTCAGATAAAACAAATCACAATCACAAATGTAAAGTTTGGTCTCATTGATTGTCTCTGAACTGCTAGCCTGCATCTCACGTGATAGCCTTTATCCTTCAGCAGTTATAATCAGCTTTGACAACACACAATCTTTACTTACGCAATGTTGTAGAGATAATCAGATCTATGACATGCGATTAATATCCCTCACGTTCCTGTGCAAGACCCACTTCGCAATGGATAACATTTCACTATTTTCCGTCAACAAACATTTTTCCATAATAAATATTAAAATCAAATCAGATTTAACGATCAACCTGCTCTCATCAAAACAAACGACATGAGACAACTGCCAATGCAGATCAGTCCTATGGGGGCAACCTTGTTAGTTGACTGCGGGCCACAGAAGGCGTGCGTCAAGTTCAACCGGGCAAGCATGGCGTGTTCCGCTGCCGTCCGCTACCGGTGCTTTCAGACTATTTTCAACCCACAAATACCTCTAATGATAGATTATCTTCTCTCCTCCAGGACTCCTTCCCTGCCTCAGCTTTCCAAGGCACTCGGAAGGCTGCTGGGCAGGGACAGAGCTAGATATAGAGATAGAGACAGAGCACTGTGGTCAGGGATAGAGCTAGAGATAGAGCTAGATACAGAGTGCTGGGCAGGGACAGAGCAATGGGGTCAGGGACAGAGCTAGGGATAGAGCTAGAGACAGAGCTAGGGATAGAGCTAGAGACAGAGCTAGGGATAGAGCTAGAGGCAGAGCTAGAGATAGAGCTAGAGACAGAGCTAGGGATAGAGCTAGAGACAGAGCTAGAGACAGAGCAATGGTCAGGGACAGAGCTATGGATAGAGCTTGAGACAGAGCAATGGGGTCAGGGACAGTGCCAGAGGCCACAGCCATGGAGTACAGAAGAGTGAGGTGAAGGAAGGAAGGCAGGAGGAGGCCTACTTTTAGGCCTTAATCCAGTCAGCGAGCCATTAGATGGCTATATTGAAAGTGACTTACATGGAGGAAACCACGTTCAAACCTTACAGTTATTCAGACTACTCCGTATATTAGATTTTCGTTTGTGTTGTCCGAGATAAGCTGCAATCAAGAGATAGATTGGACTCTAACCCTGCCAGCTCTGATCTGTGTCAGATGATAATGTGTAGGTGGGTGGGTGACATCATCAGTTTACTACGCAGCATCCCCACTGCACGTGACATCCTCCCAGAAGTCAAAATAGGCATTTTAAATAAATGGATCAGAATGTGTACATATTTGGCAGAAATCTAAAAGCTTGCTGTCGATCAAAGATGCTCCCTAATTTGGACACATTCTTGCACACACTAAATTTCAAAATCTTAAGAAAAGGGTCACAGGTAAATAAACACACTTGTTGTGGAGTTCCCTTAAATGACATTTATTGTTTTCTCTATCTTTTTTTCAGTAAACATAAGCAAAAATATACATACAGTAACAGCAAAATAAAGACACAAAGAGAGTATAATTACTGGAGGCTTGGGTCAAATCAGCCAAACCAATCCCTTTAAATGTAATCTTTGTTGCTCACTTAAGATCTTTGCACCACATCCAAAGGGGCAAATGAAGGTATGGTTTCAGTTCTTAAGAAGGGGCGAAGGCGGGTTGGGGAACAATTTAGGGGTTTATTAGTTTAAAAACAACTCTGTAATTATCTGCACCTTTATAGTGGTTACTGTATGTGCTGTAGTTAAAATGATTTTCATAGTTTTGTACTGTGTTTAGAAATGTAAACATTTTGTTGTTTCCGAGAAACCAGAAGGGTTAAATGTATTCTTCTGGCCCGATACAACCAGAGAAACACTGGTGCCGTGTCTACCCGTAGGAGTATGCACTGACCTTTCACTGCAAATTGTCAAAGCTTATGTAAAGTTTGCAAATTATACAAAGTGAGATTGAGAATTGAAATGATGAGGGGGAGGGGGGGGTGGATTTACAAAATACTCTTCGACTTTCAAATAGCAGGTATTAACTCTTTACTTTGTTGAATTAAACATTCAGAATAGGTAATAACCTACCCCCATGTAATAATACAGACCAATCTTATACATTCCCATCTCTTTACAACAAAATAGCAATAAAAATATATATTTTTAAATAAAACGATATTTTCTGAAATGTAATCTTGAAATGCGCATTGGCAAACATGATTTATATGTCAATGCAATATTAAGAGCTCTTGCCTTTCTCTTTCTTGCGTTTTATGTTTCAAGTTATGCTAAATTTGTAACAGCCTTTTTAATAAATACATTATACAGCCACACAAGAAATAAATATATTGCTTTTTGAGGACATCTCCAAAATATCGTCGAAAATAAATACGGATAAACGGAGATACCAGGAGATAACATTCTGTGACACTGGGAACAATGCAATCTGTCCACCAGGAGGCACTGTTGTCTTTTAGTGAAACCTGTTCCTTTTGTGCGTTACATTACATTAGAGGAGGCCTGGTGGTAACGGAATCACTAGCATCCAACTGTAACCTAGCCATGCACCCGGAGACCTTGGGTCGGATCTGTTTTTAATGTATCAATGCATAAAAGGATTTTTAATTGATCAACAGTAACTGGATATTGTATGGTCATGTCACAAGTGTCTTTGGTCGATGGCAATGGGTGGTTTTGGACAATCTTTTCATGATTAAAAGGAGAATGTCCAATTAAATAAATACAATTTGGTTTGATTTGGGATACTTTAAATGGCTCACTGAAAACTGTTAATCTGTAGTAAATTATATATAGCAACTTTAATCAAATTTAAAACATAGTGGACGAAGGACAGGGCTGGAACATGGGGCCTTGAAACAAGGAGAAGCGGCAAAGACAGGGATAAAGGACCTCAGTGTGCCTGTTCTGGATTAGCTGACCAGATTAAGAGATTACTGCGAAATTAGGTAAATGTTGTAGGAAAGCCAAATGAAAGGGGGTGGACGGTTTGTAACTCTACCAAGAGAAAAAAAACTAAACATTTTACACATCAAATGAACGTCATGGACGGTTTTTAGACAAACCCAACCGTTTAGTTGTTTCCGGTTGCTGTGCTCTCCTCCAACTAATGAACTCCTTATCATTGGGTTGCCATTCAGACCAGAGCATAATGAAAAAACACCTATTAAGTCTGACAAATGGAAACCGAGCCAAGAGTGAACAGATGTGTGTGTTCCTACGGCCAGTTACCGTGACATGGTCGGATCACGGCAGCACCGGCACAAGGTCACAGCCATGCCCAAGCTAAAGCGCCTGGTCCGACATTAGCCCAGAACGCTAAGCGTCCCCAACCAAGGTCGACAGATGCTCTGTGCTCGTCATGCAATGCCTGGACAATGATCACGTCGTCGATATTGGTCACAACTCTTGAGTGACGGAGCAGTATAGCGACAGCCAGGCCAACCAACCAAATTTAATTTAATCAACCCAAAGATGATGATTCTTCTGTAAGTTTCGATTTTGGTAAAATTTTGATTAAGCTAGCTAGCTATCTATACAACACTTTGAAACACTGCCCTACAAATTTAAACACTAGTGTGAGGGTAATGCTTATCCATAAATATGTTGTGCTGGACAATGACTCTGGAAGATATGACAAACGTCAAGCAAACAAACACACCTTGCTGTCCCTCCTTCACACAACTGTACAATGATTATTTTGCAACGCTTCCTCACAACGAAAAGAAAACTTTTGCAGTGCAAATCAATAAAAAAAACACATGCCATCCATTTCTGATATGTACAGATGTGAAACGATGCAATACTTGGAAAAACAAACCAAACCTAGCACTATATATCATAACACAAATTAACCCTCAGTATCCGAGATGTAAGCTCTTTGTTCTATAAATAAAATACAGCTATTGTGATGTGAACCTGCGGTCAGAGAAGGAACTGAGCGGTTCAGATACGGTAGTGTCTCTTAAAGATAACTTATGAACTAGCAAGCATGGCTTTCTGGCTTTAGGCACTAAATGAATACAAGTTTTAGGAGGCATCGCTGAAGTGATTCAAGCGGTTCCGGTTCGTTGTTCGGTTACAAACACGAAGAAAGTTAAGAGTTATTTAAAAATCTCTGGTGGTGTGAATGTCATGCCCCTATGACTTTGATTCATTTATAATGGGTTGGTGTTGCAGTGATTACCAGCAAACTAAACCACATGTCTCACCTATTTTATAAAGCTAGTCTCAAGCCAAAAATTAAACACATAACAAAAAATACCTTACTTCTACACCTTGACTGTGATGATGTACAATCAGTCACGGTAAATCTTGGTTGAATATTTGAATATTGCACATCGCATGCAACATCCCGGCCTACAATGTGAAATGGGTCTCCGGGGACGGAAAGAAAGCATGGCGACACACAGATTAATGCGCAAATACATGTGCCCAAACACACACACACACACACACGCACACGCACACTCACGCACACACACACACACACACACACACACAGATTTGTTTTTAAAGGTTTGGAGATCTAGCTCTGGCTGTCGGAAGTGCTTATTCATTATTCAAGTGTGCAATGGCTGTGTGGCTGCGAGTCGGTCGGTCGGTCGGTGTGGTGGTTGGTGTGTTTTCTCCAGATACACTGCGATAAGGCAGTGGGGGGGGGGGTTGGGGGGCTCCTGGTGGGCAGCGGTCAGTGCACGCTCAGCAGGGAGGCGGTGGCATTGGGCGGGGGTGGGGGAGGGGGGCGATTCGGTTGTGCCTTCAAGAGAACCCAAATGACGATACACACATGCAAAAATCGCTTCGTCTCTGCATCCGACCGTTTAGACGATATCTCGTCGCGCCGGTTTTTTGTTGGGTCATTTTGTAGTGATATTTTTTTTGGGTTGGTTTTGTTTTTTCGTTCCTTGAGTGCAAACAAAAAACTGACGTACCGATAGAAGATTATGATATCATATAAATAGACACGCCGTATTGTTGTGTGTGCACTCGTATATAGAGGGATACTCTATAGGGAGGTGACGGAGAAGGGAGCCAAAGTAGCAGGGTGGTGGTGGTGGTGGTGGTGGTGATAGTGCTCGTCCTTGTTTTGTGGACGCTCAGAAAAGTAACACACACACACACACACACGCACGCACACACACGCACACTTGTTTCCCTTCCCGACCTCTGTATCCCCTACATTTGTCATGCAGTATAAATATGTCACCTCAAACAGATTTACAGAAAGAAAAAAAAAAATGGTCCCAAAGCTCACAGACAGAAATGACAGGACCCCCTTTATAGCTGGGGTGTCACCCATTCCCACCACAACCCCAGGTCGGTAGGTAGGTGTGTGTGTGTGTGTGTGTGTGTTTATGTGTGTGTGTGTGTGTGTGTGTGTGTGTGTGTGTGTGTGTGTGTGTGTGTGTGTGTGTGTGTGTGTGTGTGTACGTGGGGGGGGGGGGGGGGATATAATAGTCGGGGAAGAAGAGGGTTGTAAACTGGTTTCTACCAAACCAAGGGTGGAAATACCATGATGTGTTTCAGTACGTGCATGTTGTTGCAGAGGTGGGGGGGAATTAGAGGGGCATTCTCAGGAAAAAGAGAGAGAGCGACGGATAGAGAGGAAAGAGCGAGAGAGGGATAAAGAGAGCGAGGAAACGGTGGACCTAGACAGTGTCGATCCTCAACTTGAAGGACACCCTTCCAGCAAACTTGTCTCTTTCACTCCCAATAGGGATGTTGTTTGAGATGATCTTGCACTCAATGTTCACGTCTTCATTGGTGGTGATGTTGAGGAACTTGATGGCCACCAGTGGCTGAGAGTAGTTCACCTGGAACGGCGCGAGAAGAACAGCAGTAAGTGGAGAGCACATCCACCATCCACATTCAAGGCGACGTTGGTTTTGTTGGAGAAATTACAAACTCGCTCGAGGATAACGGCTCGAGATAAATCGTCTCGTTTTGAGGAGGGGCAAGATAATGGAAAGTGCAGTTTCTATCATTTGAATTGTAGAATTAAAATACAAGAAGAGGCAGATGTGGTGGAATAAGGCGGTCTCACCTGAGCTTTCTTGCCGTAGTAAGGGTAGTACATGAGGTTGAAAGTGCCGTTCGGGGGGAAGTACTGCATCTCTCCGATCTTATCATTGTCTTCTCTCTGTTGTGCCCACAACCCAAAGTTACTCAGAATGTGACGGTTGGTGACCGAAAAAAAAAAGTTGTTACAGATACAGATAAATATTCTAAAGATAATATTATGAAGGTGTGAGAATGAGTGAGTGAGGGGTGAGTGAGAGCAGTGTACCTACCACCTTTACGCTTCTAAGGCTAAGACACGTACTAGTATTCCACGACAACTACAACAAGTACGTTGTTGTCCCTCTTACCCATTGATCTTTCCCAACTTTGTACCGCTGATACATTAACAACACCACAGAAGAAGAGAGAAGAGGCGGACACATACAGTGGCTAGGTTATGATGCATGTAAAAAACAGACGGATGAAAATAAAATCGTGAAATGAATACATCTCGACAGAGACCCTGAGGACGAACACGGTGCGGACGAGGATGAATGATCACGGTGGTGGGGTTAAATGCTTCTCACGTTGGTATTCATTTTCCAAAGGTTTACCTTAGCTCCACATTTGACGGACGGCGCCACACCGTCCTTTCCTGGTAGGAGCCCGATCACCTGCAGAGGAGGAACCACCAGCAGGCATTACAGGCCGACCCCTGAATAATGATGCTCTATTAAACTGATCAGAGCTCCATGAATCCATGGACTTCAAAACACAAGACTGGACTGATTAATCTCATGTCGTTGACATCCTTTTATTTTTAGCCTGACCCTTTTTTTTCTTCTTTTTTTTTTACACATGAACCACATGGAATTGGTTCGGTATGAGGGTTACTCCACGTCTCCTAGCAACAGCATCCTCTTCCTAAGCCCCGCCCCCCCCCACCCTCTCTTTCCGTCTTTTTTTTTCTTTTCCCACTCGCTCTCTTACCCGATTGAGCTTGATAATGATGCATGGCGTTCCTTCCTGGTATCCATAGTAACGGTCGATGATTCCAGAACAGTCTTCGAGCAGGGTGCGATTGAACTGACAGGAGCGCTTTGGGTTGTTCTTCACCTCGTCCATGTCGTTCTGGAAGTTGTACTTGTCCGGGTCGCACACGTCATTCTTCTGGGTCTGGACGGAGTTGTTGTAGGCTGCACAGGAACACCGGTGGCCATTTTGTTAGCTATTCCTTCTTCATATATTTTGTTTCATTCTATTGATTTCTATCTATTTTATTTTCTATATATATATTATATATATCACATACAACTATATTTGATTAGTATTTCACAGTCCCCAACCCTGCATTACCGCAAGATTTCAGTGTCAAGAACGATGTGTTTATACTTTATACAGAATGTGTTTATACTGTGCATTTGACCAATGAAACGTAAGCCAGACTCACGTCCAAGGAACTTGTCGAGGGCCTGAGCGTACAGGTCCCAGCTCTCTGTATTCTGGGTGTTGTAGATGATCTCCAAAGCCTCGACCCCTTTTGGCCGGATCATCATGCCTGGGGATAACAGACCAAACGCATCAAACAGAGAGCAGAGGAGGAGGAGGTGGCAGCGGTGGTGGTAGGTTGTTTGAAAAACTGCATCATCTTCTTCTTCTTCTTCTTTCATTCTAGACATGCATCTGTATCTGTATTCATTGTATATGTATTCACTGCAGTCATTGACCAGCATGGTAATATGGAACCTTAGCTCAAGGTTGCCTACAGATAGATATTGGGGATCGAACCCAGAACCTTTCAACTGGGAGTCAAACACAACTACTAAACCGTCCTGGGTCACTTTTAGACTCTTTGAAAGTCCTTTCAAAGAGTGGAGAATCGACTTGGTAGTTTGTTGGTAAGGCAAGTGGAGACTAGTCTACCTGGTGTGGAGAGTCGATCCTGCCAGGTGGGTTTGTGGTCGTCCAAGGTCTGCAGCATCACGTACATGGTGAGCGCAAACATACCGGCCAGGAAGATGTAGAAGACAAGGTAGAAGAGGAGGATGAGACCTGGGAGGAGGAGGAGAAGAACAGGAAACACAGGGACATCGGTTAAACTTGAAGGGTGAAGCACACAAAGTCTGGAGAATAAGGAGCTTTACTGGGATAGGGAGATCCTAGTGTTCTGCAAGGTCTGCTGTTGATTGTTGAGAAACAAATATATTGAGCCGAAAATTAGCGCATTTATCTGAGTAATGATCAACAAAACCAAAATCATGTCATTTCATATTCATGTTATTCTGAATTTGATTGGTATTAAAAGCTGGACAATTTTGATAATTGTGAGCAAATTGTTTGCAAACTTCACCATCTATTTCTTATCAGCTTATGAAGAAAATGAATTAAAAGACATTACTCATGATGTAAATAATACATTGATATATAATTATTCAAAAAGAATGTCTGAAATAATATATGAACCACACATAAAAGACATGATTGGAATTTAAAAATGGGTTTTTTCAAATCAATAATAGATTAATGCAATGGGGAAATAGTACTCATAGTACTTATTATTGGACCAAGCCAGAAGAAAATCCATTTGTAAATAAAGTAACGGACGCGGGTTTGGATTTATGGTCAAAGTGCTTTGGCCGCCTCTCCACCGATCCAACATGGTGGCCAGACGCCAGTCTGTCTTCCTCATGAACCGCGAGCACGCAAGCTAAGCCTTTCACGACTTCAACACATCCCTCCCATTCACCTATACTTTATTTTGCATTTTCATACCATACTAAATTGGAGAGAAGCGAGAACAATGCCCTTCCTGCGGGCCATCACGGTGGACGTAAGCCAACATTGAATAGCCGGCAGTCCAATTTCATGATCAGGTTTCACCGACAATGGCGGTGGGGCCAAGCCGTGGTAGAGAGGGCGACAGACGGAGCCAGAGAAGGGGGCAGGAGCAGCAGGACCGCCCAGAGATTAGGCTAGGGGGTCACAGGATTACTGGCAGGCGTACAACTGTTGCCATGATCCAAGTAGCAGACTTCCTCTTCCTGTTTAATTATGGAGGCGAGATGGACTGCAAAAACCACCAACCGCCCACTTCGAGAATAATCAAATCGAAGTAGATCATAATTACCAATTTAGCAATACCTATATGCTCCTTCCTGTTTCATCTTCCCCGTAATAATATGAAACATAAAACTGCTGAGCATTGCAGTGGCTGGCCAACACCCTCCGCATTCATCATCCGATGGCAGTGCCAGGGTGCAGTGCGGTGTCCCAGGGGCTGGACACTCGGGCCGGCCTCCCGTGTGGAGCTCACACCTCGCCTACACCTGACACCACCAGCGGGCCCCTACAGCACTGGCATGGCCTCCCAGCTTAGCCCGGGTTTACAGGAATCCATTACACCAATGTCACGGGAAGGCCCTCTACCGGATTCCATTACACAACAGAAACAGTTGATGACAGGAGTGTGAACGAGTGTGTGTGCGTACTAGAAAGTGTGCATGTGTGTGTGCGTGAGAGAAGCCTTTCCTTTATGAATTTGTTGCTCGACATGTCACAAAGAATTTCCTATTTCGGAATGGCCCTGGGCTATACTGTGCATTTGACCAATAAAACCTGTTGGCTTTGACTACTGTAATGTGGCTTTACTAGTATAGAGGGCATCGCCTTTGACGGCGGTTGTCTTGCAACGGTACCGGCAGTCCAAACGTCTGATACAGATGCTGCATCGTCTAGCGAGCTGTTTCACCGCACCCTCCTCCCCATCCACACCCATGTGCCCCCCTGCGGTGGATGCAGCTCAGACCTTTTAGCAGAAATAACACTTTGAATCCTCCAAGGGGGTAGTATGCTACAAGAGCCACCAGGGCAAGGCACCATCCAGGGCGGTGGGTGGAGGGAGGAAGGGAGGGAGGGAGGGAGGGAAGGGTGTAGTGAGAAAGGGGGGTGGTTAAGATTGCAGGTAGGATGGCTTCCCCTCCTGAGAGAGATGGGTGTCTGTCCCCCCGGGGTCGGACTGCTGACGGACGTGGAAGCGTCTCTGTTACAGCCTCACTTCAATGGGTGAAGTGGAGGAACAAATGAGCCAGCGACAGAGACACAGACAGGGACAGAGCCAGGGCCAGAGCCAGGGCCAGGCCTGGTCCTCAGTTCTGTACAATGGTGGAAGGTGTCTGTTCCCTTTCACAATTAATTAGGATGACAGGGTTCCAGATTACTTTGTAGAACACAGCTGATCAAAGAGAGGTTTGAACTCCGTAGAGGAGCGGTGCGAGGAGAGAGAGGAGAATAAAGGGCCAGTGAAGAGTGCTAACCACTAGCTGGTCAGCAGGACCTCATGATGCGTTTGCATAACTGTAATAAAGAATCGGTCCTGATTTAAAAACGTATTGGAGTTCATTTCATTTATCTACTACTTGTAGAGCACATACAGTATGTTAATAATTGCGTTTAGCTATTGCAACTGGTGTTGCAAAATGGACGGCCACTGCGGTGCAGTGTCCCCATAATAATAATATAATAAATTATTTCCATACAGCAAATGTTTTCTGCATTCAGTGTAATGCAAAGGCAGCAATTAGCCATTGGACATGGAGAGAGACACCAAGTAACAGCATACCCACTTCAGGCTATAAGTCCGAGGAAACCATGTATAGCAGAGCTACATGTGGTGGCTTAGGACCAAAATAGCCTAATTAACAAGCCTTAGAAGACAGCTTAAAGAGGCCACTAGTCCTCGAAGCACCTGGGATGCATTGAGCTGGATTAGCTGGTGCATTGTGGGAAGATTCCTAAGGTAGGCACAGTCACTGCCCCATCTGCTGCGGGCGGAGGACAGTCGGATAGTGTTCATTCATAATTCATCATCTCTCAAAGAGCGATTTATGAAATCCAAATATCCCGTTCTAAGCATCTTACCGTCAAATACACAAAATGGAAGTGCTCTGGTCTGAGTGGCCCTGCTCTAGAGGAGAGGACCAGAGAAACGGACCAGCCATTTGGAGTGCTGAAACTGACATCCAGGCTTGATACTGTACCTGAATGACAGCCAATGAAGTCATTAGATTAGGATTAGATCCCTCACTGATTTACTCACTTGGGATGGGTGGGGTTGTGGGGTGATGCAACAACCGTTTGGCTCTCGTTTTTCCTGTTAATGCTCCATTGTCATTCGAACAGTGCAATATGCACACCATGACACCATATAAAAGGCAAAAGACGGAGCATTTTCATAAGAACTAAACCTCAAAATGTGTCAACTCATTCGAACACACGAAAGGCCTACAGGTTAACATTTTATTTAATCAAACTTGAGGCAGTCCATGAGGACATGGGTCTCTGTTCAACGATTCAAATCAATGGCTCACTGGAAATAAGGATTATTTCTGATCCATAAAATAGTTTTTTTCTCTGTAATTTCAAAATAAGGGCGCTCCCACTTAGGCGCATTGCGCCGAAACCCGGTTGAATATAAAACACGTCCAGACAAGAGAACGTCAGGCCTCTAGCACACGGGAGATGCCGCATTTGCATTTCAAGACACACCGACCAATCAAAACCCCACATAGGCGCTGTGGCTATCATTTGTAAACGACAAACATCCAGAGATGTTGCATTTCTTGAATGCATGCATGCATCCCTACCCCATAACAAGTGTTTTTAGGGGTTTCAAGTAGTTAGTGGGAGAAAAGGGGTGCAGGGGAACATGTTTGCTGCATTGCTGTATAGTTACCGGTATGGCTGCGAAGACTTACCCCAGCTACTCGCAGTCCTGCCCAGCAACTCCCGGGTCCTCGGGTTCCACATAAACTCCTTCCATGTGCCCTTCTCTGCATCCTTTGCCATCTTGTCTGATGGGGTTTTGGTTTATATTCTCAACGAGGAAAGCTGTGTTCTTGTAATAAAAAGAATGACCAGCTAGATAACAGAGAGCGTTTCAAATGTTGGACAGCAGAAACGCAAAAGGAATCTGGAGTTGCAAATGAATGCGTATGGAAGTTAAACAAAATCAAATTCTGCCTCCGCTTCTTCTACAGTAACCTCTCTAAAAACATAAAATGGATGCAAATGGTGAGAGGTGGTGATACTACTACACTCAGAATATATCTAGTATCTGCCCTCCCCCCTGCTCTTGTCTGCATGCCGCAGAGTTTTGATGAGTGGTGCAGAAATGTAGTGATACTGCGGTAAAGGTCTCAATGCGCCTCTCTCTCCTCTATCAGATCCTCAACTCCACCCCTCCCTCCCTCCCGAGCGCTTACCCGCTCCTCCTCCTCCTCATCACCGGACCCCGCCCACCTCCCCAGCAAAGCTGCTCTCTCATCCTCCCTGCGCACGAGAGGTGAGCAGCCAACCAAATTGTGCAGCGACCAATCCACTGCAATGCACGCTCTCTCCTAACAGGCGGAGGGAGCGGAGGGGGCAGCGCTGGCGAATCACCGCCGCCGGCCTCAAGTCACCGCTCTCTTGTGCCTCCGCCTTAACGTCTTACGCTGCGCTATTTATAACAGCCTGCACAATTGTTTTTGTATCTTACATTTGTTATAATTTGTTCTTTTTAGCATTAATTTGCTCTTTTTGTTTGCATTTTTGTTTCCTCATTCTACATTTGAAGTTGGTAGTTTGTAGCAGGCCTTATTATTGGCAGATGTGTTGGTTTCCAAGTTCGTTCACAGGCCTATCGATATGACTATCAATAGGACTGTGAACAGCCTCTACAATTATTTTTGTTTCTTTATCTAACATTTTAAGTTGGTTTGTAGGCCTACTGTTATTATTGGCAATATGCATGCGTTACTCAGTTCGTTCACAGGCCTATCGACGTTTTTGGTGGGGAGGTAGCGCTACAACTGGTGCATAGTTGCACTAATAATGGGCCTAATGTAGGACAGGTGGATGCAAACGGTCCTGTCAGACATTGTACAGCTTCGAGAATACAGCGAGTCGTTCCGCTCAACCGTAACCCAATACGTATCTGAGTGTTATAGATTGCAATAGTGGTTTGGTCCTCCTCTACGTGGGAGTGCCGTCTGGTTTTGAAGTGATAGACCGCTGTTCCCATGGTAATGGACCGATGGGTATCACAGTACAACGGCGACGCAGCGCCCCCCGCTGGCGGACTAGGGGATTGCAACACGTGTTTATGCTGCTGCTGCTTCAACGGGCACACAATGTCCTCAGGACTAGGGTGGGGGTATTTTAATAGATAGATAACCTACTTAGATGGATAACATACTTATAGATAACCAAATGCATAGATAACCTACTTGTGAGTGACTACGTATTGCGTCAACCATGAGTCAAAAGGAAAACATCACTACGTGTAAGAATTTGTTGTATATGTTAATTATATAAAGTTCATTATATAAAATTTATTTAATGACAATATCAATGCAAATATAGCACTACAGTGATTTCCAAGGTACACCGTATCTTACCATATCAATATATTATATGGCACTCATATATGGCCACTGTTTTAGTAGACACACAAAACCAACAGCTTTTGTAAACTATTATGGGAATTATGCCTAGACTTCAATATTGATAATTTGACGGGGGGGGGGGGGGGGGGGGGGGGGGGACACAAGGTGAGTACTTGGTATCAGAAATAAAAAATAGGCCCATTGGATAATGATCATTGGAATATTCTCTTTGTAAGGAAACTCTGCATGCATTGCACTTGACCACTTTCTTCACCTTGCACATTTCTCGCTTGGAAATGCACACTCATTCATCAACAGCTGTATAAAAGAAAAAGAGGCAGAGCAGTTCAATTAAATTCACCCCCAAACATTTAGATACGTATTTTCTTCACTGGGTGTAACTGTACATTTTGGTGCTAACTGATATCTAAATAACGACATCCAAGAAACATTCAGGTCCCTTAATACGTGTACATACTTGTACAAAGTACTCCACTCTTTAAGTTCAAAACTTAAACTTGGCGCTTCGAGATTGAACTGAACAAAGAAAAAGAAAAAATGTGAAGGATAACCACAATACAAACATTGTTACTGGGTGGTAACGGCATGAAGTCCAGTGAACAATACTAGTTCAAGGTAGCAGCAAAGTATTAAAAAAGGTCGAGACGATGGGCGTTCTGAAATCTGTACACAAAAATGAAAAAATGAATGTAGAAAAAGTCAAGAGATAACCTTTTTACTGCTTAAAGGGAGTCTTGCATAAATTTGATTATTACACTGTTGGACTCGCTCGCCTCATTCAATGGGCGCTCTCTCTCACTATTTATTATAACTATATGCATGGACTGGCAGCAGCAGCAGCAGATAAAATCGTACGTATAATTATCATCATCTTTTAGAAAACAAAAAGTCTATACAGTATATGCTACATAATATGTACTCGTTACAAGTATGAAAATGGAAATAATTAGATACTTGCTACATTTTCAATACAGCTGTACATCTCTATTTACAGTACATTATAGTTGTAGCGCGACGACCCCACGCCGCGCACCGTGTTCATTGTGCAGATTGCTCCAGCATTCTGTTTGAGGTGACACATGTTCACAGTCCTACCAGGGGCACCGTGCTCTACAGTCTGTGTGGATGGATGGTCAGTGCTTGCTGTCGTCGCCGTTTGTTTTTCTCTTTATAGGTCGGTGGAACAATCACGAATGTGCAACAGTGGTTGAGCGTCATAGTAACCAAACGTTTCTACATTGGACGTGCTGCACTGTATGTGCCGTCGGTCAACTGACAACTTTCAATTATTATTATTTTTTTAGTATTCATTTTTTTCTCCATGATACCCTCAGGGATTACATGTTGTTCTTTGACACAACCACATCATATCATGATCATACTCAAAAGCTCATGGATGTAAAACTCTGACATGATCAACTATACACATGTTTTTTTCTCTCCCCTTCCACCCCACCCTTACTGTATGTGTATGTGACATGCAGAGACTCACACAGTAAATATGACTCGTTCAAGTCTCAAGATATGTTAGGCTAGTGGATCTCAGTTATAATTATATCGCCCCCACAGAGGGAGCATATTGCTATAAAATTGCAGAGATGTTGAGAAAGTAACTGTATTTACATTACAAATATGCTTTTTACTCCTTCTCCTCCACGATAACCTGCATCCACAATGACAATCTACCAACACACCGTGTATATGCAATCACGACTCCACGACACACTGCGATATCCTACAGAGGAATTCGGCCTTTCCGATGGTATTGTGCATTTGTTTTTTGTTTTTGTGGGGTTTTGTTTACAGTTGTCATACAAATGTTAAGTGCACAATGTATTGTTGTCTGTCCGTCAGTGTTTCCCACCGCTGGTACAGGAGCGGGAGAGAATCTCACGGTTCCTTCGTGCCTGGCGCAGTCAGGAGCAATATTTGGCAACATCAATGTTGAGAGAACTTCAAGCCACTAGTCGATAGGCCACTATATACCTCCTACTCGTTATGTGGTGATAAATATTGAAAACATTGGCAAATAGAACACACCAAGACCGAACACAGCAAATACAAACCGAGTGGCTAAGAAATTTGATTTAATCTGATTGTTAATTTTTCCCCTCACGTCTTTTCTATAAGAAACTTGACCTTAATCTCTGGCGTTTTACCTGACACCTTTCAAAGCCCCTGTTGCTTTTTTTTAATCTTAAGGTTGCACCCTACGCCCCGACAGCATCGACATAAGTGCAAGAGAAAACGTCCTCTTTCCTCACCCCCCCCCCCATGTCCTCTTCTTCTGTGGTGGCTGCACTGTCGCAAACCGTCTCCTAACTCAAAAGGTCCACCCTCCCCGCCGCTGCGACGCAGAGCCCTCAGATGGCCGTATCCCACACCACGGCCTGGGGCCTCTGGCAAGGGGGTGTGCCAGTCTTGCGGGGCTCAGGTGTCCGTCTCCAGCTGGGCAGGATGGGCATGCTGTCCTGCTTGCACAGGCTCTTGTCCGGCCGGCGGTGGGCCTTGATCTCCTTGCACAGGCAGCGCTTGCGTTCGATCACCTCAAGCAGCTTGCCGTCGCGCTGCGTCTGCGCCGACGACCCCGCCCCGCCACCGCCGGACGGAGGCTGCCCCTGCGCCAGCTGGGCCAGATGTTGGAACTGCAGCTGGAGGTGGTGCTGCTGCTGGAGCTGCTGGAGCTGCTGCTGCAGCTGCAGCTGCTGCTGGTGGAGCTGAAACTGCTGCTGCTGCCGGGACGGGGCGGGGCTGCCGGGGGCCCGGGGCTGGGCCAGACCGTGCACCTGGGGAGGGGCAGACGGGCAGGGGGAGGGAGGAGGGGAGGGGTGGGGCAAAAGGGAGGAGGAGGGGGGGAGTGGGTCAGGCTAGGTGAAGACGTAGGCATTTACAGAAATCTTGCGTGTGAATGCTTTTTTCTCTCGGTGGCCGCCTTCCGAGGAGTCTGCATGAACACTGCATTGCTGCATCGGCGAGGCGGAGGACCTCACTGAACCCACCCTATAGCCCGGCACTAAGCGCTGCGCTGGCGGGAGGTGCAGTGGCTGAGCACCGCCACCGGGCCGCAGTGCTGCATCATCTCCTGCACTTTGTTTTTTTTCTCCTCTCTCTCTCTTCTTTTTTTTTTGCCTGCTGTCCGGGGTGGCTCGGTTCAGCTGCGATGCACGCGCAGCCTCTCTGCAGCAGCGCGGACTGCGTCAGCATTTGTAATGCAGCCAAGCATCTCATTAAGAATTGGACTGCAGCTCCCCCGCTCCCACAACACCCCAAACACAGAGTGTATACTCTTTAGACACGCTCCCACAACACCCCAAACACAGAGTGTATACTCTTTAGACACGCTCCCACAACACCCCAAACACAGAGTGTATACTCTTTAGACACGCTCCCACCAACACCCCAAACACAGAGTGTATACTCTTTAGACACGCTCCCACAACACCCCAAACACAGAGTGTATACTCTTTAGACATGCTTCCTAATCACCCCAAACACAGAGTGTATACTCTTTAAACACGCTCCCTAAACACCCCAAACACAGAGTGTATACTCTTTAAACATGCTCCCAAACACACACGCCCCAAAAGACACACACAGTATACTCTTGATACACACACAGCAAAACACACACACACACACACACACACAGTGAATTCTCTTCAAACACATCTTCAAAAACACCCCAAACACAGAGTGCACTCCTCAAACAGACTCACTGCCTCTCTGTCTCTCTCTCTCTCTCTCTCCCCCCACCCCTCTCTTTCTCTCCCCCGACCCCTTCTCTCTCTATCCCTCTCTCTCTCTCTCTCTCTCTCTCTCTCTCTCTCTCTCTCTCTGCCTACGTCACCCCTTACATCTCTTCTCCTCTCACTCTTCAATGGCTGGCAACAACAACCCTATTCTGCTCACTAGACATATCTAGCAGCTAAAAATAGCCCGCACAGGAGCGCCGTCTCCAGCCAGAGCGGGAATATGAATATTTGAGACAGAAGTAACACCGGAAGCAAGAGCAGAGAGACACAGCGACACGCTACAGCATCGCTATGGCATCGCTACGCTACGCTACGGCATCGCTACGCTACGGCATCGCTACTCTACGGCATCGCTACTCTACGCTACGGCATTGCTACGCTACGCTACGGCATCGCTACTCTACGGCATCGCTACTCTACGCTACGGCATTGCTACGCTACGCTACGGCATCGCTACTCTACGCTACGGCATTGCTACGCTACGCTACGGCATCGCTACTCTACGGCATCGCTACTCTACGGCATCAGTTGTGTTTGCTTGTGTTGCTTGCTCGTTCTGTAAGAAAAACTAGCAACATAAACACAAAATACAGCATCAATATAAATGTTCTTAATATAGATACAGTACGCAACAGACGGTAACTAGGACAAGGTATTCACAACACGCAGCGCCGACTCCAAAGGCCAACCGACGTCAGGCCAACCGACGTCAGGCCAACCGACGTCAGGCCAACCGACGTCAGGCCGCGGCGTCAGGCTGCCCCTTTCCCGCCACTCGCAGGGCGCGTCCCCAAAGCCGTTTGGAGTGAGTGTGCGTCGCGGTTGAGTTTAGGACGTGTTTGTGTTGTTTTGCGGCCCGCCGCAGTGGTGCCCAGTGGTGCCTAGCGCTTAGCTGATCACGTATTGAGATGGACTCTGTGACGTCATTTGTTGCCCTTCACAAGGGCATATATATGTACCTGTAAAGGTTCAAGGCCCTGGACTCTTCGTGAGCGGACTGAAGATGTTGAAGATGGAGATAGATTGAAGACGCTTGCTCTTCAATCTACATATTTCAACGCATTGGAATATGTCGATTTTTGAATAACCTGGCTGGTGCTAAATTTATAAAATAATCCAAGTAATGTTTAGATCCGGGCACATCCATGGTGCATGTGTAGCGAATGTTCTGTCATTTCACTCGCACAAATGAGTTGATCCTCTGCAGAAAACCTTTGTACCGAAACAGGATACCTGGTGTCACCCCGCCCTTTCCAGCCCAGGCTCTGTGTCTCTCTCCCCGACACATTCTGCCACAACATGGTAAGACTGCTGGGTTCAGATGCTAGGTGGTGTGGCTCACCTGATTCAGGGCTTCTCGCGCCGGCAGGCTGCTCTGTCGCTGGACGTCCCCCCCGATGGACTGTCTCACCCCCGAGGACGAGGAGGAGCGACCCAGGCGCCCCACTTCTGGGTGAACCCAACAGGAAGAAACAACAGAGAACAGGGGAATCAACACAGTGTAAACCCTATGAGAGACAGATAGGACGGAAAACACATGCAGCACTGTGAATGGGAATGGTAAGAGGCATGTGATCAAACATGTCTGCTTAAAAGAGCAGTGAGAGAGAGAGAGAGAGAGAGAGAGAGAGAGAGAGAGAGAGAGAGAGAGAGAGAGAGAGAGAGAGATTAAAGACAGAGACAGACAGACAGACAGACATAAAGAGAGAGACAGAGAGAGAGACAAAGAGACAGAGAGAGAGAGAGAGAGAGAGAGAGAGAGAGAGAGAGAGAGAGAGAAAGAGAGACAGATATTAGAGACAGAGAGAGAGACAGAGAGAGTGAGAGAGAGTAAGAGATAGAAAGAGAGAGAGAGAGAGAAAATTATGCATTGCTATATTATTGATATTGACTGCACGTTTATTGTATTGATTTAAGACCACGTTTCGGCATGAAAGCGAGAACTCTTGAGTGAGTGCTGTAAACAGCGGCTTGTGTTGCATTGTTTTGTTAAATTGCCAAAATGAAGATGAATCCTATTTCTTACAGCGACTGGACGGGTTCCGTAAGGCCACAGATTGTAAGACCTGCTCATTAGTTCATGCTTCTTGTGTCAAACAGTTAGTTCAGTATTTCAGACGTTTGTGAACCCATTTGTTAACTTATTATTTTCCCTCTTTTGGCTCGGGCATAAAAATAGCAACAATCTGGGTAATTGGTTAACAATTACACTCATGAGGATAGAGTGTTTGTTTGTTTTGTATCACTGCTGATTAAGACAGGCTAGTCACCATTAGTGTTTTTAAACAGCACGCCTTCCTGCAATATCGTTCTGACAAAAACACTTTAACACAGTTAAAGTGTCCATTGACTGTATGTCATATATATATTTTATATATATATATATACTTGTATAAACACATATTTAAATTATTCGGAAGAGGTCGTAGATTTCCTAAGAAAAAGAAAACATGTTTTTCTTGCTTTCTTCTAAAGGTGAAAGTATACTACTCCGTATCCGTAATCCATAATCCGACTCCGTAACTACGGGGACCCCTGGAGCATTCGCAGTTATACGCAATGCAATTCACCGCCTGATCGATCTTATATGCTGACTACTAACCATGTAAATAGTGTTGAAAATAAACAAAGCTTTTCAAATCTTATTTGGTGTTTAGTCCTTAATGTGCAAAGTAAACAATGTACAAAGTAAATAAGGTGCAAAGTCAAACCGGGGAAAGTGATTCCGGAAAGGATTTTGTTAGAGGACCAATCACAGCCCTTGCCGTCTCTGTTCGTCTCCGTTGCCTCGACGGATAGTTAAAAAATATTGGACGCGCACGTAGAGCGCCGTAGAGAGGGTCTCCGACAGGCTCTCCGTCGACGGAGAGGGCTCTCTGTAGCTACGTACAGCACTTTACAGAGTAGTATAAATCCACCTTTAGTAAAACAAACAATAACAGCCAAGGCCAGTTTCACCCTCTATCAAATGTGAGCTTTGTACATGAGTGAGTGAGTGAGAGAAACAGATATTAAAGACAGAGAGACAGACAGAGAGAGAGAGAGAGAGAGAGAGAGAGAGAGAGATAGCGAGAGAGAGAGTGAGAGACAGATTAAGGACAGAGAGAGAAAGAGAGCGAAAGAGAGTGAGTGACAGAGAGAGCACAAGAGAGAGAGAGCTAGAGAGAGATTGGTAGACAGATTAAAGAGAGAGAGAGAGTGAGAGAGAGAGAGAGAGAGAGAGAGAGAGAGAGAGGGACAGAGAGCAGAGAGAGACACAGAGAAAGACAGAAAGAAAGAGAGACAGCGTGCGTGCGTGTGTTTGATATTTTCCCTCTCCCCCAGCGCCGCCCTTACCTCCGTTGCGGCAGGCGGGGAACGTCTGACAGGGCAGCGGGTGTCCGGAGCGGGGCAGCAGTGCCCTGAAGCCCTGGCTGCTCTCCATGCCCCCCAGGGGGTCCCCGTACCCCAGGCTACGGGCGCCCGAGCTGCTGAAGTGAGCGTGGTTGCCCGACGAGTGACCCCGCCGCGACCCCGGCTCCTCCTTGTCCGTCCTCAGCAGGGCGTCGGCACTGCCGTTCCACGCTCGCCCGTCCTCCTCTGAGAGAGAGAGAGAGACATAGAGAGAGGGATAGACAGAAAGAGTTACTTGAGAGGACTTCAGCTAAAGCCCTGCACCACAGTTTTGTTTAACCCTAACTACGACACGGGCATGTTGTCAATATGGATGACCTCGTCGAGAATATATCTTAAAGTTTTCCTGTTAAACATCAAACTACACAAATAATTATTCACTTGATCGATTGGATTTTGTGCAGTTTCTGTAACGCTGGGAAACTATTGGGGATGAACAACGGCAGAGAACCATGAGTCATCACATCCATCTGCAGTTGAACTCAGAGAGAACTCTGCAATCCCAACACTTTCACACACCGTGCAGAAAATAAAAGCAAACCCAAAACAATCAATACTTTTCATTAATCACGCGGCAGTCACGGCAGACATCAACTCTAAAGCACCAGAGAGAGAGAGAGAAAGAGAAAAGGTGTGGCGTACTCTCTGCGTCTCTGCTGCTGTGGCTGAACGACAGTTTCCTCTGAACCGGCCAATAGTATCCCTCGTCCCCGAATGCCAGCCCGGTGCCGCTGTCCCAGGGCATGAAGCCCGCCTTCGCCGGGAGGGACCCCGACCCTCCGCTCCCCTTCGACGACCCTTCTCCTCCGCCGGACCCCCCGGAGCCCGGCTGCAGCGGAGGCATGCTGGAGGGGCCCCGCAGGCTCTCGTAGGCCGGGGGTCTCCTGAAGCCCACCGAGGGGTACGTCCACAGGAGGGGGCTGTCCGAGGAGGGGGGCTTGTAGGCGGGCAGGCCGTGGGAGGTGTGGGAGCGGAGGTGGGGCCGTGAGTGTGGACGCAGCGGCGTGGGCGTGGAGCCGCTGCCGCTGCCTTGAGATGTGATGCTGCTGCTCGAGGGAGTGCCTTCCCCCAGCAAGTGTGTGCCTCCTCTCTCGTCCCTGTCTCTGTCTCTGTCTCTGTCTCTGTCCCTGTCTCTGTCTCTGTCTCTGTCTCGGACCCTATCTCCGTCTCTGTCTCTGTCTCGGACCCTATCTCCGTCTCTGTCTCTGTCCCGATCTCTATCTCTGTCTCTGTCTCTTTCCCTCTCCCGGTCCCTGTCTCTGTCTCTGTCCCTGTCTCGATCCTTGTCTTTATCTCTTTCCCTCTCGCGCTCTCTGTCTCTTTCTCTTCCCCTGTCCCTATCTCTATCTCGATCTCGGTCTCTGTCTCTGACCCTATCTCCGTCTCTGTCTCTATCCCTGTCTCTGTCTCTGTCTCTGTCTCTGTCCCTGTCTCGCTCCCTCTCCCCTTTGTCCGACTTGAGGAGGAAGCTGACCGACTTGCCCTCCTTGCCCGAGCCCTGGATCCCCATCTGGGTCTGCGTGGACACCTGGCTGGAGCCCTGGGAGCTGCTCTTCACCATGGCCGGCGAGTCCCCCCGCTCAGGCTTGCGGTAGTGGTGGTAGTGCGAGGGCCGGTGGTGGGGGTGGTGGTGGTGGTGGTGATGGGAGAAGGGCGAGGTGGACTTGGACGAGGGCGGCAGCGGCGTGGAGTGGCTCCTGGCCCTCAGGCCCGGCGCGGGGCCCAGCTGGGCGTCCCCCCCGCGGCCGTGCTTGTCCTGCTGGGAGGAGCCGCCCCCCGACGACTCTTTGGAGCCCGACGCGGCGAGGCTGGCGGAGGCGCCGGCCGACATGGAGGAGGAGGAGGAGGAGGCCTGGGTGGAGGTGCCCAGGGACTGGGTGCCCTGCTTGGCCGAGGCGGACGCCTTCTGCTGCACCCCGACCCCGCTGGAGGCGGCCGCCGGCTGGGGGAAGGCGAGCAGCGGCGGGCGGTGCTGCAGGAGGTTGGGGAAGGGGGCGGGGATCTTGGTGCTGCTGCACTCCGTCTCTGACTTGCTCCCGGGCAGCAGGTAGGGGGTGGGCGCCCGGGGGGTGTGGGGGCTGGAGGAGAGCACCTGCGGCACGGGGGTGGAGGACGCCGAGGAGGGCAGCGGCGAGGAGTGCGACACGGACACGGCCGCCTTGCCCTTGGAGCAGGAGGGCGAGGCGGAGGTGGCGCGCGGCACCGGGGAGGCGCCGCTGGAGGAGGCCGCCGCAGCCGCCGCCGCCGCCGCCGCCGCCGCCGCCGCTGCGCGGTAGTGCTTGGAGCCCTTCAGCTTGTCGTGCTTGGTGGGCGGGCGTCGCTGGCCCGCCCCCGCCGCCGTACCGCCGCCGCCGCCGCCACCGCCGCCGCCGCCGCGGTCCTCCTGCAGCAGATACTTCATCTCCTCGTAGATGGCCTCGCTCTGGTCCGAGTCCGAGTCGGGCGTGGTGGCGGCCGGGGCCACGGGGTGCGGCGTGGCCGTCTGGCTCTCCCGCGTGAACACCTTGCCCACCATCTCGATGTAGACGGGCTCGTCCTCGCTGTCCCCCCCGCCCCGCTGGCCGTCCGCCCCCTGGTAGGAGGAGCCGGCGGCCGAGGGCGCGCGGGGGGGCGGGGTTTCGAAGGTCAGCTGGGTGCTGGGGCTCCGCTTGGGCTTCAGCGGGGGTACCTTCTTCCCGCCCAGCTCCCCCGAGTCCGACTTCTTCATGCCTGCGAGGGGAGAGAGGAGGGGACAAAGCAGGTTCAAAGGTCTGATGATCGCGAGTGCCAAACCCCGCACGCAAAAAAAAACAACAACACACGGCGCGGCGATTCCCCTCACCGTTCTTCTTCTCCGAGTGCTTGCCCTGCGTGTGGCCCCCCGGCGGCGGCGGCGGCGGGGCGTTGGGGGGCCCCCGGGGGTCCGAGGCGCCGCAGGAGGAGGAGGAGGCGGAGCCCGAGGCGCTGAGCCGCGTGCTGGGGTGGCGCTTGGGCTTGACGGGCGGGCAGCGGGCGCCGTGCTGCGACTGCGTGTCCGAGTAGTCCTCGCTCTCCAGGCCCGGGTCGCCGGCGCCCACCGCGTGGCACGACTGCGAGCGCGGCGCCATGGCCGACGCGCAGGAGTGGGGCGAGAGGTCCTGCGACGCCGGCATGGTCATGAACCCCATGCGGAAGTGGCGGCGGAAGGAGGCCAGGTCGCGACCTTTGCCCACCGTGGCAGAGGGGTCACTCTGCGCAGCGCTGCAGAGCAGAGGAACAAAGATAGTGTGTGTTATTAAGGCGAAGCATTTTTATGCATTTCTTTTGCATTTTTATGCTTTATGGTAGAGTGAGATATACAGGAAGGTATAGGAGAGAGAGGGGAGGACGTGCAGCAAAGGACCACGGGCAGGAATCGAACCTGGGTCGCTGCGATCAGGACTGGGCCTTGATGGTACGAGCTCTACCCGGTGAGCCACCAGGGCACCCCCCTGGTGAGGCGCCCCCCCCCCCCTTTCATTGACTTCACATGCACATCGTTACCAGCTCTAGCAGCAGCTTGTATTCATACACCGCAAAATCCATTCCTCTAGTGACCACATCTCTCTTTTCATCGGAACCCTATACACAAGCGCACGCACACACATGCACACAGACACAGACACACACACACACACATACACACAGACACACACATACACAAACTCACACACATACACAAAGATGAGAGATTGCATTGGTGGTGCAGGGATGCGGTTGCCGTGGGAGATGGGAAGGAGCCACGTGGTGGAGCCGCCATGTAGCATCTGGTCTGTAGGGCTCCACTCCTTCAGCGCTCCCATCCTCCTCCCTCTTCTCTCATCCCCCCATCTGCTCCCCACTCACTCACGTTCCAGTCGGAGACCCACTCTCACATCTAGACCTCCCATAAGAAGTGGATTTCTCTGGGCTTTTTAGTGCATAGTACCAGGGGACCCCACCCCTCCACACACACACAAACACACACACACACACACACACACACACACACACACACACACACACACACACACACACACACACACACACACACACACGCGCACACGCACACACACAATAATTGTTGTTCATTTGAATCACTGTCATAAAGCAGAGCTATTGTGACCTGAATTGATGCAACCGTACAGAAAGTTGGATTAAGAAAAGATGAATGACCAATTCTGAAGCAATTATTTTGCTCTCCAGCTAGGTATTATATTCTGTGTATCCACACATATACAACCTTTCATTTTATGTCAAAGATTTCTGTATGAGTCATCCCTTATTTTTCTGGACAAACATTTTGAACCAAATAACAGGCGACCACAGATTACCACTATTAAATGGAGCATCCCTTTAACTAGTGGAGTGCTTCAAGTTCTCCAAACACATTCAGAGAGCAACAGAAACAACTCATTTGGCGGCTGGCGGCACGGCGCAGTAACGACTGGTTAATGAAGCCCGTATGGTGACACCGGAGCCCTCTCCCATCGCCTCAGAGAGAGATGGATTAGTGGTCATGACGGAGGGGGTGTCTTCCAACATGAAGCCACACACAGCACTGACCACACAGCACACACACACCAACACACACACCAACCACCCACACAGTGACCACAAACAACAAACAAACATACGGCAACCACACATACCAACACGCTAACCACACACAACAAACAAACACACCGCAACCACACATACTAACACACACACACTCATCACACACACACACACACACACACACAAACACTAACCACACAGACACTGACCAAACACAACAAACAAACACAATGCAACCACATACTTACCACACACACACACACGCAAACACACACACACACACACACACACACACACACACACACACACGCACACACACACACACACACACACACCCTGAGTAGATAAGCAATTGGCTTGCAAGCCTAGAACTATTTTTACATTGACACGGGATGACACTACTTTGATATAAGTAGACAAGAGAGACACGACAGACTGAAGAGGATCAAAAACAAGATATACAACAACAACAAAAACAACAACCTCCCTGAAGTAAGAAACAGAAATGTGAAGAGGATTTTGTCTTGGATTCACGGAGCTGCCGCGCACGTTAACCGAGCCTCTACGCTTACTGGCATGCGAGGCTGGTAGAAGACGCTGCCGTGGGCATGCGGATGCTAGTGTACGAGTGTACCACAGGCCATGTGCATCAGTCAGCGCTCGCTGTACGCCCTCCCGACAGGCGGAGGAGCCGCGTGGCTCTAGACAATAGCAGCTTTGAGTGGTTTACCATGCAGGGAAGCATGAGACGGAGGACTCTCTGGGCCTGCTGTACAGAGCACAGCTCAATCTGTCCTCTTCCTCGGCACATCGGGTCCTGGGAGGCAGTGGAGAGGACAGGGTGTGGTTGTGTGGTTGGATGCTGAGTTTCGTTGTCAATGTTTTCTCTTTGAGTGTATCTATGATTGTATGCCTGGGTGTTTTTTCCTTTTCTGTGTGTGTGTGTGTGTGTGTGTGTGTGTGTGTGTGTGTGTGTGTGTGTGTGTGTGTGTGTGTGTGTGTGTGTGTGCGTGCGTGCGTGCGTGCGTGCGTGCGTGCGTGCATGCCTGCGTGTACGTGTGTGTGTGTGTGTGTGTCTGTGCATCTGCAAGTACATGTGCGTATGTGAACACCTGTGCATGTGTGTGTTGGTATGCGTGCGTGCATGCGTGCGTGCGTGCGTGCAAGTAGCTTCTCATATCACCAAACATTGTCTATATTTATCTTATTCCTTAACCTTTCCTCACCCGCCTGGTGTAATTATTCATCTATCTCTCATCTCCCTCTCAGAGCCTCCCGGAACAGACCCACTCCAGCAGCGCAAATACAGACAGTCTGAGGTGTGCTCACACTCCTCCTATCAACAGCCATGATCAAAGAGCCAGCCAGTTACCCCTTACGGACCGACTGCACCCATCAACAACACCATATGTGTGCATCTGTTACCATCGCTGCTATGTCTGTGTGTGTTAGGATTAACGTCAAAGTATAAACAGACTGGTCATTTCGTCATTTTTGAAGTTAATTCCCAGAAAATTCCACCCCGCATTCAGCGTTTCTTAACTTTTCCTCCCGGCTTACGTGTCCTTGACAGCCCTGCAAACAGAATCCTCTGCAGCCGCTTACAAACAGAAAAAAAGGGAGGGAGAGAAACGTGTGCGAGTGATTGGAGCATGGCCCTGTCAATCAAACATGAACCAATGCGGATATTATACCTTTCATACCCAACCATTAAGCCGCCTCTAAAATGTCAACTCTATAGCATGTGGCACCCGCTGGAACGTGTGATGGTATAGACTTAGTTGAATAAATAGGGATTGGATATTACTCTAGACATTTAATATTTAATAGAGAACTGTAATTACGAACTCTGGCTTAAGCCTCATAAGATTACGGCACAGTGAATCACTTGTGCAAGCAGGCCTTTTCCCCCCACGTTTATGGAACACACACAAGGTGAAGATTAATTTCTGAAAATACCATATATCTATACCAATCTCTCCATAGGCTAGCACACAGTAATCTCCAACATGCTCCCACATACAGTGTACCCCGGGGAAATCGGGATGTTGCTGAATTCATTAAAGTCTCATGCATATTGTATATCATAAAACACAATCCTACCCTATCCTGCAGTGGAGAAATAGCCACTTTTCAGATGTATCTGCAATGCCAGGATGATTATTCACCCTTTTCTTATACAGAGATTTGATTACTGTAATACACAGCGCTGTGCGGCTGCTAATGGCTCCATCCCTAACGCTGTTATCCCCATGAAGGACCTGTAGGGAACACTCTCTCTGACCGTGGTGGTGCTGGTGGTGGGAGGGGGAGAATAATCGCTTTTACTTTGAAAAAACTCTTGGATTCAATCCTGCTTAAGCACCCCAATGAGAATCTCCATCAGTGATGTATACTTATGGTCCTTCTTCTTCAATTCCCAATACCTAATTCACCTTTCTGTATCACCGTCAGTGGGCCCCACGACACCTCGTATCGGCCCCAGCACCAGTTGCCGTATAGTATAAGAAACACCAGCGTCGAAGAGTGTACAGTGTACAGTGTACACTGGAGGCTGAAGACTGTAGACTGCATACTGTAGAATGTAAACTGTAGACTGTAGAATGTTAACTGTAGAATGTAAACTGTAAACTGTAGACTGTAGACTAAACTGTATACTGTAAACTGTAGAATGTAAACTGTAAACTGTAGACTGCAGAATGTAAACTGTAGAATGTAAACTGTAAACTGTAGACTATAGACTAAACTGTATACTGTAAACTGTAGAATGTAAACTGTAGAATGTAAACTGTAAACTGTAGAATGTAAACTGTAGAATGTAGAATGTAAACTGTAGAATGTAAACTGTAGAATGTAAACTGTAAACTGTAGAATGTAAACTGTAGAATGTAAACTGTAGAATGTAAACTGTAAACTGTAGAATGTAAACTGTAGAATGTAAACTATAAACTGTAGAATGTAAACTGTAGAATGTAGAATGTACACTGTAGAATGTAAACTGTAGAATGTAGAATGTAAACTCTAGAATGTAGACTGTAGCCTAGATTGTAGAATGTAGTTTCCGATACAGTTTACCAGCCCCTTCTTCTCGCCACCGTCCTGACCTCTGACCCTCTGTGACCCTCCCTCCACAGCTGTCTACATGGGCGGCCCCCCGCCTGCTGCACATAGTGCATCTATATCTATATCTATCTGTATTTAGACCTATAGCGTCAAGAGAACCACGGCCTCCTTAGCGATGGGGCTGCTCTGCGGGATGAGCTTCTCAGGAAACGTATTTCTAAATCTAGATCTTCAGTTCTAAATTAGGTATAAATGACATCTAAATCCACGCCCTGTCCACAAATAGCCTCTTCTACCTACATCATCCAGGCAGACAGGCAGACACACACACACACACACACACACACACACACACACACACACCTCTTCTAAAACGATATGATAATGTTATTATCGATCCTCAGGTTTCATATTATTGGGTGCACTTCATTACGGCGTTCCTCTTTCACCACTTGATACTCGGGACTGTTCCAGATCTATCGAACGTGTAACGCGAGACCTTGTTTAAAGCCCAGATATAGCGGCTCTAAACCCATCTATTATGGCGTGACTCTCAAGCGCCAGGCCGGATGAATCGACAAAAGACAGTGGCGCGTCCCGTCTACCAAGTTGGCTTAGATTTGACACTAATTCTTTGATTTACTGTTAAAAAAAAATCATAATGAATTTTTACTACCATGCAGTCGCGGGTTTTATGGCCGAAGCACGCCCCCAAGGCCCCTGCTTGACTGAACGCCAAATTAAAGGTCACCTTCTGGGCCTACCTTCCTCAATTTGCCTTTTAAAACCGCCCCCTTTAATACAACCATTCCCTATTCCCTTCTTAATGACAACTTTGTATTGGATATTTATCCCGTTTTCAATAAATATTTATGATTATAGCTCTATTAATTTTTTTACGGCGGTTATTTTAACAGCAGCTTGTGAGTGCGCCACTGCTCATGGCTAAGAGGCTGTTGATTGATTGGTTACTGAAGACAGACAGAAGGAAACGAGTTGAACGAGTTCACTTTACTTGTTTACTACTTATTTAGCCAACGCTTTCATCGAGAGCGATCTCAATGGAAAATAGTTTTGTTTTGGAGAGGTAATGACTAGACCCCGACGGAGAGCACCTCTACTGGACCACGCTGGTGGTCAGCCACCTTGGCTACGCCTCCCCACCCCCCCCCCCCCCGCCACCCATGGGGCACGTCTCGTTCCAATAACAGGACACCCCGAGCGGTCTATTCTACCAACAATTAGATATTAGTTACTAGTCTTTAATGATCTTTATCGTCATTTTTATGGACTTATTCCCACTGAAATTCAAACATTTGACCTGAGCAGATCGTTCTTGCGTTGTCAAGGCAACAGCCGGTCGATAATCGTATCTGACCGCTGTTGTCACTATTGGATTTGTAGCGTATTGATTCAGCACTGTTAAAGAAGGTTATTGAAAGATAACGCGCACCCTCAAAACATGATTGACCAATCAGGATCAAGTGTTCAGCAATGCTGTGGTAGAAATGTTCTTCATAAGCAGTAAAGGTGATGAGGAGCTTAGCTCCAGGGATGACTGAAGCGGTAGGAGCTGGAACCCACAACGTCTCGACCGGGAGTCCAGCTGCTTCTTCATCACCCTCGGCAGCACAGCAGCGTACCGTAGCTCCGTCCGGGACTTCCATTTCCAGCGACATTGTTATTGCAAGTGGACGTTGTGGGAATGTGGGAATGTTTGGGATTAAGGGGTCCGCGGACCTCTGGGTCGAGGGTCCGCCAACTCGGAACTAATCCCTGGAATTCAATTTTCCACATGCGCCCTGGAGGGTTTACCCTCCCCCTGCATCCTCCAGAGCCCTCACTCACTCCCCCAGCCCGCCCCCAGACCCAGACCCCCCCTAGACCAAGACCCAGCCCCCCCCCCCCCCAGACCCAGACCCAGACCCCCCCTAGACCAAGAACCAGACCAAGACCCAGCCCCCCCCCCAGACCCAGACCCAGACCCCCCCCAGACCAAGACCCAGACGCAGACCCAGACCCAGACCCCCCCCCCAGACCAAGAACCAGACCCAGACCCCCCCAGTCCCAGATCCCCCCAGCCCCCCCCCCAGCCCCTCACCTCTTCTTGCTGCCCCCCTCCTGCTGCTCCCGCTGCCTCCAGTCCAGCCGGCTCTTGCGGTACAGCAGGTTCATGTCGCCGTGGGGTCGCTCCTCGCCGCAGCCAATCACAGCGCAGTGTAGCCGCTTGCCCCGCCTCTCTATGTCCCGCAGGAAATGCTCGACTGCCACATCCTGGGCGGAGCCAGAGCTCATGTTATAGTAGACAGCCAGGGAGGCGGGGGGGTGGGGGGGGGGCGTCGGAGCCGGCAGCCCCCTGGATGACCTGGGAGAGAGAGAGAGAGAGAGAGAGAGAGAGAGCAGGTGGAGGGTTACGTTATGTTCAGTTGCGGGATTGATGAATGATTCACAGAGCATGTTCCAGCATCGAGGTGGACCCAGTATCTGCTCATTGGGGGACCGTCTTCACACCGTGGATCCTCTAGCGATTCACGTTCTACATTTAGGGGGATTTTGCTTGGGATTGAGGCTTGGATCCAAAGCGACTCCGTTCGCACATTCACACACCGACGGCGGAGTCAAGGGAGTGGTCAGGGTGAGGCGCCTTGCTCGGGGGACAGCTCGACACACTCTAGCTAAGAGGAGCCGGGGATCGAACCAGCAACCTTCCGGATACAAGTCAACCGGCTGTACGTTGCAATCACGCCGGTTGACCGATCTTTTTCAAGCGACGTGAGAGCAACGTGTTCGGTCGTCGGTTGCCAGACCTCATTAAGAATATTCCACATCTTCTAAAAGAGGCGAAGTGGCAGATCTGGATCCGGGCTCATGACGTCGTAGGCCTGTGATGTCACCCTGCCGGCACGTGACGGCCGGCCGGCCACGGGACGCCACAGCCATGCCTTTATGCTCTCTGACGCACGTGGTCCTGAGCAACCCCCCCCCCGCCAGCACATCTCCTCCAGCATTATCACTTGGGAACTGTTTATGTTCTAATCCACTCACGGATCTGTGGCTGCGCAGGGGGCCTTCAGGGGGCCCGCGCCGGTCAGCGGGATGGTGACAGTTATGCGCACTGTCATATGTAGAGCGCAACGCAACGCACGCTCGCCCCGCGAGAAGTCATCCTTGTTGTGGGGCAGATATTTTCCGAGTCTGTGTTTTTTCTTCTCTTTTTTTTTCCTACAACGGCCTGCTACATAATTGGCTAAGAAAGCACACAGCTGTGGGCAGCGGCAGCAGAATGCCAGTAGTTTTCCATCATAAATGGTTGAATAGCGGTGGGGAGATTGAGGCTATTGCGTTGCGCCGGGTGGGATTAGTGTGTCGGGGTGCTACCGATGTTTGTTTTAGTTTGCGATGAGGTTTTTTTTTTCTTCCCTCCGACGGGATCAAGCTGGATCAAGCACTTACAATTAACAGTGCTTACCAGGACTCTGCTGTACACCCCGTGGGCAGTGAGCAGTCAAGGGAGCAACACTCTGTGTGTATACACACACACGGGTGTCTAGTGCTGTAAACAAGATCTACCAACGTCTTCAAACAGAAGGAATGAAGGCCTGTTTAAGGGAAATGGTATTATTCCACCCCTCAGCTTTACTATCAACCAGAGCTCCAGTAATGTGGTTCAGCACAAAACCATGGCTGTAGGCTAAGAGCTGCACTGCCCGTGAACTTTACTGTTTCCATCTGCATTCAGGCCAAGAGCTGCTCACACACAGTAGAGACGCGGTCCTACAGCCTCACACGCAGTACAGCGACATAGTCCTAGAGCTGCTCACACACACACACACACACACACACACACACACACACACACACACACACACACAGTACATCCACATAAAGCCCTAGTGCTGCTCACACACACACAGTACAGCTCCAGTCCCGGGGAACAAAGCCAAAGTGGCAGTACAGTACAGAGCCACACAGCAGAGCCCCCGCCCCCCCCCCCCCGGGCTCCTCCCACTGTACCCCTGTCGCCGCCGGCTGGCCGCCCGCCGTGGCGTGTGCAGCAGGTGCGTAGGCCAGAGCGTGTTTGTTGACAGGCTTCAGCGTGGCGGCTGCCACGCTGAAGCCAGACCTAGACCAAACCCAGACCTAGACCAAACCCAGACCTAGACCAAACCCAGACCTAGACCAAGCCCAGACCTAGACCAAGCCCAGACCTAGACCAAACCCAGACCTAGACCAAACCCAGACCTAGACCAAACCCAGACCTAGACCAGACCCAGACCTAGACCAAACCCAGACCTAGACCAAACCCAGACCTAGACCAAGCCCAGACCTAGACCAAGCCCAGACCTAGACCAAACCCAGACCTAGACCAAACCCAGACCTAGACCAAACCCAGACCTAGACCAAACCCAGACCTAGACCAAGCCCAGACCAGACCCAGACCTAGACCAAACCCAGACCTAGACCAAGCCCAGACCTAGACCAAACCCAGACCTAGACCAAGCCCAGACCTAGACCAAACCCAGACCTAGACCAAGCCCAGACCTAGACCGCCGCCGCTGCAGCCGCCACTGCCGCCACCGCCACGCACGCTAGCTCGATGTTAATTAGCATGAGGGAGGGCTGTGAGCGAAGGTTTGGCTTTTGGTGTGTAAGCACACGCTTTGAGAAGCTGGCAGCATGCGCAGGCACCCTTGCAATTGCCGCATTACATGGCAGTGTGGGTTAGTGTGCAATTAGCCAAGTAGAGGGCACGGAACACAGGCTGCACGTCGCACCTTCAGACAGCCTGTTATATTGAAATTAGCAGAGAAGCGCTACGTACGTTTACAACCAGCCCCCTGAAAAGTCTTTTTTTACAAGCGCGCGCGCACGCACACACACACACACACTCACACACGCACATATACGGACACACACACACACACACACACACACACACACACACAGTATAGACGCACACAGAATATCCATATAGCCATATCGAAGACATAGGAAAAACCAAGGGACAAAAACACACTCTTAGCTCCTGTTTGTGGGCCTACTCTAAAGTCTACACATGCGCTCATAATGGGGTACATAGGAGATTTATACGGTTCAACTGTAGACGGCGATTTAGCGAAATAAGTGAGCGGTTTCGGGGATGCGGTGCATAGGGGTCAGAGAAGATTGGCCTGCCCTCATTAAGGCAGGAAGCAGATGGAGTCATGGCGGCACATACATAGATCTGCAGACCGGAGAGCCATCCATGCAAATAAGCAAACAAATAAGCATACAGACACACTGACGTAAACAAACATGAAAACACACACACGCGCTCACACACACACACACACACACACACACACACACACAATTACACTTTAACGCACACACATACAAACATACATTTACACAAAAGAACAATCTGATGTAAACAAACATGAAAACACACACACACAGGCGCATGCACACACATTTACACTTGTTTAACGCACACACATACAAACATACATTTACACAACATTAACACACCCACACACACACACACACACACACACACACACTTATATATTCAAATCACACACGCACAAACACATACACACATATATGCAAATCCACCATGTTGATTTGAATGCGATGGAATTACAGGGTATGTATAAATTACCTCATAATTATAAAGATGCAAATTCGAAGGGTTCACATATGCACAAAAAAAACACTATAGTCTATAATCACCATTATCAGGTGTACAAATGTTAAAAGGGCCGGGTGTCCTGTGAATCGTCTCTCCATATCCTGCCCATGTGACTGACTGTGGCTGCTGGTCACATGTCTGTGGGTTCAATGCGGTGTTGAAATGCAAAGCATGGCTGGCGCTAGCCACCCCTTCCTGCCCCCGACCCTGCTGTGTGTGTGTGTGTGTGTGTGTGTGTGTGTGTGTCTGTGTGTGTGTGTGTGTGTGTGTGTGTGTGTGTGTGTGTGTGTGTGTGTGTGTGTGTGTGTGTGTGTGTGTGTGTGTGTGTGTTCCTGCTGCACCTGCCCATCAGGAGTGGCACTAACTGCCATGCTAAACCTCCACTGGTGAAAGTACAGCTTAGCTATTTTCCCATTTAGCCGTTTCATGGATGCTTTGGTCCAAACCAGCTTAACAGTGTTTTTTGGATGCGTATTAGGTAGATGTCAGTTAGACCATGTCCACAGGTAAACTGCAGACATAGGGACTAGAACCTACAACCTTTCAGGCTGAGTCAAAACCAACTAAAGACTAGATTCTCCTTTTATTCATAAGTCGTTGTGGGTCTATGTGTATATTTTTCCTTTCTATATATAATTTTAACAAATGCTCGCGTAAGTAGTGAGATGAATGCTGAGTTTCTCTGGGGTTAGAAGGGCTCACAGATGCAGAGCGCCTCTTGTTTAAGGAATCTGATCCTCCCTCAAACCGCTTATCTTCCCGTCGCTAGAAGACTTCCCAGACTTCGATGTCTAGAAGTTATACAAGATAATTGGCTCCTCATCCATTTAAAAAGCCTGAGTCAAACATTCGGAATGACAACAAGATGTGTGTAGGACGTAGGAGTTAATGTCTCATTTCATCCCAGACGACGGGAATCGCAGAGATATCTTCACAAAGAAATCCTGTGCATATTGTAGAGAGCGTCACCACACCACAATGTTAATCATTCTCATTATATATGCATGTATATATAAATATACTGTATATGTACATACATAAATATAATGTTGCAATATATATTATTCATTTGAAATGTACACAAGGCTAATTCTGCCCCCACAGATTGCCTGCTGCTTGTTTGCACGACTGGCTGTATGAGGCCTGTATTGTCAACCACTGTCCACAGCCACCAAGAGGTACCTGCTAGGGACAGCTCATCGGCTGCTGAACCAGGGGCGGAGAGAAGGAGAGGAAGGGGAGAGGAGAGATGGGCAGAGAGGGGAGGAGAAACAATGGACGACACCCGTAGACACCTGGAGGAGGAACAGGAGAAGTAGAGGGAGGGGGTGGAAGCAGGAGGAGTAGGGGGTCCATGATGTTGGAAGCCAACAAACACATCAGAGTGGGGGGAGGGACGAACAGGGCCAGAGACCCTCCAAACCATTAAGGCCGGGGAACATCAAGACCGAGGGGAGGTATTCAAAAAGGTGAGGAGTAAGGAAGTGGTCGCAGGCAAGGGGGAGAAAGGGACAGGAAATCGTTTGAACAGCAGCCAGACGAGGAAGATGGGGGAGGGATATGAAATCAAGCCTCACACACACTATAGTCACTGTGTGTGGTCTCCTAGCAACACTGTCAGCTGTGGATCTCCGCCTGGCCACTGAATATGCACAAAGCAAGATGCCGGGTCTGTGAAGAGGTAAATACTCTCTGATCTCGCCGTGTCGCGTGCAAATCTTAATTGGATTTACGATTTGGTGCCATCATCAAATCACATCATGTGACACACTTAAGATCCTAAGGTCCTTGATGTGTTTGTTTTAAGATGAAATAGAAAATAGCACAAAAGGCCAGAAACAACAAAGACGAGAGCATGGAAATAGAAATAATTGCTAATTAATTGACAAATGCTAATACTAGACAATGAAATACTAATGTTATCTCAAGCCAGCCCTCACGGATCAAAGCAAGATGTAAAGTCACTAGATACATACAAAAAAAGGTTATGTGTGATGTTCAAAATATGTCATTTAAACATCATAATTTAATTGTATTCAAAGTGACATTTAGCGTGCCAATATTTCCAGTGATTGGTGAACATCAACAAATAAACAGCCTTTTCTTTAAAAAAACTACAACAATCTCATACAATGCAGCAGAGTACAGTCATTAGCTCAACGGTACAATGGGACTTAATGACCAGAGACTCAAGAGCAACAAAAAACAAATCAGATCTTGGCTGATTGTAAGTGTCAGAGAGCTATATTGATCAGAAGAGTAAAATCTGCTGCAGCTGTCTAATTGTCTCGAGACACTTGTGAAGAAATCGTGCATGAAGAAGACCTGGGTTTCTCCTCCTCCCCCTCCTCCCCCACCTCCTCCCCCACCTCCCCCATGGGGAGCCACCATCCAGAATGGCCGTCCACTCACTCCACAAGCGGACGCCTGGAGGTAACTCCGGGTGGCCCCGCTGTGGCCTCTGTCTGCACCCAGGACCTCGCTGAGCACCACATATCTGTCAGTCGCCCTCCTGAGAGCAAAAAAAAAAAAAAAACTAAAAAAGGAGCTTATCCAGATCAAATGTGAGGCTGCAGAGACCTCGTTCCAACCTGACTAATGCCTCACGCACAGAAAAGCGCGGCTCCATTTTCTGCTTTTAAGGGCAATGTGTCACGGCTAGATTGAGCTGCCTCGTCGGGGCGGTACGCTACATTAGCGTAGCATGCTTTAAACCGGCAGCAGCAGCAACCAGGTGCGTGCATAGACGCTTTTATTCACAGCCGATGTTTCATTAAGTGGTGCTGGGTGGGGGTGTTGGGGGTGGTTGGTTGCTGGCATGCTGGAGACATTCTATACATTTAAATGAAATGCATTGGAAGACTGGAAGATTGGAAGTCCCTTTTTTTATTTTTCTCACTGGGAATAATTCCACCCATGTGATCAGCAGAAGGCAATTTCACCTCTGGGTGAACATGGCGGCGGGCTTCCAGCGGCGGAGCTGCCTTAACCGCTCGGTGTCTGATGCTAAATTGGCCCGCTAATGTACACTGCATACTGCACACATAGGACAGCGTGTGTGAGCGGCATGGCGATGGAGGCGAGAAGGGGTGGGGGTATTCCTGTGCAAAGCAGAGGAGCGGTTCATCTCCACAAACTACGGGGGCTGGAAGCCGAGAGAGGGCATTCAAGAAAAACAGAGAACTTCATCGGTCTTCATGGATCCAAGAAGCACAAAAAGCCACTTTAATCTTAATTGTTGCCCGATAAGTCAACCAGCCTAAATAAATGGCTTCTCTCTGGACTGGGATGAGTCATATTCAGTGTGGAGGAAAGACTCTTAGGGCCGGGGATTGATTGGTTGATTCATTGGGTTTACAGCAAAAACAAATCCATTCAGCCTACTAGTGAATTAGCATCTGACACAGTGGGATAACACGCTGCTGGTTACACGTTGGTTATGAAACGTGTCGGTGGGTCGGACCAGGCGGGAGTTTGATGGGCTTGTCTCATCGACCACAGACGTTCAGAGAGGGGTGATAAAATGACAAAAGATGTGTAGAGTCATGCTTCAAACTCGGATGTACACGCCAACACACCCTCCCAGGTTGGACGCATTTCTGTAGACGGGACGGCGAAGCTCACACGTCCACACACACACACACACACACACACACACACACGTACACACGCACACGCGCAGAGACACCGCGGTGATGAATACGCACAGAACACACTTTGGCTCTCCTTCACTGGGAGCGCTGCGAACTCAGTGACCGATAAATTTTGCATGAACTGGAACCAAAAATATCCCTCAAATATGCTTCACAACCCCCTCCCCCCCACCCACTCCCTCTCCTCCCCCAATCCAGGCTCTGCCCCGTGAGCACGGGACCGCCCGTGGACGACTAGAAACGTGCATGTAGGGGCTGCCTGCTGCACGCTGTCCAGAATGTGTGTCTGTTGCAAGAATGACAACAATTTCAATATATGTGTAAAATATGTATTAAGGACATCGATACGCGTTCATGTCACGCCGCCGTCGGCAGGAAAAAATACACCGTCGCCAGCCGTGTGTTGTGTGAGAGAGCCTGTGTGTGTGTGTGTATGTGTGTGTGTGTGTGTGTGTGTGTGTGTGAGAGCCTGTGTGTGTGTGTGTGTGTGTGTGTGTGTGTGAGTGTGTGTGTGTGTATGTGTGTGTGTGTGTGTGTGTGTGTGTTTGTGAGAGCCTGTGTGTGTGTGTGTGTGTGTGTGTGTGTGTGTGTGTGTGTGTGTGTGTGTGTGTGGGCGGGAGCGAAATGCGTTTTTTTTCTGTCTATGTTGCTCTGGCACAGTCAAAACAGGAACGCACTCACTGACCTCTCCCTGCCGGTTCCTCCCTCCTCCTCTGCTCCTCCTCCTCCTTCTCCTCTCCTCCTCCTCACCTCCTCCTCTCCCTCACCAACCTGCCCTTGGCATCAGCATCGCGACTCGCTGCAACTGCAGTAACCAAGGTGACCCAGTGCACTTAGCATACATGAACACTTACCGGCTTACACATGCACATGCACACACATGCAGCCTGTCCCCCCGTCTCTCATCCTCTCTATCCCTCTCTCTGTCTTCCTCTTCTTCTGTTTCCTGGCGCCTCTCTCTCCCCCTCTCCCTCCCTAGCTCTCTCTATTCTCTGTCTCTTACACACCGTCACGGCAACGCAAGTGTACACACATGCGCACAAAAAACGCCGGCACACAGGCGTGCTTACACACACCGACACCGACACACACACACACACACACACACACACACACACACACAATTGATCTCGAGACAACATGTAAGAGAATGTGAGATGGTGGCGGTGGAGGATTTATAAAGAACCACTCAAGGTCTATAGAAGCGGACCGACTGTCTGAACGGTCAGCCCCGCAGCGCGGAGCCAGCCACTACTGGGGGGCTCGGCTACAGCCCAGCAAGGGGCGAGAGAGCCAGACAGGCAGAGGGAGAGGGCGGGAGGAAGGGAGAGAGAGAGAAATAGAGAGAGAGACAGAGTGTCAGAGAGAGAGAGAGAGAGAGAGAGAGAGAGAGAGAGAGACGGACTAGTAGAGAGAGAGAGCAAAACAGACGTACTAGCAGAGAGATGGAGCGGGAGAGATTAGCAGAGAGACTGGAAGAGAGGGGTAGACAAGCAGAGAGGGAGGGAGACAGCAAGAGAGAGAGACTAGCAGAGAGACAGAGAGAGACTAGGAAAGAGAGAGAGACTAGCAGAGAGAGACTAGCAGAGAGACAGAGAGAGACTAGCAAAGAGAGAGTCTAGAAGAGAGAGGGAGAGCTTAGCAGAGAGAGAGACTAGCAGAGAGACAGAGAGAGAGAGAGCTATATCAAATGATAAATCTAAAACTAGAGCACCTGGCTGCTGAGAGTGTGCGGCAGCAGCAGCAGCAGCAGCATCATCATCAGCGGCCGAGGCGTGGCGTCAGGGAGCGGCGAAAAAGCCAGGCGACACGCTACCCGTTACCGTGGAGATCACAAGCCTTTGTCTTGACCTGACTTGTTTTTTAAGGTGTCAATCACAACGTGGAGAGGATCAATTCGGATTTTCATGATTTGCGTTGGAAAAAAGAAGATTGTGTGGTGGTGGCAGTGGTGGTGATGGGAGGGGCTCCCCCCTCTATAGTGAGGGGGAAGGTGGGGGTGGGGGGGGTGTGTGTGTTCACTTCTGACAAGGTGCCAACATGGCAATCGCACCAAGATCTTAAAACTTGTTATCTAGGATGCGAGTTGCCCATCGCATCCTGCCCCAGTGTCTCTAATTCACTCTGGAACACGACTACACACACACACACACACACACACACACACACACACACACACACACACACACATACACACACACACACACACCTAAGCACATGCTGTCCCTCAGGCTACCAAATGGACGCCTCCAGTGCTGGAGTGCCATTTGAGACAGATTGTGCGTATAATATAAAATCCATCCAGCGTGTATATACATCCATCATGTGTGTATCTCTGCACAGCCGTCTGCCAGCAGGCCATAAATATGGTATCTCACGTCTCGGGCGGACAGCTTCTCCCCACATGACTCTCCTCTGTCTCACGGCCCTCTCTCACACCTTCTTCAGGCCGCTATTAAATCAAGATGGCCGCACGGCGGGAGAGACATGTTTACGTTGTGGTCGAAGGGTGGCTAAGAGCTGTGACGTAATAGTCTGTGTGGTACACATGAGGCCAAAGGGTTTGTATTTCATGTGTTTTGATTTATTTCATTAAAATGGGTGGTGGGACCATGAGTATTTCCGGATGGCAGTCCTCTTGGGGAAACACGATACGACGGAAGCCTATGGAGACAACTTTAAAGGAAACTCTATGGTGGACGATGGGTATTAATAGACTGGGCATTGAAACGTCTATTTAACATGGGGAAGACGACACTTTGTTCATCCCTGAGGGGAAACGCAGGTGTAAGAAAAACAGGGTAAAGATTCTGGACACAAAATAGAAAGAAATACGGAAATAAGAATACAAAATAAGAGGTGGAACATCCACAGGACTAATCCACTCTCCACCAGCTGACATTATTTACATTGGCAGAGCGTCCAACCAGTCACTGCACATTTTGCACACAGACGCACATTTGCATATATGCAAACAGGCCCCCGCTTTCACCTTCACCACTTCATGCATTCACTTCTCATTTGCAAGTCATGCCTCATGGGAAACTGTTTTTTTTTTCTTTTTTCTTCTTTCTTTTTTGAAGTATTCATCAGTGCAACTGACCGAAAAAAAGGAATCTATAATCAATCAATGGGTATTTTGATTCCCGTTCCTCTTTCGCACTGTGTGGACTGAGTATTCCCACACACACAGAAAAAAAGAGAAGAACAATGAAAGGATACATTCTAGATCAGTTGATCATGAAAAATGATCAGGTTTGATTAATGGACAGCAAAACCCAACACATTTTATTCTCAGGGATGTAAATAAGGAAGGGTCAGCCATTTTTAAAAAGGGTACAAACAACCACGTCTGTGGCGTGAATATGAGGAGGGAGGTGTAAGCAGAGCTACCGGGGAGATGAACTAAGCACATCTTTCCCGTGATGATTTGTTCCACAGGTGTGTTCAGCAGTACGCTTCAGAGTCTCACATGCTTCTACGGGAACTTCACCAAATGTACCAAGTGAACAACCAGCTCCTTCCAACTCATTTAAATTATGTATGGGTTACGCATGGATCATGACTAATGACAATGCATGCATAATAAAAGCGCATCGTTCCATTGACGCGTACCTAAATGTGCATCTTAAAAGTTTCAAGCTCCTCTCTGGCAGCTCGGAAACCTGGCAACAAAATGCCCCGTTGTAAATACATGAGTTCAGAGCTCGTCTCGCTTGGCTTCACTACACCTAAGACACTTGGACCCTACCAAGATGGCCACTGCCAACATGAAAACACCGACATTGAGGTCAACTGTAAATGTGTATTGTGCGTGCTCTTATTATACAATATATCATATGTATCTATCTTGTGTTTGTCTTCCAGAGTATGCAGTCACTACATATTTACCATGTTGTTCCTCGGGGGCAGCCCTGCAAATAACTTTGAGTCGTAGTTTAAAAGGGAGATGGGAGCTCCAGCTCAACACACACACACACACACACACACACAGACACACACACACCATTGCCCGCGATGATTTACTACTAAGAGTGGTTAGCTGTGAATGATTCAGAAGCAACGAAGAACATGATTTTACTCACCATGTAAGGCAGTTTGAGGAATACACAACAAACGCTGGAGAAAAAACAATCCTGAAGTGACATTACCATAAATGAAGAGCTCAGTCCTGAGGGCACCCCACTGACTAACGACACACACAGCCACGGTGAGCAGCTGATAGAGCAACAGAGGTCTGCTTCAGCCAACACCACAATACATCCCATACATACACACCCCGCCATGAAAAACAGCCGGTCGCTCTTCACCATCTGCGTGACGTACAAGACACTTTACATTTCCTGTACTGTATGTCTTGAACATAGATTTAAAAGATGACCTTTGCAGCATTGAAAGTTACAGGGTGGAAGACAGGCTGAACTCTGGCCTTCGGACTGGCCCACTCTCACTTTCGGCTGAAGACGAATACGCGAGAATAACAGTTGAAACAGCTCATTTAGCACCAGCCAACACACTGGAGGAACGTTGACAGAAGTGCAGATTCAGGTGAGCTATGGCTGTGTGTTTACTTGTTGCAGGATGCTATATGAAGGAGAGTGACATGCTGTGATAGGTGACATGTTATTGGTTGAGAGGCTATTCACGTCACTGTTGTGAGAGGAAGTTATACGTTTACACATGGAAATCCAAACGCAATTGGAAGTAGACACTAACAAGGGTGAATTTAAACATTGTCTGCTTATTATGATGAATAAGTGAGTAATAGGTCTGTGGTATGAGTTTAAACAAGATGAGAAAAACAAGTTAGTTTCCATTCCATTGTATATTTAATTGGATTGGCTCTTGATTCATTATGCTGCAACAATCACGAGGATTTAGTCTTTGATTTGCCTTCTGATAATAATATGATGAATAGCCTGTGAGCAACACCTGAAGGTAAATAGTTTTACAGGATACAAATATACCTGTACCCTTAAATGAATAACAAACTGTTGCTTGCTGAACACTTAACAAACTAAAACAAATGAAAACAATTTTAAAATCACATGTGTGGAATATATGGAACCAATATAATAATTAATATTATTTGACATAGTTGTACAAAGATAATGTAGTTCCAATAGCCTACTACATAGTAGGCCCTTACTGTACTGACTTAAATTAATCATGTTGTGTGGGTTGCAAACTAAATTTGACTTTGCTTTCCACGCTATCAGTTGGTTTTGCTGGTTCATTACGATGACCCATGTGTAAATGAGTAGTATTTAGCTTTGTTCTAATGTGCGGTGGTGCCAGTGCCTCTGCAAATAGATCTATAGATCTAGAAGTGTGGTCTAACCCAAACCAGGCCTCCATGGCACGTCCTAACCTTAACCCACCGAAATGCACTAAACAAGTGTGAGTATGATGGTTTATTATTCGCAGGACTTGAAAGCAGTTGCAGTCCCTCCGATGCTCTTCCAACAGAACTGGTTGTTTCCATTCTAAGCAGCAGGAATAAACGGGCGGGCGCGACCTTGTTAATGGCTCTATAGTAATAATTACCAAAACGCGCGGCGCTCTTGTCTCAACACGTAGTAGTATTCAATTTGTAATTCTGGAACTGCCGCTTTTAAGCCTCCCGAATATATATTTTTTTAACGGATCAGGATAGTCGGTGAGATAAAAGCAGCCGACGAAAAAAAACCTAGGGGAGCAGCACTCCTAAATCAGCGTTGATTATAAAAGCATTTAGAGCGATATCGGTGTTTATGCGCACCGATCGAAGCAGCTGCGGGGGTGAGGGGGTGAGGGGGTTGGGGGGAAGGGGAGGGGGTAGGATGGGGTATCAGTCTGGGTAGGACTAGAGACCCGTGGTGGAGTGAATGGCACGCCCGTAAAATACAGCGTAACGTGCTTTATTTACAACCGCGCATCGTAACGCATTAAACCCATCATTTCACATCACATATTGACAGTTGTCTGGCGTTTTCATGGTTTCTCTCTTTTTTCTATCTATATATAAATGATTGTTTGCTTTGCTCGTCAGCAGAAGCAGCCAAACACACGCATACACCCTCACTCTCTCTCTCTCTCTCTCTCTCACACACACACACACACACACACACACACACACACACACACACACACACACACACACACACACACACACACACACACACACACACACACACACACACGAATGCGGTTACACATCTTCGTATTAATGACAAACTCAAGCATTAAATATTGTCCAATGTGTTCGAGGCTACTAACTAACGGTACGACACGCAGGTATCCATAGCTGAGGATGTAGTGACTGGGCTGCTATTGACCATTGGATATAATAGCCTATTCCGTGCATGCTATTTTATGACATGCCAGCTGACGGATGGGGGCTTGTTGTTAGTGAAATATGTATAAGGGCTTGTCACGACCAAACTTCATCATTGGATGTAGGCTATGGCCCACATATCTTCCCAATCATGGTTTTTAGGCAGATACGATATTTATAAACGCACATCTACACACACACACACACACACACACACACACACACACACACACACACACACACACACACACACACACAGAATTGTAGGTGGATCGGAGCCTATTGCATTTGGGTGGACAATAACACGTTAATGTCAACGTTATATTCCATCTGCTTGTGATATGGCAGGCTACTACGGCCTATAACGACTCACACACACGCACTGCAATTCAAAACACGCTTTTCTTGTCACACCCCGTCCATAAAAAAATATATAACACACGACAGCTTATAACTGATGGTGTATTTTTGCAGCTCAATAGTGAGGATGGAGGGATGCCTACCTCGGTAGATGGGCAGCCTACAGCTGGCGCAGAGGCAGACTCCGCTGAGATCCAGTCGCACCTGCTGGTAAAATCAGACAACAACAAAACCACGCCGGGCGCCTCTGTCGGTGACACAGCTGTCTCCGGGTGGAGAAAACCAAGAGGAAATATTCCTTTTTCCTCTGCGTGTCAAGTGAAACGAGATCATCGAATCGGTCCCATGTGGCACAAATCATTGGATTGTCGCTTCTTGGTCGAATAAAAGCCCTTCCATGTCCTGTGGTTTAACGGAGTCTAACCGTGTGCCCGCCGGTGTGAGATGTTATCGGAAGCCATGGTGCACTTGGCTACGACGTTACAAAGTGTTCCCGTCCACACAGACCCAGGCTCAGGTGAACGTCATTCTTGTTTAGAAATGAAAATAACGACGCGTCGTTTGGCTTCAACCCTGGAGGGAAAAAAAAAACATCAACACGGGGGTTAGGCTTGAATCAAACCAGCAGAGATGTATGCGCCACGCTACAAATTGCTATACATGTCCAATCAGAAGCCCTCCTCGCATTTGCATTCATATAAATATTCATAGTGTAGTTTCCCGAGGAGGAGAGACCATGCAGAAGCCCAGAGGACGGGACGCTGTCATGTTGAGGAGAGGAGGAGAGCAGCTCGACGCTGCAGCGACATGCAACCACGTCGAAACGTCACAGCAGCACTGCTCGATGCTCTTTAATGTGTTTTTGTGTTTTTCTAGACACTGAGAAGGAAAATAGTAGGCCAACCTACCGTTGAAATTGACGTGTTTATGTACTGGCTAGATGTATGCAGAACCTGCTTGACACGGGTTAGAAATGCAAAACAAAGTCGATGGGAGTCGAGCTTAATTTATATATTTTTATTTTATTTTTTTCTGAGAATTATATGCAATGTGTAGCATGTAAGCTGAAATGTTATTGATACACGCTCATTTTTGTGTGTTTTTCTCCCCCCTTGTGTCACATGACTGGGTCTGCACATGGCCTGTAGAGACAGAAACGCCCCCTACTCTGGAACCCGGAAAGTGAGCAGGACCAGTCATGGACCTATAAAGACCAGTCCCCTGCTGGGTCTGGGTTCGCCGCTCACCGGACAGAGAGCAGGACCAGTCATGGACCTATAAAGACCAGTCCCCTGCTGGGTCTGGGTTCGCCGCTCACCGGACAGAGAGCAGGACCAGCCCGCTGCTGGGTCTGGGTTCACCGGACAGAGAGCAGGACCAGCCCGCTGCTGGGTCTGGGTTCACCGGACAGAGAGCAGGACCAGCCCGCTGCCGGCACATGGAGAACATGGTGAGTGATTCCGATCTGTCATTTAACCATGAACTATTCTACCAGATGAAAACTTTTTTTTTTATTATGAATATTACTTTAGTAGGCCTATTTCTTTTTGTATATTACTTTGAAAAATGCCGTAAAATGAGACCTTGTAAACATAACACACACACATGTATATGTTTGTCATGATGACTTAAATGGTGAATGCTGCTGAAGAAGGGAGGAGTGTATCCCTTATCAGGAGCTCATTTGATCTGCTCAAAGTGCACACCCTGTCATTGTGCTCTGCCTGCACTTGTGAACTACTGTGACCGTGATCCTCGCAAAGATCCCCTAAGGTAAAGAAAAAATGTGTCAAGTTGTTTTGTCTTATGAACTACTCAGTCATAGAAAGGTTATGATTGTGTCATTGATAATTCATAATTTAGTATTGATATATTTAGCCTTATGTATTCTGTTTTGTGGGTAGTATTCCTAGACGTTAAGGGGTTCTCCATTATATATATTTCCACAGACCAATACTTCTTCAAATATATCTCCAATGATCCACAGGCTGTTTCAGAGGAGAAGTTGCATGTAAAATATCGTAAATGTGTTAACTTGATGAAGTTTTTAGTTGAAGCCTCTAATCTTGACCTTGTTTAAACCAAAGTCCAGTTCAGTGATGCAGGGTGACATATCAAAGCCGTTATCGTCATGAAGATGAATCACCACTTATCTTCAACATGAGAACTGGACATTAAATTATTTTTTAATGGCCTGCAGGTTGCCATCATGAAGCAAGAAAAAACTCAGTGGAAACTGTTTCTGGAGACGCTCTGTGCTGCACAATCGGAGTTTGCCTTTCTCCTTCTAGGTAAGCAAAATGTAATCACTTTTTAGGTTAGGTTTAAGTTACGCTCACCTGTAGTTTCTCTAAAACTATTTCCAGCAACAAAAAAAAAGCAAAGGTTTATGACAAAGAAAAACAATGTTTAATAGGAAAATGTATTTGAAAAACTCCACTAAATCTTTTCATTCATGTACCACTTCTCTTGTGTCCCTTATCATGGATGACCTCATCAACGACATCCAGGAGTGATTTGTTTAACCCTGGTGGTGTTGCTCATGTTCACCTCTCTGTGGCCCCTCTCCGCTCTCTACTTCGTGTGGCTCGTGAAGGACTGGGATACTCCTGAAAGAGGTTGTGAAACTGTTTCTAATCATGTACTCATAATGGCTTTAGAACACGGTGCATCTAAAAGGTGTTCACTATTACTCTGTTACCACTAGGGGGCAGAAGAAGAGAGTTCGTGAGGAACTGGCGGATATGGGTACACCTCCGAGACTATTTTCCCATCAAGGTATGTGATGTTCAGTAATATATAATATTATAGAAAATATAGAATATAGAAAACCTACACAAATTAATTAAAGAGCTTGAATTCCAATGCACACACATTCTTTTGATCTTAATTTTGGTCATTTAGTTCTGGGTCCATATTTGTCTATATTAAAGCATCTTGTGTTAATGGTTCATGTAGGATGATTACTTAAATACATTGTCGTTGTCATTAAGCTGGTGAAGACAGCCGAGCTGAACCCCAAGAAGAACTACATCCTGGGCATCCACCCGCACGGCATCATGTGTGCCGGAGGCTTCACATGTTTCAGCACGGAGAGCTGTGGCTTCACCGAGGCCTTCCCCGGGATGCGCTCCAGCCTGGCCGTGCTCTCCGGACTCTTCAGGTTACCGCTCTTCAGGGAGTTCATCATGAGTGCAGGTATTTGCACCAGAAAACGCACTCTCTTCCACAACACGCGTTTCAACAAGCTAACAACATGAGGTGACTGCGGTGCCTTCCGCTAAGCTAAAGTTATGTAGTTTAACAACGTCTATAAAACATAATTTATTCAAGGTTCTGGCCAGCAAGCCCTGGGAACTCTACAGAAAACCTGTAACTTGAATTATAAACCAATTGAGAAAGACCTGTGTAATTACTCCATAAGCCTGGTGAAAAATGTGTTACTTGAGTAAACTGAGATCAGGGACTTACCCACATTTTAGCGGAGGTTGTTTTCACAACCCCTTCACAGAGGTCATTGTATCATAATCAGTGGTGAGGAGATGCACATAAGCAGTTCACAAAGGACAACAGTAACTGCTGTTCCCCATTAATTTCCACATCTAGTGTTTATAAGTTACACCTGCAAATCACCCAATCACTGGGCAGGGACTCTGCTTAATTGCTTGCAGAGGTTAACACATCAAAATCTCTGGGGTTTACAGAAAAAGGTATGAATAACAAATTAACATTTGAGCAACAAAAACGACTAGATGAATAACGAATGATAGAGGGGGTCCTACCACGGATTTAAAGGTGTATCCGAGGGCAACAGTGGCTCAGGAGGTAGAGCGGGTTGTCTAGAGTGGGAGGTTTTGATGGTTGGATCCCTGACCTCTGCTAGCTAAACGTTGAGGTGTCCCTGAGCGAGACACCTAACACTAACCGCTCTTGACGAGCTGGCTGTTGCCTTGCATGGTTGACACTGCCTTAATGTGAGGCCAAAATGGTAAAGCGCTTTGCCACAGGTCTGAAAAGCACTGGTTAAATGCAGTCCATTACCTAAAGAAGAGACCACTGATAGTATAGCAACAATACAATGACTTTTGTTCTTTGTCCTTTCCAACCAGGCCTGCTTTCAGTGAGCAGAGCGAGTCTGACTCATGTACTTTCCAAGAGAGGTAAAGGCATCGCCCTGTCGATTGCGATAGGGGGCGCTGAGGAGGCCCTGTCCTCCTCTCCCGGGGTCAACACGGTGGTGATGAGGCATCGCAAAGGGTTCGTCAGGTTGGCGCTGGAGTACGGGTGAGGTTCAAAACACACCACACCTCTCCCGAACTGGTGCTCCATGTGCCTGGAACGTATCAATTAACATCCCCGGTAGTTGATGGCTTATGTATTTACCATTTTAACCACTTATGTTCATATGTATTTATACGCAGTTAATTTAAATGTTTAAGGTTTTTGGCTGAATTAATTTATTGATGTAATAATATTGTTATTCTATAGTAGTTTTAAAAAGGAGCACTGTAAATCAAGTGGTTACTATACAGCTTCCAACAGAAATGAATGGGCCCCAAAAGGACTTTCTTGAGGGCCCCAAAAGAGGCATTGAAGCCACCATAATAACTGAGACGCCCAGTGTAACCAGTCCCTCTGTGGTGGTCCTCAGGGCCGACCTGGTGCCTGTGTACTCGTTTGGGGAGAACGAGTTGTTCCGCCAGGTGATCTTCTCAGAGGGCAGCGTGGGCCGGAGGTTACAGGACCTCTTCAAAAGGCTGATAGGGTTCGCCCCGTGTCTGTTCCTTGGGGACCGCTTTGGTCTGCTGGCCTACCGGACCCCCATCACATCTGTGGGTGAGTTGAGCACCAGTTACAAGAACACACTTCATTGTTGAAGCTTTTAGCCAATTCATTTCAGACGCTTTCATCCAAGGCCTTGAGCATTGAATTGAGACCCATTAGGGAACATGTAGGGGTTCTGCCTCTGGTTGAAGATCCAGTACCATCAAGCACATTTCTATCCCTCTGGTTTCAGTGGGAGCTCCCATCGCTGTGCCGAAGCTTCTGGTCCCTACAGAAGAAGAAGTGGACCACTACCACAACCTTTACATGGAGTCACTGTCCAAACTGTTCCACGAGCATAAGGTCAGCTGTGGACTCTCTGAAAGCCACGAGCTGCAGATCATTTAGAGGACTCATGATGGGTTAACCAGACAGACTTTGGCCATGCTGCCTCAACCATGGGACTCCTTCAATGACAGTCCTGCTCTGATCAAGTGAAGGATTTACCCTGTAACAGAGATAGATATAATAGAGCAGGTCTCCAAAGGTGTCCGGTCTCCCGGTTCATGACAACGGGCATCAGAAAACCTCTGTGCAATACATTATGTATTTTTATTCATTCTGCAGCTCTTCACAAATCATTGTTGCCCTATTTGTGTCGCTATTGTTTACGTGTTTCCAATGCACTATGCATATTTTCCATGTGACTATATGACAATTCACACATGTGAATTAAAATATGGGAACCGTTGCAATAAAGTCTTATAGTTTGTGACACACACACACACACACACACACACACACACACACACACACACACACACACACACACACACACACATACTTTCATGAAAACATCCTGCCAGACAGCGAAGACACAACACCAGGGTTGAGAACATCACGCGGCGTCTCTCCTCCTGGGAATGACCTCTGTATGGACGGTGGGTGAGGTGGAGAACAGTGATCCTCCTCCTCGTACTGATTGGTTGGGAGCATCTAGTGGGCCAAGATGATCAACGTTAGAAGGGGTAGCACCATGGTTTGAACGAGGGATTTCTACTCTCATGAAGACAATGCGACGCGGTAGAAGGGAGGCTGTGGTCTAATGGTCTTTACAACTCAACCAACAGCTGATGAATGCTATCGTTCTGTGATCGGACACCATCTGTAATCCTATCCCAAACTATTAAAATCAACATTAAATAGATTTGTCCTATTCAGTATGCAACACATCTACCATTAATTCAATTAATTCCCTGCTTTAATATACTAGCACAATTCCTAAATAAATAATAAACCACAGCATAAATAATATATTAGTCAAGACATCAATGAATCCCCTGAAGAACACTGGAAGGACCCGTTGGGGTAATCATCTATTCATTGTCCACATCAGTCAACCTGTCCAAAGGGAGGATGTTGGTAGTGGACCTCCCCATCTGGGTCTAACATCACATCATGTGCAACAGTTTACATCATAACAGGCCTACCTCCAAAGCCCATGAGAGGTGGTCGCGGCTGGCCAAAGCCCATGGGCCCCTGTGGCCCCTGGGGGGGGAAAACGGCATGTTGGGGCCCATCACACCTAGAGAACATTGGAAGTCATTAAGCAGAGACCGAGCCAAGGCGACTGGGATGAGAACAAAGTGTACAATCAATATTGGATCATCAAACACATAAAATGGATGAATGCTCCGATGTCTAAAAAAAACTGGAAGAGACGTTTGAACAGGATCCTGGATAAATTAACAACCTCTGGAGATCAACATTCATCTATAATCCCAGTGCGTTCTAAATGGACTGGATGAGAAAATAAATAGTGAAGAGTGCCCCCAATTAGTTTCCAATCCCAACGGCGTTAGTAAGGAGGCAGGATGCCAAAGAGCTCTCCTCACCTTGTCCCAGGCCAGGCAGAGGGGGCAGCTTCAGCTCCAGCCCAAGTAGGACACCTTCTTCACCTCCTCGATCTTGTTCAAGATGTGCTTATGCACAAACTCCGGGCCCTGGACGTTACCATTACAATAAGAGTCACTAAGGGACCGTTCGGAATTTATGGAATGGACCACCGGAGGAAAATAGGGCTTAATATTCTTTGTTTGTTATTCTTAATATTCCTAAATTTTTGTCATTTGCAGAATATTTTTCCATGTAGCTCTCAATCTCAGCCCCCACCCCACCCCCATGATGAACCACACCTGACCCTTCCCTCTTAATAACAGGCATGTTATCAACAACGAGCCAGGGCCTGGTTTCCCGAAACCTTCTTAAAGTCACGTCATTCGTAACCTCTACTTTAAGTTCTACCTTAACATCACGTGTGTTTCCCGAAACGTTCTTTGCTACGAATCTCTTTCGTAGCCTACGTCGTTCGTTGATAAGGTTGGTCTGAAGCGCTCGTAGAACCTTCTTAGCTCATAGTGATGTTGCTCCTGACGCTAGTCGCCGCCACTACATAACCTTTAGAAATCCCCGTTGCGCATGGAACTGCCACATTGGCAGTGTCGTGTTTCATCAATATTATATACAGTACAGTAGCCTACATATATAGGCTACGGTACAGCAGGCGAGGTCAGCTCGACTCGCTTCCAATAATTTAAAAAACTTGCAACTTCAAAAAATTATTGTATTTATTTTACAATTCAAAAATTAACAAAATTGACAAAATTGTTCTTCCTTACAATGTAAGGAAGAAGACTTCTAAGAGACCGTTCGGGAACCACACCTATAGAGGTAAACAAATGATACGTCTAAACGTAGGAGTCTTCGTAGCGCGCTAAGAGTGGATGTTATTGGGAAACTGGGCAACTGTCTCTGGGACTTGCTGCTGGTTGACTGGTGTGCATTTACAGTAGCTGCAGGCATTGCCCTGTGGTGGCAGGTCATGTCACACTGAGGAGGACCTGCAGAGCTTGAAGGGATCCTGTGGGGACTGGGTCTCGGACTGCGGGGTGCCCACATTTTACACGGCAACGTTGCATGAGGTGCCACAGGTCACTGAGCGCGTGGTGGCCAACTACTGTTTCCATCGGTAAGAAAGAATGAAAAATACCATGACATACCATGGAGTGTAGCGGCAGAAGAAATGTTAAGTTTTGAGTTTTGTGTGTGTGTGTGTGGACTTTTTAATGAACGCATGTCATCAATGAATGTCATTGCTTCAGTTGTAAATGGATGCAGAAAAGATAACAGTGTAACAATCTCATCAACAGAGTGGCCAGTATGGTTCAGCAGTATGCCGCTGGCATGAATGCCTGTGGTCAGTTTTTTGACCTTGTGACTGCAAATTGGCAGCAATTTCTGCCAATTTTCTGTGCCACCGAGGACAACTGACAAGGCAGATCTTCAGAGGCCTATTCTTAACTGAATGGAGTCCTGAGGGCAGTAATAAGAGGGATGAAGAGCAGGAAATCATTTTCCACGATGACTGGCTTGTCGAAATTTAAGGTGGGTATCATCATATCAATACATTTGGATCTGAATCGGACGTCAATGATTGATCTATATGGCAGGGGAAGTTTAATCTATCGATCTCTCTATCATTAATTGACCAAAGTAAAGGAGCCACATTTGTGGCCAGAGGGGGCCTCTGCTGCACTTCAGGACTGCTGAAACCCCTGACTGGGAAATGTTTAAGCAGGCAGCCACCTACCACAACCTCACAGACATTGAGGAGTAATCTGACACTGTCACCTTCTACATTAGCAAATGCATTGCTGATGTAACCACCAATAGAACCATCACCACCCGGGCTGACCAGAAGCCATGGCTGACAGGAGAGGTCTGCGGGCTACTGGGGGCCAGGAACACCGCCTTCAGAGCTGGGGACACAGCCTGCCTAAAGGGCTGATTATGGTTCCATGTCGATGCAACGCAACGACCACGCACATGCTTGGACACAGTCGTGAACCTGTTTTGGTTCTGCGTCGGGTTTTAGTGAGTGGACCAATCACAGCCCTTGCTGCTGCGTCACCTCGACCGAAGGTTACAATTTTTGGGAGGCGCACGTCAGGAGACACACATCTAGATGGACACGCCCACCTATGATGTCATAAAGAGATTTTCAAAACGGCTTGTAACGGCTAATCACACCACACCTGGTGGCATGCCATGTCCTAACCTTTAAGAACAGAGGGCCAACCTGTCCATAATGTTCCTCATATTGCACATTTCAATCCATTTATTTTTAAACTTTATTTTATTTATACCGTTTTGTTTTGCCTCACCTTTGCACTATTTACAATTATTTTGCTCTATTTAGAATTTATTCATTGTAAATATTGCTTAGGTAAGATAAAATAATTGTATCCATGTCTCCTTATTGCACCGTGGGTCAGAGACAAACAGACAATTTAAATTCCTCTATTTGTCTGGCACATATTTTGGAATGGACAATAAAGCTTTGACTCTGACTTTGAACTAGTATTGCACCATCAATTGTACCATTAATTACTGGTTAGTAATGGTGGTTGCTCCAAGTAGGCTACCTGGGGCCATTTTCACCACTGTTTATACGTCTTTTATAAATAAAAAGCATACTGTAAACTCGTTTGTTTATCAGGTAAAACAAATTTATTTGTAAGATGTAAGTTAATACATCAGTCAGTCTTGAAGACAGTCAGGGTGTGTGACTGTAGGGCATTGATCATGGAGAACATTGATCATGGAGAACCTTTTTGAACTATCCTTTTGAAGATTTGTTTTACTTTCTTTTGGACGTCCATTTTTTGTCTTATCTTGTCACTCCTTTTTTGGAAATAAAAGCACCTCAAATATTTTTGCAACTTAAGCCATCTCGTAATCCTTACATATTATTCTTGTTATTTTTATTAATTTACATATTATCAATGTTGTACGGCAGTCCTCTCTGCCAACGGGTCCTGGTTAGGATGCTGGGGGGACTAAGTCATCCAGTTCTTTCTGCAGTCGTCTGATCGCCGCATCCTTCTTCTCCAACTCCTGCTTCAGCAGGGCACAGTTTGGACACCCAGCCGGTGCCGGGGTCCTGCAGGTTCTTGGGGGAGGACCCCTCAGGGTACGGGCCCCCCTGGTGGGCTCCAGGGACAGACCGGAGGCCTGGTGGTGGAAGGTCCTGGAAAGTAAGTGCAAACGGTCTGAGAAAGATAGTGTTACAGAGTTACATTTAAAAAACGCGTTCAAGTAAAAAATAAATAAGAAAAGCGGAATCAATTTGTGGCGCTCGTTGTTCAATCTGTGGCGCAGCGCCACACATTGGCCTATGTGTGGGAAACACTGCACGGCCATCACACATGTGCTCATTCGGAGCATTGTAAATCATTTATTGTTTCATTGTTGTAGCTTGTTGTAGTTCATTTATGTAATGAACCGTCAACAATGCGATCGGGATTTTTGACGGGGAGGGGGGGGGGGGGGCGATCAGGATTGTTATTGTTGTTGGATGTGTGGCGTGTGTGTAAGCAGGCAAAAGCGTGTGTCACACGGTGAACCCGTGAGAGTTACGGTGAACCCAGCTCTGCTTCAACTTTAAAAAAAAAAAAAAATCGTTCATACTCCGCGTACCACTAGAGAACGCTCGCGTACCACCAGTGGTACGCGTACCACCGTTTGAGAACCACTGTAGGATATGGCCCATCTCTTCCCAATGACGGTCCAAGCAGATACGATGTTTAGAAATGCACACGCACGCGCGCGCGCACACACACACGCTTTATTTTTTATTTATTAAATATTGTATATATTATAAAATGTAATATTAAATTATATATATATATATGCCTGTATTATATAATATTACAATATACTATCATATTAAATATTTTATCTTTTATATTATGCAATATGTTTAGGCTGTAAATTGGCTGTAAGTTGTGTGATCTGAAATGTTGTCGCTACACGCTAATTTGTTTTTCTCGCCCCTCACATGTCACATGACTGGGTCTGCACATGGCCTGTGGGGACAGAAACGCCCCCTACTCTGGAACCCGGAAAGAGAGCAGGACCAGCCCGCTGCCGGGTCTGGGTTCAACATTGTGAGTGAGTCCGCGCTTTATATTTGTATCAGAACTTGTTCCTTGTCAGATTTACTGTGTTTTATTGTCACGTTCATCTAACCATTACCATATATACCAGATTAACACTTTTTATATTATAATATTACTTGGATCACTAGATCACTTATACAGATCTTATATACGACGGAAGATTACGATTATGTATAGGCATACGTGTTATAACATTTAACAGTTGTACCCTGAAAGGAACAAGTATCCTCATTTACAGTAGGCTATTGCACAATTGTGACAGTCATAGCACTTCAGTGAAGCAACTGGGTAGGGCACTTGGAACAAAGGGAGTTATTATTTCCTTTTCTCAGACCATTTGTTGATAGACTTTTAATATGATGTATATTATGTTGTATATAACTTTGAAAAATGCTGAAAAAGGAGTTGTGAACATGAACATTTTGTAAGCTATACAACCTAGGACATATTGCGTTGAGGCCTGTGATTGTTACAAACAATTGGTATATGTTTGTCATAATGATTATTTTAATCGTGAATGCTGAAGAAGGGGGGAGTGGATCCGTTATCAGGAGCTCATTTGATCTGCTCAAAGTGCACACCCTGTCATTTTGCTCTGCCTGCACTTGTGAAGTACTGTCCACTGTGATCCTCGCAAACATCCCCTAAGGTAAAGACAAAATATGGCAAGCGGTTTTGTCTTATGAACTGCTCAGTCATAGAAAAGTTTTGATTGTGTCATTGTTTTATAATTCATAATTTAGTATTGATATATTTAGCCTTATGTATTCTGTTTTGTGTGTATATACAGTATTCCTAGACGTTAAGGGGTTCTCCATTATATATATTTCCACAGACCAATATTTCTTCAAAAATATCTCCAATGATCCACAGGCTGTTTCAGGGGAGAAGTTGTGTGATGCAGTAAATGTGTTAATTTGATGAAGTCTTTAGTTGAAGCCTCTAATCTCGACCTTGTTTAAACCAAAGTCTAGTTCAGTGATGCATGATGACATATCAAAGCCGTTATCTTCGTTAAGATAACTCACATTCCCTTGCACCACTTACCTTGAACTCGCTTGCATTACAATGCAAGTGAGTACCAATAACAACATGAGAACTGGTCATTACAACATTATGGGATGGCCTGCAGGTTGCCATCATGAAGCAAGAAAAAACTCAGTGGAAACTGTTTCTGGAGACGCTCAGTGCTGCGCAATGGGAGTTCACCTTCGTCCTTCTAGGTAAGCAATATGTTATCACTTTTTAAGTTTGGTTTAAGTTACGCTCACCTGTAGTTTCTCAAACTATTTCTGGCAAAGAAAATGTAAAGGTTTATGACAAAGATAAACAATGTTTAATAGGAAAATGTATTTGAGAAACTTCTCTTGTGTCCCTTAACATGGATGACCTCATCAACGACATCCAGGAGTGACTTGTTTAACCCTGGTGGTGTCACTCATGTTCACCTCTCTGTGGCCCCTCTCCGCTCTCTACTTCGTGTGGCTCGTGAAGGACTGGGATACTCCTGAAAGAGGTTGTGAAACTGTTTCTAATCATGTACTCATAATGGCTTTAGAACACGGTGCATCTAAAAGGTGTTCACTACTACTCTGTTACCACTAGGGGGCAGAAGAACAGAGTTCGTGAGGAACTGGCGGATATGGGGACACCTCCGAGACTATTTTCCCATCAAGGTATGATGTTGATGCAGACGCAATGACCTTATCTTTCGCTCTTTGATGACTACACTTAGAGGTTGATTTAAAAACATGGTGACACAACTGCTAAAGTGAACACATTATAGAGTAGGGAATGGTCTTCAATAAGTGCTCATGGACACATTCACGTAATCCATGTCTAACCACATGATTATTATACATGTTGGTACAGTAATATATACTATTATAGAAAATATAGAATATAAAAATGCTTAATTTTAAGCATCTTGTGCTGATGGTTCATGTAGATGATTACTTAAATACATTGTCGTTGTCATTAAGCTGGTGAAGACAGCCGAGCTGAACCCCAAGAAGAACTACATCCTGGGCATCCACCCGCACGGCATCATGTGTGCCGGAGGCTACACGTGTTTCAGCACCGAGAGCTGTGGCTTCGCCGAGGCCTTCCCCGGGATGCGCTCCAGCCTGGCCGTGCTCGCCGGACTCTTCCGGATACCGCTCTTCAGGGAGTACATCATGAGTGCAGGTATTTGTACCAGAAAATGAGCTCTCTTCCACAACACATGCTTCAACAAGCTTACGACATGAGTTGCTAAGCTTAATAATGATTTGTTTAACATAAGTCAAGTGGTTTTAACATTGCATTGCATTTCAAAGGTGTATATGAGGGCAACAATGGCTCAGGAGGTAGAGCGGGTTGTCTAGACGGAAGGGTTGATGGTTGGATCCCTGACTTCTGCTAGTTACATTTCGAGGTGTCCCTGAGCGAGACACTGAACACTTACTGCCCCCGACGAGCTGACAGATAGTATAGCAACAATACATGTGTATATAACTTTGTTCTTTGTCCTTTCCGACCAGGCCTGCTTTCCGTGAGCAGAGCGAGTCTGACTCATGTACTTACCAAGAGCGGTAAAGGCATCGCCCTGTCGATCGTGATAGGGGGCGCTGAGGAGTCCCTGTCCTCCTCTCCCGGGGTCAACACGGTGGTCATGAGGCATCGCAAAGGGTTCGTCAGGTTGGCGCTGGAGTACGGGTGAGGTTCAGTTAATTTGAATTTGTTTATTTGATTTTAAAGTGCACTGTAAATCAAGTTGTTGGCTTTAAACAGGAATTAAAGGGCACCAAAAGGACTTTCTTGAGGGCCTCAAAAGAGCTACCTTGAGACATTAGAGCCACCATAATAACTGAGACGCCCAGTGTAACCAGTCTCTGTGGTGGTCCTCAGGGCCGACCTGGTGCCTGTGTACTCGTTTGGGGAGAACGAGTTGTTCCGCCAGGTGATCTTCTCAGAGGGCAGCGTGGGCCGGAGGTTACAGGACCTCTTCAAAAGGCTGATAGGGTTTGCCCCGTGTCTGTTCCTTGGGGACCGCTTTGGTCTGCTGCCCTACCGGACCCCCATCACATCTGTGGGTGAGTTGAGTACCCATTATAAGAACACAATTCATTGTTTAATCTTTTAGCCGATTCATTAGGTGAGTGCTGCACTTAGGGAACATGTAGGGGTTCTGCCTCTGGTTGAAGATCCAGAACCATCAAGCACATTTCTATCCCTCTGGTTTCAGTGGGAGCTCCCATCGCTGTGCCGAAGCTTCTGGTCCCTACAGAAGAAGAAGTGGACCACTACCACAACCTTTACATGGAGTCGCTGTCCAAACTGTTCCACGAGCATAAGGTCAGCTGTGGACTCTCTGAAAGCCATGAGCTGCAGATCATTTAGAGGACTCACGATGGGTAAACCTGACAGACTTTGTCCACACGGCCTCGACCATGGGACTTCTTCAAATGACAGCCCTGCTCTGATCAAGTGAAGGATTTACCCTGTAACAATAGAGCAGGTCTCCAAAGACGTCCAGTCACCCGGTTCATGACAACGGGCATCAGAAAACCTCTGTGCAACAAACTATGTATTTAAAATAATGCTGCAGCTCTGCACAAATTGTCGTTGCCTTATTTGTGTTGTATTTTTGTTTCCAATGCACTATGCATATTTTCCATGTGAATTTAAATATGGGAACTGTTGCAATAAAGTCTTATAGTTTGTGACAAATACACTTATGCCAAATACATTTTTGTTCATACGTTTTTATTTCTTGAGAAATAACATTAAAGCAGTGGATTACAATAATTTCCATACCTAATTAAGCAAATTATTTTGAGAGGCGGGGCAATAGTGGCAGGAGGAACTGAATAAACACACAAAAACGACAAATGAATGAAAAAGGGATCGATTGGATTAGAAAAACTCTAGGTCATCTGGTGCGTCCAGGTCCCGGTACTCCACCACGTTGCGCGGGTCGCCCCGGGACATCCTGCCAGACAGCGAGGACACAACACCAGGGTTGAGAACATCACGCGGCGTCTCTCCTCCTGGGAATGACCTCTGTGTGGACGGTGGGCGAGGTGGAGGACGGAGGTGATCCTTACAATGGGTTTTACCTGTTGTTGCGGTGCTTCCCGGGGTATCCACCGGGCCCCCGGAAGCCGTCGTAGTTACCCCGGCCCCCGCCTCCTCCTCCACCCCCACCCCCACCACCTCCTCCTCCTCCTCCACCACCACCACCACCTCCCCCCCCACCGTACTGGTTGGGTGGGTACGCAGGGACACCTAGCGGGCCAAGATGATCAACGTTAGAAGTCTGTGTGGTGGAGATTCTTTGAACTGTATTGACAACTCAACTCTGAATAAACTTAAAGTGTATTATAGTAAGTGATAAAATTAATATAAGATAAAATTAGTCTCCCCGCAGAGAGGCCAAACAACACGACAAGCATACAAAGGTTGGCTGTAGTGTGCCCCGAACTGTGGGAAACGTCCTTGAGGGCACAGCCGCAGACAGCGATGCCACTACACCCTCCGGCCATCTCAGGAGATAGCTCCTGGTAGTGCTGTGTCTGAGTCGTGCCGAGGCTGTCTCAGTTCCCCTCACTGGCGATAAGCGCGGTATAAACAGTGCAATGGTTACTACAGATAAGAACTATGGGGTCACAGTGTCTTGGGAACAACATGTCTTATGGGAATTTCCATTACACATGGTACGAACGTACGAACAAGGGATTTCTACTCTCCTGACGCCTGAACACGAAGTGGTAGGGAGAGGCTGTGGTATGATGGCCTTTACAACTGAACAACCAGCTTATAAATGCTGTCGTTCTGTGATCGGACACCATCTGTAAACCTATCCCAAACTATTAAAATCAACGTTGAAATATAATAGTATGCAACAACACATCTACTGTTCATTTCAATTAACACAAACTTATATACTAGCACGATTCCTGAATAATTAATAAAACCACTGCGTAAATAATTTATAGTTAAAGACATCAATGAATCCCCTGAAGAACACTGGAAGGAGCCGTTGGGGTAATCATCTATTTATTGTCCTCATCAGTCAACCTGTCCAAAGGGAGGATGTTGGTAGTGGACCTCCTCATCTGGGTCTAACATCACGTCATGTGCAACAGTTTACATCATAACAGGCCTACCTCCAAAGCCCATGAGAGGTGGTCGCGGCTGGCCAAAGCCCATGGGCCCCTGGGGTGGAAACGGCATGTTGGGGCCCATCCCACCTAGAGAACATTGGACTGCATTAAAGATCCCATCATGCTTTTTTAGGGTTAATAATTGCATTTGGGGGTACTACTAGAATAGGGATACATGCCTGTATGTTAAAAATACCTTATTATTCTAAAACTGTTCATTTCTGCAAAACCAATTTCAGCATCTTTCAAAATTGTTCTGTTTTGTATCATGTATCATCATATCATCATCGCTTGAAGGCCCCCCTCCCGGGTAGCCCAGTCTGCTGGGATTGTCCAGTACGCCCACTGTGTTGCAATTGGTCGAACGCTTTGTGCGTGTGTCTCTGCATTTCATACCCCAGAGTAGTTGTAAACATTGGTAATAGCCGGTAGGGGGGGGGGGGGGGGGGGGGGGGGACTTCTGCACTTCAGCACCACCCACAGCACAGTCTGACCTCACACTATTACGGGAGTAAAGTTTGAGCGCAAATAAGCTTTTTCACGCACTTATTGCGGGGCGTTCTCGGTGGGTGCGAATACTCCCTCTGGCTCAGACTTTGATTTTGATGTTTCTGGCTTAGCAGACATAAAACATGTATACATACGTCATACAACAGTCAAAAAGCATGATATCACCCCTTTAAGCAGAGACTGAGCCAAGGAGACTGGGATGAGAACAAAGTGTATAATCAATATTGGATCAACAAACACAAAATGTTTGAACACTCCAGTGTCAAAAAAACAGTGGTCTGCACAGGATCCTGGAAAACAACCTCTGGACTGGAGATCAACATTCATCTATAATTCTAAATGGACTGGATGAGAAAATAATTTGTGAAGAGCGCCCCCAATTACTTTCCAATTCCAACGGCGTTAGTAAGGAGGCAGGATGCCAAAGGGCTCTCCTCACCTTGTCCCGGGCCGGGCAGAGGGGGCAGCTTCAGCTCCGGCAGCGAGGGTCTCTTGGCATCCATGAGGAAGTTATTGAAGAAGGACACCTCCTTCTTCACCTCCTCGATCTTGTCCCCGTGTTTGTTCAAGATGTGCTTACGCACAAACTCCGGGCCCTGGACAGTAACGTTACCATTACAACAGTAGCTTGAGACTCACCAAACACATTCTCATTCCCACCTGAACTCATTAAAGTCCACAATCAACTACAAACCACCCAGTTGGTGCTATGTAGCTCAAATGGTTAAGCCGGCCATTTCTATTTAGTCATTTGGCCGACAGTTTTATCCAAAGTGACGTTCAAATACAATTCAAAATCATGTCTATCGGTAGGCTGTGGATATTGGGGATCTATGCCAGTACCTTTCGTCTGGGAGCCAAACTCCCTCACTACCCCGTCCCTCTAGCCCCTAACTCTTGCTTACTCCTGCTGCTTACCTGCGTGACCTGTGCCACCAATGTATCCCACATTGCTACACACACACACACACACACACACACACACACACACACACACACACACACACACACACACACACACACACACACACACACACACACACACACACACACACACACACACACACACACACCTTGAACTTCTTGCCACTCAGTGGACACAGCCACTTGTCCTTGCCCAGCTCCTGGGTGTTGGCCGACACAAACTTCTCCACCTCCTGCTCGGGGTCCTTGCGGCCCATCTTGGACGCCTCGTCCTCCGACAGCACCTCCTTGGAGTTGAACAGCGGGCCCAGCTTCTCCTCCACCATCTTCTGCCACTGGCTCACTGAGAGATGGACGGATGTAGAACCAGTCTAGTTGCTTTAAAGCCATTTCACTGTCAATTCAATCATTTAGCATTCATCCAAAGCGACGTGTAACTGGGAATAGTGAGCCGGTAGGGGGTTTAAGACGTCTTGCTCTTCGGGTAGGGCCTGGAGACATTAGGGGTTTGAACCCAGAACCTTTCAGCTGGGAGGCAAATGCTGTCACCACTAGACTAGTCTATCCCGCCCCAGCCTAAACAGAGAGTCGGTAAATAAACAAGCAAGTGGCGGGGGGCGACACGGACCTTCTCCGTGCGTGATGCGGTTGGGGGGGATGGGTCCTCGCACGTGCACCATGCCGCAGCGGTTGGGCATGTGGTCCTCGCTGGGGTATTCACACGTGTTATAGTAGTCGATGGAGTGGACCACGCGCAGGTACAGCAGCAGGCGGTCCAGGACCTGGAGCCAGGGCAGAGGGAACGCTGACGTTGAGCATCATATTAGAGCAACCATGAGCCAAAATGCATTCGTAAAGCACATCCACCCACCATGGGCAGCTGAAAGGCCTATAGTGGGCATGAGCCATGGTCGACCCACCTTGGCCAGCTTGTCGTCCCTCTCCACGGGAGTCTCGGTGGGGTTGCCCTCCTTGGGGCCCTCGTCAGAGTCCCCTCCGCTCATGCTGCCCAGTAGCTCCTCCTCCTCGGCACTGACCTCCTCGATCAGGTAGTCTGTGATGTTCTTCATGATGGGGTTCTGGGCTGGCAACTTGGGGAGAGAGGAGGCACGAAATGGTGACACTGGGTTTAAGTCCTCGATGAACACTAGGGGGTCACAACGAGTCCATGCACTCGTCCAAGATGCATTAAATAATTGTTGCTCCACGTTGCCCTGGTAATGTTCAACATTCAGGTACTGTGCATTATTCTTGGTTAGACCTTGTTCACTCTGTGTATGCCATATCAAATATCCACGTCGACATGCCATAAAGAATACAATTATTTAAAATGATTATTTCTAAACAAATTGTATTCATATTTAGAGGTCTAACCAACTAATCATTATGTGTAAGAAGGTGTAAGGTCTCAACCCCTTATTACTTGTAATTAAATTAGGTTTTAGGTTGAATTAAATTGGACGTCCCACCCAGCCACCGCTAGGTAAATAAGGCCTTAAAGGGCACAGATCCACAGTGGTCCCCATGCTGCCCAGCTCTTATTTCCCGGACTCATTCTCTCTCTCACCTCGCTGGTCTGGCCCTCCTCGTCGGGCTTGTGGCTCCACAGCCCTCCCCTCTCGTCCAGCGCCTGGATGAGCTTGGCGGCCATCTTGATGTCGTTGCGGAGGACCAGCTTGTGCTGCGTGATGCCGTTGATGTTCCTCACGCGCCGCATCAGGTCACAGTTCACGCCCGGCGCCAGCTCGCAGTCCCGCAGCTACGAGGACGGCAGGGAGACCGAGGTTGTGAAAACACAAATGGGGAAAATGCAGAAACCAGGAAGTAGGCTGTGGACATTGGGCATCCAACCCACTACCTTTCAGCTGGGAGTCGTTGTGGCAATAATGTGCACACTTTGTAATTGGATACAAAAGGTTTCCTTGCTACTATTTCATGGTTGCTCATTTGGCATCTATTGCCCTCCTAGTTGTGCCTGGATCCATCTCTCGTGCTACTGCTTAGGTTTCCTTCCTACTCCCAGGAGTGTCTTTACCGTCTCCTTGCTGGGTTAAGGATTAAGAGGGCGTGTCATCTGATATGGGCCTGGGGAGCCCTGTAACTGGGATCAATAAAACAGGCTCTTTTCAAACCGTCCAGTGGGAGCGTCTTACCCGAATGTTCTGCAGGTTCCAGCAGATCTCCTTGATGTTGACGCTACGGTCAAAGGTCACCCAGCAGCGTCGGAAGAACCTGGACACATTGGAGTTTTTTAAAGAAGAGAATTTTCCAATTCTCTTATTTTCATTAGAAGTTGCTGTACTGTAATCAGACTATTCGTTATGCTTTCGTAATACCTGTATCATCATGTTGACTTAAAGATCCATTACACTTAAAAAACAAGGTAAGCCAGAAACATCAATGTTTGCTTAGTCAAAACCTTAATTACCTCCTCAGAGGGCGCTTTAGTGTATTCGCCTATGGTTGATTTGTATTCAACTATTCTGTTCAGCCACTGTCATATAAAAAACAGTAGTGGACACCGACAGAACATTAGAACCCAAACTTTAAACCATACATTCAAGCCAAAAAGGACAAAATCTGCCAAATTTAGCAATATTGTATTGCAATTTTTACAGCATCACAATACACTTGGGCGCTCAGAAATAGTAATATTGTACAGTGAGCAGTATCTCTGCACAGTGTGTAGTATCTCTTCTCTACGATGGTGGATGATCTTAACCACTCACCTGCGCTCAGGGTGGGGGTCCGAAAGGCAGATGCGCAAGAAGCCGGGGTATCTCCGGCACAGCTGAGAGAATGTAAGAGAAATGGGTTTATAAACTCAGTCATTAATAAAAAAAAATGTAGATATTTACTTTATATTATTGTATATATTAAATAAAATCAAACCATTATTTTGTGTGGACAGCGAAGACAATATAACAGATGTAGCCATTATAATACATTTATTTGTAATACTGTTTACATGAGAATATTGTTAAAAGAGAAAATTCTAATTGAACTAAAAGTAAATGGCACCAAGTATGAGAAAGTTAACATAAAAAAAATAAAACGGAGGACCTGAGACAGCGTCTGCAAACAAACAACAAACAAACAAACACTCACAGAGACGATCTCCGTCTTGGAGATGGTGGGCGCGATGCTCCTCATGAAGAGGGAGCAGGTCTTGTGGAGCGGCCGCGGCCTGGGAGCGTCATCCTTGGGCTTCTTCTTCTCCTCCCGCTCATCCTTCTCCTCTCGCTCTTCCTTCTCCTCCTCTTCCTCCTCCTCTGGCTTTTTCTCCTCCACTTTCACTTCCTTTGCATCGTCTGGCAGGAGAAAAGTATGTCACCTTAATGTGAAACGGGATAACCGTCTTCTTCCCTGGGATCGCATGGGGGGGAGGGGGACTTGTTGGTACTGACCTCTCTCTTTGCCCTCCTCTCCCTCTTCCTCCTCCTCCTCCTTGTTGTTGTTCTTTTCCGGTTCTTCCTTCTCGGCGGGTTTGTCCGAGGACACAGAGTTTGAGTCAGAATCAGAGTCAAAATCGCTCTCCGAGGCACTGGCCTCGTCTTCGCTGTCACCACTCCTCTTCCTCTTTCTCCTCTTCTGAAAAAAAGGGGAGAACATAAACACGAATGACCATCACCTCGCTTGAGTTTGATTGGTCGGTTGGGCTTTTGGTGGAGAAAAGGAACACACCAAGGGACCAAGGGACCACAATGGAAATAAGCCCATGGGCTTTTTTGTGTTATCCTTTTGACCTGATGTACATTTGTATGCCTACCTTTGTACATGTGTCAATAAAGAATTTCAAACAATCAATCAACCAGCACCAACACAAGCCACTGACCTTCTTGTTCTCAGGAACCTCTTTGCTCGGGGATTCCTTCCCCTTCTCCGCCTTCAGTCCGTTGCCCTCTCCGGGCCGGGCCGCTCCGCCCTTCTCTGAGCCGGCTGGATTACTCTCCACCTGCAGCACAGCCAGCCCCCGTATTACAGATACAGTGGTAAATAAACCCCCCGCCAGTCCACCCGAGAACTATTAGGGGAATAATATAATGTTGTTCATTACGAGGAGTAAACTGACATCCATTCACCACAACTTTACATTAGCCCACTAGGTTTTTAACCACTTCCATAATAGAACAAAGCTCACCCTGTCGTTCTTGTCTTTATCTGACGGGGGCTTGCGGTCACCCTCCCCACCTCTGGGGTCTTCCCTCCTGGAGGAGTCTACCCCGCCTGGGCCGGTGGCAGGCCGCTCCCTGTCCCTGTCCCTCTCCCGGTCCCTCTCTCGCTCCCTCTCCTCCTCCTCGAAGGGCAGGTCCAGGATACGCAGGTCATGATCGGTGCCTCCCTCCATCTTTATCACAGCTGCAGGGAGGCAGAGAAGGGAGACGTAGGGTATATGAACGAGGCCTTTATCGTGGACTGGATGGATGGGGTGTGGGGATTTAGACGGTTGTCAATGTACTCAGATCAATTCTGAAAAATTCACAAAACTCTTAAATAGATAGCCAAAAGTAAAAATGCAGTAACAACAGCTGTTGCTTGTAAGTGTTCAGAACATAATTGAAAAAAAATACTGTACAATACATTACAAACGATCATCAATGTAATCAATATAAATACATTTTGAAAGTATTTGTTTGTCTCTAGCGAAACGCTGGACGCTGGAAGCATTCCATCCTCAGGTGTTCAATTGAATTCTTGTATTGCTTGATTGATTGATTGGACTTAACTAATTCCCTAGGGGGAAATTATTTTGCCACCAACAACAAATAATAGGTATGCACCACAGACACTGAAAGGACACAATCACAGCAATACCAACAGAATAAATCCCCACATCAAATATAGTCAACAGCTCTTATTAAAGATCACTGTGGGAACTGAATTGTATTGAATCTTGAAGGGGACATATTATACCACCAGGTGTGAGTGTGATTATTAATCACACTCACACCTGGTGGCACATCATGGGACCTTTAATAAACGCCTCACACCGTCGGCCACAAACCGCACCTGCGTCCAGGACCTTGGTGATGGCCTGCGCGCGGTCGATGTCCAGCGACACGTTGTCGAGCCAGCTGTTCTCCATGAGGAACATGAAGACATTGAGGCGGTTCTGCAGGGAGTTGCGGGCCTCCGCCGCCAGCCGCTCCATCTCGTCGGGGTGGTACTTAGAGCGGAACCTACGGCCAGGTGACGGAGGGGGCGGGGGGCAAGAAGTAAAAGAACCAAACAGAAGGGGCGGGTTGTAGGGTGTGAATGGGGGGGGGGGGGGGGGGGGGATGGAGGATGGAATGGGTGGGAAGCACACGTTAAATGTCTGCTTGTTGTTTCCACACTGCCAGTGTTATCAAAAAGCATAAACAGAACTATTTATTTTCATATATTAGAATCATTCAGACAATCAAGGTATTTTATTGGAGAATATTTAATCTGCTTGTGTTAAGAATAAATATGTTTATTTGATTTATATATCCATTCAAATTAAGGTGGTCCTTAAGTGAGTATGGATATCTCCTCACTGCCTTTATGAGAAAGCCTCTCGGTATCTCACCAGAGACGGCTAACATGATGCATTGCATAAGAATCATTCGAACATTTTTACAAAGTCAAAATTTTGACAGAAAGAATTAAAAAAACAACAACAACCATTGAGTGGACTAAATTTACCTTCGGGTCTCCCAGTTTAATAACAAATAAATACCAAGAGAGGTCTCTTCTGTGAAAGTGTGCTCCACTTCACGGCCCTGGTGTGACTGTACACACTCATACTCTGTTTTGAGAGGATTTTTTTACTGATCCGAATGTAAAAAGACAATGGAGAGAGGAGGGGTGGGGGGGGCAAAGGTCAAAACCATGAAACGGACCAAAAATAAAAATGGCAGCTCCATGCGTGCGTTGTCGTCTGTGCTTCACTGACTGTCTAAGAGCCCTGGTACTGTGTGTCTAAGTGCGGCTGCATTGTGCGCAGCGCGTGCCCTGGCTGACTAAGCGACGCAATCCCGCGCGGTTGTGTTTCCACTTTTTCTTTATCGGCGAAAAACAAAAACAAAAAGAGCGTGACACTTGTCCACTTGTCGAGGAAGTGGACGTTGAGCGGAGGGAGGAAGGATTGGTTATGGCACAACAGAACAGAAGACAGTAAAAACATGATCTATGGCATTTACACACGTATGCAGTACTTCAATCTACGGTTAGCATCAGAGCACTAATCACAGCAAGGAAATGTGTATTTTTTTTCTTAATGATAGCCAAGTTACAAAAAAAGCTTGTTTGTAATGTGTACAAATGTAAATAATGTTTCCATGTGATCTGCTCGGACAAATGTTAGTTCCTTCCTATAACGACAAAGCCAACCAAGCTCAATATTATCAATTAGCAATGTGGTGGCTCAGTGGAATTCCACATAACCAATTTGAAAGAAAGATAAAAAAGTGAAAGGTTCCTGGCAAACGGATTGCCCACAGATAAACAAGAGGACCTTTTAATAACTTGTCATCATTCCTTTGAGGGCACAATGTCCTCCAATATCTAGAACTGGGATAGACTGATCACAGACGTAAAGATATACTACAACGATACCATAAAAACTATTAAACTATTGGCCTGCACTATGAGCCTATAATGCGCAGTGAAAGGAAGTGGATCCCGTACCACTCTTCATCTTTGTGCGTCAGAAAGAAATCCTGCATCTGCTGCCGGCGGTAGTCGATCTTGTACTCGTTGTAGTGCTTGACGGCGTCAGTCTCATCCACCGAGTCGTCCAGAGACACCAGGAACTCCTTGAAGCTCTTCATGATGGGAGGGGGCGGACCCAGGTCCATGTCATGGATGTTGCCTAGCCTAGAAACCCCCAGACACACAGGAATGTACAGTTCAGCCTTAAAACCCCAGGTACACACGAACATACGTTAAAAATCGAACCCTATACGGTTACTATATACTGTATATCATTACGAATAAACAAACAATGAGAATAAATGTTTGGCAGAATATTACTTGTTATATCTAGAGTTAGCATCGCAGTTAGCGTAACCGTATGGGCTATACAGCCAAACTGACATGCCCACCCAGAGTTTAATTAAGCCTGGGTAACATTTTCAGATGAGAGAACAGGTTGACCCTATTAACTCTAGAGGGTTTCTGTTGTGCACTGACGCTAGTGGAGATGCCCTGAATAGTATTTATGTAATTAAAGCATGATATATAACCAATGGCAAAGACTTTAAAGCTTTAGTCATCAAGACAAGTCAAAGTCTGATCACTAAAAAGAAAAACTGAAAAGTTCACATTAGGCTTGTGCTGTTGGGACTCCAAACAGCGGGCCACATGCGGGTCACATTCAGCTCAGCAGGCCTCACCTTGCTTGGATAGGGATGCCATGATGAGGCTGCATCAGGTGCAGGTCTGGGTGGCCCCAGTGCTGTGGAGGGGCATAGCTGGGCCCCCCACCGCCTCCACCACCACCACCACCACCGTATCCCAGGTCATATCCCCCATGGTAGTGGTCCCCACCATGGTCATCCCTGCACATAGAGATCAGAGCTTTGGAACAAGAATACACTGGATGTATACTCACTGGACTCATTTAAAACAAGTATACACTGGATCTTGATTATTCGTTTTAAGCAAGAATACAGTGGACATTGGATATGTACTAGTCATTAAAAACAATAATATAGTGGACAGTGGATATGAACTCGACATTTAAAACAAGAATATAGATTAGATGTACTAGTCCTTTAAAACAAGATTACAGTGGAAGGCGGATATATACTACTACTTCATCATCATGTAGGGGACACTTTTGGATAAATATCCAAACAGTGAATTCAGATCCATATACATACATAGCAGGGAGAGGTTTGGCAAGACGCTTACAGGTTAGGCTGCATACTTTGGGGATCCAACCTGCTAGCTTCTGGCTGGCATGGGAATTGAACCTCCTAGCCTCTAGACTACACTCCCCACTCCCATCGGGTTTGGGGGCCAAATCCATTCTTACCAGTCTCTCCTCATGCGTTTCTGCTGTGGGTTGATATCATGCCTGGGAGGGGAGAACCTCTCACGACGACCTCGGTCATAATCCCGATACTCGGCCCGACTCCGCCGTTCCCTGCTGCCTCGGTCCCATTCCCTGACACACGAGAAAGGTTGGGTTACACACCGTACACCCGGCAGTCTGACCAGAATGTTCTGTTCATTCAGGGATCCTTGTGCATTATCTGGGAGCTATTGCTTCACCATTTGTACTTTACCTGTCATTCCAGTCATCCCGACGCCTGTCATCTCTCTCTCTTGAACGATCAAAGTCACTCCGTTCCCGCCTAAACTTGTCTCTCCTCCGGCGATCGTATTCGTCATCGCTGTCACCCATCTGACAGCGAGGCAGGATAGCTGAGCAACATGGAGGTATGGTTAATTAGTCTCATTCTGACATAATTAGGTATTCACAGTGGGATTCCACATGTGTGGATTATTATTATTATTATATATTATTATGTGTGGTTATTCTAGGGATTCCCATTATTATTGTTTGGGTTTTTAAGTTAAGTTTTCTTATCAGTAGTATTGAGTGTTTTGATAATTGTGGGGGCAATTAGTCTACTAAAAGCAAGAAGGGGATGAACCGGCTTTTTCTAAGTTGGATTACCAAGGCTGACCACAATTGGGAAAATAAAGGGCCATGGTCCAACAGTTGTATAGATAAGTTACACATATACCCTAGGAAATAAAGCAATACATAATAAATGTAGTTTTATTGGGGATAGGGTAATTAAATAATATCGTTAATGCAGCACTTGTACAACAGGTGTAACGTTAGTGTAAGGCGAGTAGGTCGGATGTGAGACTGCTCTTCAAACTAACTTGTTTGCACTTGTAAATGCGTAAAGAACTGCAATCGTACTCAATCACAACTCTGGGAGATTTATTTCAGAGAGGGGGCCGCGCTGGAACGGTTACCTACATGATAACACTACGACAAGGCACCAGGTGCTTATGGCTTTGGTATCACTGGTTTACAACCAAAACTTGGGAGGACCACCTAGCTAACGTTAGCCTACAAGCTAGCGACTAGCTGCAGACATCATCCAATAAAGGAAAATCGTAATCTTTAAGATAATTATAACATTGCACTGTGCCGTAGCGAAATACACAAATTACTGTAGCAAACGGTTAGCAACTTCAAAATCTTTAAATACCTGTTATTTGTACGATTTTTGTCCGACCCCCCTTTCTTCTTTTATCTTCTGCTCAGCTTTCCGTCTCGTACAATGATGACGTCATACTCAGTCGACATACGCCTCCCCTCATGGCCCGCAGCGCCCTGATGGGCCTCAGCTAGTCCCCACGATTTGTATTTTGCCCCTCAATTAGCCAAATAATATGACATATGGCAATGAATTGGCTTTATATTAACAATACCAACATAGAGCAGTGTGCAGTAAAATGTAACTCATAAAGCTAGAACCCTTGGCACCAATTCTTGCTGTTATAATTGTAGGCCTACCTCAGTAAGTCAGAAATAAACATGCAGGTAAAATTGTGGGTTTGAGGGTTTGATAATACATGATTGGGTATGATCACCGATGATAACGTAAAATGGAGGGTCTTTCAATGTAGTCTTTGAAAGACGTGGTAATGTAGCTGGTAGTATTTAAGGCATTTAAATATGTTGTTTGACTAGGAGTACACCATAGTAACATTATGAGTTCAATGATGTGCTGCCCTTAGGTGGATTTCTTTATTTTTCAGAGGCAAGCCTACTATCATGGGATAAATTTACCATATGTTTAAAGGTAATATAATCATTATCTTGCTTATATGAATTAAATAAAGTGTGGGAAAAAGTGAGTGACATCCACATATGTTACTAATTTACACCTTCTGCCGCCCCTGAGATGAACCTTGGTCACTTAACTGAGTCCAAGTTGACCCTGAAAAAGCTGTAAACCTCTCTATACCTGTATCACCTCATCCTGACAGGAAAAGACGGGGAGGGCTTTATGACCGCCACAAAGAAGAAAGGAGCCCCCTTCATTCTTGTTCTCTTTTTACTTGTACTTACTTATGTGTTAAGGTTAATGTAACAAGTCAAAGTTTAACATAATCTGCTTTATGAATTCCACAATCACATATGGTGGTGTTGTTGTCCATTGGTTGACGCTTTATAGTCTAGAAGAAGTAGAAGAGATTTTCGTTGTGCTCATCCATGTCACGTCTTTGTCTTTACTCTTCTATGTTATGGAGGCATTGGTTTTCTTTGATTATACATATGTAAACTACCTCAAGCCAGTGATTGTTAGCAGGTGAGACGTGTTTATTTTTCCTCTTCAAATTAACACTGATTAACATACTGATTAACTTTTCCACCAATCCGAATTAAACAAATACTAAATCTTAAAAAAAAAAAAAGAAATCCACCGTACAGAACACTATCAGACAGATTGTTCTGAGGCATTTCATATTTCACAATTATTTTGTAACACCTTTCTTTGTCCTTGCTCTAAATTTCCATTGCTTCTTCATGTAATCCATAAGAACGCTAGGCCAGACACGCGTGCTTGTTGGTTGGTCACTCATGACAACCTCAGGCAGGTCCTGGGCCTGTGGTGGAGAGCTCCGGCCACCTCTAGATTCTCTCTCCAATCTGTAATTCCTCTCTGACTGGTCCCGGCTGATGGAGAAGATGTTCTGGTGAAAGGCATAATCTGAAACAACCTATTATCAGCACAAACATAATGGTGAGTAATGAAAGGATGAATGAAGCTTATTAATATATCAATATAAATAACACATTTACAAACACCTTATAGGCACTAGAATATAGTATGCATTGCATTATACAATATATTTGAATTGAACATTTTGTATTCAGTCCTATGCATCAAGTAGGCCTGGCCTAGGCTACACTGATTCAAACTTTAAAAAAAAATGTTACTCCTTAATGAGCCATTCATGGGAGACCCCCATTGAATATGCAGTGTGTCTGCTTATCTATCGCCACCTCTTTGTGCTAAACAACCTAAAAGAAAAGTAAGTGGGTTTGATGACTTCATCTCATAAACAAGTAGGCCTGTTATATCTGCACTAGTATATCTATATCTACACACTCACATCTGCACACGCCAACTGTTCACACAAAGTCTGAATATTTCTTACTCAAACAGAAGCATTGCTGTATAAATGTCACAACTTGACACAGTAACAAGATAGTAAAGTGCCCTGAGTTTGAAACTCCCAGTATCTGCATCTGAATTCACTGTAAGCTTTGGATAAAAAGTGTCTCCTCTAAATAACTAAATAGTAGTAATTATGTTATCCCAGGACCCTTTTTCAACATTGGCAGCATTCAATGCTTAAAAAAGAAGCACAGCCAATATAAGAAGACAACATTTGAGATGGTCACCAACCTGTTCCTGGAGGAGCTCTTCAGAGGAGAGCACTGCTGACGAGGAGACCAGCAGCAGAAGAAGCAGCCAGGACCCTGGTCTACAACGCCAGGAAGGCAAGGAGCAAGACATCTCTGTTCCCAGCCACTAACGACTTTAGTAAAGAGTTTAAATTTGCGCATGCCTCAAGCTACATGAAAATAGGATGACGTGGACAAGTACATGTTTTTTTTCCTCCTTGCTCCAAGGAGGCAAGTTTTCATTGTTTCGGAGGAAGGAATTGCGTTTGGATTAGCCTCATATAATGTAAACTTTCATGCTTAATGAATGCCCATATGTTATTCATCAGCCTTTGATAAGACCATGAAACCATGAATTATTGTTCTCACACATTCTGGAAGCACACACGTCCTGCTACTGTATACGTGCAAACACCTACTGAGCCAGAATAGACATTATGTGAAAGTAGTCCTCTAATTAGCACCTGCTAATCTTTGCCTGAAAGGTGCCATGCAGAGCCCTATTAGAAACCATGCTTGTATGCAAGGATTAAGAGAGCTGCCTAATCAGCTGCAGCAGGTCTCAGAATTACACACCAAGAGCTCATTAAAAATGAGGGGAAAGCTTTGATATTTTATGGGTAGAACTTGGAGCCTGAGGACTATAAGGAGGCCCTGTTTTCAGGTTGTCCAACGTCACGATGAGGGGGAGGAGAGGCATCAGAGATAGGAGAAGGAAGGACAGTCAGGTGTTCACAGAGATCAAGTGTTAACACAGTGCATCGTGAGTGAACACAGTGAGCTGCTATGTAGACATATGGCACACTTCCAAATGGAAGCCAAGGGAGAACCTACCATGCAATCCTAAACGTAAACATATATGAATTAACATTAAGGTGTCCGTTTGGTCATTTTGAATCCAAGATGTAGCATGACCAGCAAACTACATTTAAGAGAAAAGCATTTTTATATCTCAAACTATTCTGATATATATCTATCCATATATCTATATATAGGTATATCTATATCTATATCTGTATATATATATATATAATAATAAATTCATACACACACCCACACGATACTTGAATAACTTAAAAAGGCTCAATCATGTAATTTTTAATTAGTCAACATAGCGTAAATCATTCATTTTTATGCTTTATGATAGTGAGATAAACAGGAAGGTATTGGAGAGAGAGGGGTGGTACGTGTTCTACCCGGTGAGCCACCGAGACGCCCCCGTAAATCATTATTCATGAATTTCTCAACAAGCCATTGAGTAGCAATTATGTCGTAAGTATATTTAAAAAAAAACTATTTGCCCTCCTTCTTTTCAATCTGAATGGTGTCAAACAAGATCAAATCCAGCTCACATTGAACCAACAATGCTCATCAAAGATGCAGTTGGAATTGAGCTTATACAAAAAGGTTAGACTTACAAAATCTCTTAACTGGAGTTAAAAAACATGCTATGAAAAAAGGTTTAAATATTTTTTTTCAATTCAAGCAGCATTAAGTTCTGAGTGGCACCAAGGAAGAATCCAGGAGTGTATGTGTACTTGTTCTCCTGATGGTCCAAAACAAACATCTACTATACATAAATGTTTCTTATCCTAGCTAGAAAACATTAAAATGTGTGGTTATGTTATCTAAGCCTAAAATACAATGCATCTTAAATCTCGAAGCGGCTACACCATGTTTACAGTCAGTGTACAGCCCATCAGAATGATTTCAACAGGTGATGCGGCTTGAGTGTTCCTCGAAGCTGCATCACAAAAAGTGCAAGGATGTTGTGTCAATCAAGACTGAGTTAACATGTTGTGTTGGCAGTAGACATGGCCGACCAGCAGTCAGACGTCAGCTGACTGGCTTTAGCGGAGTTCAGTCTAATGACCACTTCCTGTTTTTTTTTTTATTATTACGAGCGGGTCACGTAGTTACTGCCGACGTACAAGAAACAAAACCGTACATTTTTTCTCTTCCATTTCCAAATGAAATAAATCACGGTGCCTTTCTTACAGTTCAAAACATTTCTATGGTTATACATTTTGCAGAAGTCCACCAAAAATGCAGTAACATTGTAGTTTTTATGATTATGCATTTGAGAATACATAATGAAAAATTAAAAAAAATCGATTTCACAGGCTGCACAATATACAAACCCACTAACGTTTCTAATACAGATGACACATTTGATCAATCCAAGAAATTATTTATGTACACAGATCATAAACAGACTCAATAGTGTTGAGTAAATGCAGCGGAACTGTTAACTATAGGAACTCTAATTACTATGATATACATTTTAACCATTTAAAAAGGCTTGAAAACAATAATAACAAGTTAGAGTCTTAATAACAATTAAAAGAAAGTGTTAAAAACATAGATATCATGAGGACATCATGATGTATCATTTTGGTAAAAAAAACAAAACAGTTTGGAGCTGAAAATAAACAAAAAACCCTTATATTGTCTCGGTTAGTGCTTATGGAAAAACTTTCGCATAGACAATTGCTTTCTCCACCAATTCTACCAGCACTGAATAAATGTTGTTTCGATTTAGATACATCTATTCCAAATGTATCCCCATTACCAGCCATAATATGTTGTGTATTCAATAAAAACAGAACACTTTTTACCAAATATTGACAGACTTCAATAACAAAAGAAAAATCAGAAATGTTAAATATTTCTGATACATTGCACAGTTTCTGAAACGATTACACTAGGGCCAGGTGTTAGAAAAGAGTATTGCTGAGGAGTGTTGATTAGCCAACATTTAGGTGTAATCCATTCTTTTCTTTACATTATTGCTTATATTACCTCAAACCTATGTGTAATTGGATTCCTCAGGCTTAGGATAAAGTACAGGTTTACTCCACGTGTGATACGATCGCTACATATATCTATACGTGTCAGTGGTAGTGGTGGTGGTTCAATTAAACATTTGCTTTGGCTCTATGAAATAGTCGATGAATGCGTATGTGCAAAAACAGATTACAGATTATTGGGGTTAGTATTCTGACACAATCACACTAAAGTGACGAGTGTTCTTCCAAAATCTCCACAGCTAAAGACTGGGTCACGAGTGACGACTACACATCCACGCGCACACACTGCTAGAGACTGCGGTGAGATGAGGGCACGCCTCTAGACGGAATCCCCATCAGGACAAAACAATCTAGGAGGCTAGAGACTAGAGTAGACGAGGGGCTTGTGCATGCCCCCACCCCTCCCTCACACGTCCAGCCCACCTGTCCCTAAGAGCCGGGCGGTGTCATCTTCGGTGGGCTGCACGGCCTCCACCGTCTCCTCGCCCTCAGAGTCTGAGCTCTCCTCGGGAGAGTAGTAGCCCTGGTAGCCCAGCAGCGGTGAGTCACAGCGGGGGGACGGCGCCAGGCACTGGGCGGTGGTCACGGAGACGGTGGCGCAGTAGGAGCTGGCCAGGCTGCCGGACGGGGAGCCGGGGTTGGAGGGCCGGAGCAGTGGTGTGCGCTCAGAGTCGCCCTCGCCGCCCCCGCCCTCGGGGTCCCGGCGCCGGGCGGTCACCTCCACTTCCTCCTCCTCCTCCTCCTCCTCCGACTCTGAGTGGTCCGGGTTGGGCCGGGTGACACGCTGCTTGCACACGGGGCAGGTCTTCTTGCTCTGCGTCAGCCATGGATCCACACACTTGGAGTGGTAGGCTGGAGAAGGGGGAGGATAATGGGTGTATATCAATGGGAAAAGATTGAATATCTCTGCACATTCAAGGTGTTATGCATCCGCGGCTGTGCAAGCAAAAATAAATAAATCATGTTGATTTAATTGGACAAAACATTTGAGTGTTCAAAAAGTATCCTCAAAAGTAGTTAAATTTAAAAAAAAGAATTATAAACCAAAAAAGTTAATACAAATGACAAACGCAGTAGAAAAAACAAAGCAGTGAATAATTGAATTACCATGAGAACACGGCAATACTCTCAGCTTATCTCCATCTTCGTAGTCATCCAGACAGATTGCACAAACATCGTAATCATCACCTAAAAAAAAGTTTAGAGAAGATCAAAGATCAAATACATTATATGTGAAATATATCTTCACTATGTATGAAGCAAGTCATCAAGTGTAATGCAACTTTGCCATGAACCATATCACATACACGGCAGATTTGTATTAAAAGAAGCATCCTCAGTTCAATCCAAACTGTAATAGCATAATTCTAAATAACATGGCAGAGATGAACAGAGAATGGCCCTTGAACCATGTTGTGTGTGTGCGTAGAACACACTACGGAAAAATCTGGCACTACTCCAAGGCAAATGTATCTTGTGGGTATATCACATGAAAATGACATTACAGTAATTTCTAGGAATCTCCAGGAAATGTCTAGGAATTTTCCCAGGAACAAGCATAATAATCAATAGGGGTTACCTTTTCTAAACTTGTGGATTGGAATGCGCTTCAGTTGTTCCTTGGACAGGCGATTCCTCCTCAACCGTTTTCTGTACTGCACACAGCGTACAACCTGATCAAATGAGTTGGAAGAAATAAAGATTAAAACAGGACAATTTACATATTTGATCATAGCAAAAGAAAAAAATATCTATTATATCAATTCATTGAATGAATCATAATATACAAGTTTCACTTTTTAAATTGAATTATTGAAATTAAGTGCATTTTCCACAATATTCTAATTTATTGAGGTGCACCTGTATAAATATTTCTCACAACATTTTGAATGAAAAATCAATTAACTCAATGGTGAGGTGTACCATCCAGAACAACCCAAACCAAAAGCCGTTGGAAATCATCACCATGGCAACACAGCAGGACCACATACCATGACGAGGCCCATAACCAGCATGATGAGGCCCACCACTCCCGTGAAGGGAATGAGATAGTACACGAGCGGGAAGGCCACCTCCACCTTCAGAATCACATAAGCCCTGGAAACACAAGCAGCCACACAATATAGAGGGTTACAACATTTTGAAATGTTTACAGCATGTAAATTTTCTTAAAACCACCAAGGTTTGTCTAATGTGTTCTGCCAATTAAATAATCTTAAAAACACATTGTTGTTTTTAGATGCCTTAAATAATGTCTTTAATCATTTAGAACTGGGCTTTAAAAAAATAATTATATATATATATATATATATATATATATATATATATATATATAAAAACTGCAAAGGTTTCAAAAAGGCCAAATGGGCCTATGTTCTTACCCTTCGTCTGGAATTATATGTTTCCGGAGAACTTGGGAGGCGTAGTAGCTGGTGAACACTGCAGGGATGTCGATCTCCTCCGCAATGGTTTCTAGAGAGTCAGAGTAAAGACTACTATTGACAACACACACAACTTGACAGGAAGAAGACTTCTTTATGTATATGTCTATTTCTTATGTGTATTTGCATGTCGTCGTAGGTCCCCTCCGGGCCATCTTGGTTCCCTCTTGGTTCTAAAGGCTAGCCTGCTGGGGGCCGCTAGGTGAGAAAAGCCCAATGAATGAAGTGCATCTGCTAGAGGAGGCCTCACCGTTGCTGGCGTTCATATTGAGCAGGATGTCCGAGTACATGTTGTGGATGATGACAGCACTATAGCCAGCCTGCTGGGCGTGCAGGACCTGGGAACAAAATTATAGACTTAGATCTTACTGTATGGGCCTTATTCACCTAGTGGCCATCTTGGTTATGTACAAATAAAATAAAACATTCATAAAAATGTTTTTGTCACACACACACACACACACACACACACACACACACACACACACACACACACACACACACACACACACACACACACACACACACACACACACACACACACACACACACACACACACACACACACTAAAATCTGTCTGATTTGAATTCAAAGCAATGACTGACCTTTATGTCGAAGTTACATTCAAAACGTTTGATCAGAACTATGAATTTAGTGAGGTTAGCTTTGGCATTGCCTTGGGGGGGCAATGGGGGTGGGTCTATTGCTGAACAGGCATTCATTGGACGAGACGCCACCAACACACCCTGATGGACAGAAGGAAACACATTAGTATTATGAGGGGATCAGAACAATTGTTTTGCTCTGATCATGCATCATTCTCTTCTTCTTTCTTACCTTTAGACCCTCCTGGGGGAGTTCGGAGCCAAACAATGCCGGCAGGTCCTCGAACAACGATGCGCTCATATTCACGTAATGCTAGAATATACCGGAGAAGTAAGGAATAAGGAGACATTTTGTGGATTACAATCAAATTGAATTAATCACAGATTGGACATTCGGTTATCAAGTACAGTAGAGCAATAACCATTAAAAAGAAATGCATTTAATATAAGAAAGAAAAAAAAAGACATCCATGTAAGCAATATGAGTCATAAATACTATATATAGCTTGTACATCATACACTATTGATTATCCATGCAAGGGAAAAGACTCACTGCGTAGATGTAGGCGTGCGTAGGTGAGGGTGTCAATGTGCAGCACAGAGCCAGACAAAGGCCCAGCCGAGCGCCGATGTCCCACACGCCAGAATCCACCATTCTGCCTTCCCAAAGGTGCTACCGAACTGTGGGAAATCATGGAGAAGAAAGAAGTACATGTAGATGTTGTGACTCTAGGCTGATACCATACCATGACATTGTAACACTCCGATCTCCCCCACATGAAGCGTGCATCTATTTTACGAAACGTGATTCTTATCACATTCTCAGTGCCTGTAGGAACCTAACTGGTAATCCCAGTGTTGACCTAACTGGGAACCCCTGTGTTGACCTTCACTTCCTGTTTCCGGTTCTGGATCTTATCTGTTTATTTGGGAGGCAACACGTGAAATGTAAATGACACAACTGAATATCTGATATGCATGTCGAATCTTTGTCGATGGTAAAAAACCAACAACATTAAAGCCACTTATTAACGAGTCTACACTACGTGTGTTAAGGTCCTGTTCCAGGTGATATCAGTGGCTAGTTAGGTCCTGTTGCACGTCCCCCTTAACGATAAACCACAGCGAAACAACCCGTTAATCACACTGTTTCGGGTAAAAATTAGACATATGAACTGTATTTCGAAGTATCACTTTGAAACCAGAGGATGTGGATTATAGTTAACGTTAGCTAAGGCTCATCTAGCAATGAGCCGAGGAACACAACAACCCGAACCCAACCGAATGGTCACATAGTCACATTTGGACAAATATACGTCAAATTATAAAACACAGATTGATTTAAAAAAAAAAAAACGCCGTCCTCGAGTGGACATACCTTAAATTTGCTTCGCGTTAACTTTGTTGTGGTTGTTGTTGTTTCTTCTTCTAGTTCTTCCTTGTTTGTATAATGTGTTGTGGTGTCGTAGTCGTGCTAATACGATACTCTACTGCCCCTGCTGGCCCGGAGGAAAACAGTTTTCCTATTTTTATTGAACCTTTATTTATTCAGGAAGGCCATTGAGAGAAGGCTCTCTTTTTCAATGACGCCCTGATTACAACATACAAATAAAAACAGGAATACAAATGTGCAATAGATAAACAGTAGGTCAAACAGCCAGAACAACCTTTCAATACATATAAATAATACAATACAACGGGACAATTAAGAAAGCTATTTAAAACACAAGCAATCCTAATTTAACGACATAAATTATATAATTATAAATAAATTATAAATAAATCATGTTGTTAATTTAATTGGACAAAACATTTGATCACTAAAACGACTCCTCAAAAGTAGTTAAAGTAAAAACACAACGCATGCTTGTGTAATTGCACTAGATAATCAAGGGCAGGAGTCACTGCTGGGGCTTGTTACCTGTATTATGCAACATTTATACAATAGGTAGAGTAGGCATCATGGTTTGGATGGGTAGGAATCGATCACTATGTATAAACAAAGAATAACGAGAAGTTACTTTTATTAATCAATCAATTAATCAATTAATCAATCTATGAATCAATCAATCAATGGTAGGAACGTGCATATTGTTTAAATGTCACCGTAATTAGTCACTGTTTTATCTTTGTTTTTATGTCAGTGGTTATATCCGTTTTATTTACATATTTTTCATTAACACTATGATAATAAAGTCAACCAATGAACAAAACAATCAAACAAAAACACTATGTGGCAATATTGAGCCAAATAACCTTTCGAATCTGTTCCCTAAAACAGCATCCTGTTTTCAGTATTTATTTTTTTCGATGGCTCACTCATTGAACTCTGTTGAATAGAAACTGAAGTTTGCTGTAAACATTCAATAATCCTTCAATAACTATGGAGACATTTTACTGTGTAATTATGCCTATTGCATAATTATTTAATTATTCCCATAACACAAAAGTGTAATTAAATGTCTCATGTGTTTTTAACCGTAAATGAAGCCCTTATCTCAATGGGATTACATATGAAACCGGTACAATCCAGTTCTGGATGACCCACTCAAATATAGAGAGATCCTATTATGATAGCTTTGATTCTACTATGTGTATCACTAATTGTTGTGGAAATATTAATCCTAACTATGATATACAACTATGTACAAATCGTATTAACCTTGTTTAGATAATAACTAGTCTATTTAAAATTAATTGTATACATTTGCCTTGGACCTAGAGATACCTCCCTACCCCTCTCTAACTGAGAGGTGTTAAGATAGTTGGCATTTGCATCGCCACTGTAGCCAAGTCTATACTGAGGCCAATCAGCTGACTTATTTGTTGTGTAGATTCCTTTAACTGTCTGACTTTCAGACCTGCAGACATGTCCACTTCACCCTGTTGCAATTTAACTTGGCCTGACTGACTTCAGCTATGACCAATCCTAAACTCTCCACGATGGTCACTCCCACTCACCTCTGTTACCTTTCTATTAACTACCCACAATGTAGATGCCTTCCCCTGGTTTCACTGTAAGATTATTCTTCACCCATTGTCTCACTGAATGTATTCTTGGTAACTTTGCTACCTATGGGTATCTTCCCATGATCATGCTCTAAGATTAAATCAAATATTTTGCTGCCCGAAGTGTCCTAAAAATAAGTAATTCTTCATCACTAATTGATATGCATCATTGCACTGAAGGCTGGCATTCGGTAAAACTCATTCTGATACAATTAATTTGAGACACTTTTATTTTGTTGAACATAACAAGTGCTGTATCAAAATCAAGTAAACCAGTTTCAAGCAGATCAAGCTGATTATACAACACTTTAATCAAACACTTCAACATGCAAAGAGTTCAAGATGTCAATTCTAAAAGAAAAGGCTTGCATAGTGTGAACATGTGATGTAACATAAGAGTCCATTGCTTCTCAGAGGCGTGTGGATGTGAATATCTAGGCCCTAGGTCTGAACACAGGCCACACCGCCCTCCGGTCCAAGATGGCATCATTTCACAGAGTCCTCATGACAGTCTCAATGTGCTCTTAAAAGAAATGAGACACACAGCACCTGACAAAAAAAAAACAAGATGAGCAAAAAGAAAAACTCAAACAAGCAATATGGTTTTTTTGAAGAAAAAACAAAACAGAAGAGGCATCCATTGTGAAATCAAAAAAATATTATATATATTTTTTTAAATCCAAGGAAGAATACTTACAGGAAATCTTTCCCACAGCCCAGAGGCCCGAAGAACATTTCTGTCGGTTGGCAAACTTTTCTACAAACCCCACTCAGACTGGGGCAGGACCAGGGGAAGGCTGCTGCCTCATTCTCAACAACTGAAGGAACAACCAGGATGGAGGGTTAGGGTCTGTTTCTTTCTTTCGCTCCATATTTCTTTCAATCTATATTTTGTTCTTTCTCATCCTCCACATGGCCAATGGGCCGAACATCCAACTTGTCCAAGGTGTGGTCTCATATACTTCTCGGGCGAATTAAACCCTTTCCATCCAAACAACGTATGTATTCGTTTGAGCAGAAGACTGCTGGCCTTACTATAGTCGAGTGCTGCTACATTGAGCTAAACACAACGCTTTGCTCAGTTCATAGCTACAATTCCATGGCACAGCTGGTCGGTTTCCTTGGTATCCATGATAACATTTTAAGTTTTCTAAAGCATTGACCACAATACATTACAGACACTAACACATCACAAGAGACTCAGAAGAAGATAATCAGGGCAATAAAACTCAAGAATACAGAATCAGTATCAAGACTCACAACCATGACTTACAATTCAGTGCCAAGACAGCCAAGAGAAGCAAGACCCAGACTCGGTGACAAGACATCCTTAAACAGCACTGTTACCTCGAAGCAGTAGTGTATTAAAATGAAGGCTTCCTTACAGGTTCAGCTTTATCTATGTCTCGGGGAGGCATGTGTGGTTAAAAGCGCACAAGAGCCCCTATTCTATTTTTATTATAGAATTATGCCAAGCCTTGAAAGAACGTGCTTGTACTTAATCACATTTAGGATAATTAGAAATCCAAAGACCTTGTGACATTTGGTTGTCATGGGACAGGAGAAGAATTCTTGTCAAAGAGACAGAAAAACACATTTTCCCCCTCCTAATTTAAAACTCATGTTCCCACGTAAGGTATTTCAACGTGAGCGAGAGTACAGCTGTTTTGTCAAAAATAAATAATATATCTGGTGGTTATCACTCAATAACTCACTCACTCAATTCTAATAAAGTATATGAATCAATGTTATGGAAAAGTAGAGATTAAACTAAGGCTAGCTGGCTTTAAAGAGCCATTTTCCAACTCAGTCCATTTACTTTTTAAAGTGTGTATATCGGTTATGTCATCCAGATAACAATCACCCAATATGTTAGTATATTATTTATTTTCACTTTCTGCTGTCATCATAATGAAGTCATGTTATGATATGACATGACATGAAAAACAAACATTTTAAATAGCATGAAGACAACATCAGGCTCTTGAAGTCTATAGGGAACAAAATGGGTCATTAAGTCCATTTCATGTTTCCAATCTCTGGGGAAGGCCATTAATGTTACAAGTGAGGCCACAATCAAGTCTCGCTGGTCACCCAATAGAGTTAATGGAGAGGAGGTGAGAGGTGAACAGTAAGCTGTGTCTCACTCATGGGACACCGCTGATGCAACACGACTGCGAATCTGTCAAGGCAACAACAAAGAACAACAATAACCTAGAATGGAATATTCAATGGGTGTTCAAATGTTAGTAAGCATTTAGTAAAGCATTTATTTAAATGTTGGATTAACCATTCACAACAGCCACATCATATTTTGTATACATAGAATTGAATTGAATTGAATTGAAAAAAAATATTTTCTTGAACATGCAGACATTAACAGATAAAATATTTAAGAATCAACATAGACATATATAACAAAATAAAAAATAAAAATAAAGTCCCATTTCATGTTAAAAAAAAAAGGAGTAGAGGGAAGCAAAAGCTTGTAGGTCCCTACCCCCATCTTTCAGTTAAATTAACCATTTACACGATCAATGTTAAGTATTTACATATATTTTTATATTTACAAACCTTTTTCTTAAAACTGCGCATGTAACAGACATCACTCCTATGTTTATTTATACTCACAAATAATATATATTACGTTGATGATTAAAATCACTCCTATGTTCATACCTTCATCCATCCATCCATCCATCCATCCATCCATCCATCCATCCATCCATCCATCCATCTATACATACATACATACATACATACATACATACATACATAGCCCTTTATGAGTATCATTACTTGTCATTTCCATCAATGAATATTTTCACAAATATTTTCCTAGTGTGTGTAATTTAAGCTTATTTTTAAACTGTGGAATATGTTTGCAATCTTTGATCTTATCTGGTAAGTTGTTCCACAACTTCACCCCATAGACAGATATGCACATGCTTTTGAGTGTAGAGTGAACCGTTTATTGCCTCAGATTCAGTCTCCCTCTTTCTCCTTTAATTTCCTAGTCTGTCACTAAACCATCTTTGAATATTTCCTGGAAATAGGTTGTTTCTTGCTTTATATACAATTTGTGAAGTTTTAAAATATTTTAAATCCATAAACTTTAATGTTTTTAACTTGAGAAATAGTTTGTTGGTGTGATCATAGTACCCTACATTATTAACTATCCTTATTGCTTTTTTTTTTTAAATTGTGCATATTGTCTGCAGGGTGCTTTGGTATTACCCCACACTTCCACACAGTAACTCAAATGGGGGGAAATCAGTGTACAGTACAGTGTATGTAGTGCTTTTATATTCATTATGTGTCTTACTTTGACTAGTATCCCTACACATCGTGCCAATTTTGAGTGTACACAGGTGACCTGAGGTTTTCAGCTGAGTTTGTGGTCTATTATTACACCCTGAAAGGAGTTCTCAAATACCCTTTTGATTTTTATGTTATCAATCATTAGTTCAATGTGTGTGTTTGCTTGTGTGTTACGTTTACCAAACACCATAAATTTGGTTTTCTTTACATTGAGTGATAATTTATTTATATCAAACCACAATTTTCAACTTGGTTAGTGACAACTAACAACCTCCAACAACTTTCTGAGGTTCCCTTCTTCACAGAATACATTTATACAGTCATCAGCAAAAATCACGTTTTTCACGATCATAGAAGCATTACTTATATCATTTATATATAAAATAAATAGTTTTGGTCCCAATATTGACCCTTGCGGCACACCACAAGTAATATTCATTTGGGTGGACCTGTTATCCCCCATCTGCACAAACTGTTTTCTTTGTTCTATGTAGCTTTTTAACCAATTAAGTCCAACCCCTCTGATCCCATATATCATGGTTTATTGTGTCAAATGCCTTCTTCAGATCTATGAAGACCCCTATTGCAAACTTTTTGTTATCTATTGTGCTTGTCAGTTCTTCTACTAGGTCCATGAGTGCCAATGAAGTTGATCGGTTTGTCCTAAAACCATATTGACTATAATTCATGACTAATGACTAATTCATGTTTGTCTATGAAACTGTCCAACCTAGAAGCATATATTTTTTCCAAAATTTTGGAAAACTGGGAGAACAGGGAAACTGGCCTGTAGTTATTGTAGATATTTTTTTCACCTTCTTTGAAGATCAGAATTACCTTAGCAGTTTTAATTTTCGTTGGAAAAGAGCCCATTTTAAGTGAAAGGTTACAGATATGTGCTAAGGGATCTGCTATATTAATAATAACTTGTTTTACTATTGTCATATCAATACCATTCCAGTCTGTTGATGTTTTATTTTTAAACTTGTTAGCAATATCAATAATTTCACCCAAATAATGTGCAACACTTGTGGAGGGTTTATCTCCTCTGCCAGTTTGGGGCCCACATTTACAAAGAATTTGTTGAAGCCTTCCACCATCTCATTTTTGTTATTAATAATCGTATTACTGTCTAGAAATTCTTCTGGGAAGCCAGAACTGGTCGATTTATTTCTTATAATTAAATTTAGTATCTTCCATGTTTCCTTTATATTGTTTTTATTCTTATCTAGTAGTTTATTATAATAATCTTTCTTACAATTTCGCATCATATCGGTTCATTTATTTTTATAGATTTTATGCTTCATTTCTTTGTCCTTATTTCTATACTTAATAAATTCTCTGTATAAGGTGTTCTTTTTTTACAGGCATTCAACAGACCCTTTGTAACCCAGGGTTTATCTGAGGAGTTTGCTCATTTTCTTCTTTGCTGACTTGGACAGCTTCTGTCATATAACATCAAAAAAGTTTGCCAGAACGACCTCCTCTGCGTCATAAACCTTTCTCCAGTCTTGAGCCCTTAATTAATTTCTAAACTTGTTTAGAGTGTCATCCGTTCTTAATCTCCTTTGTATCATTTCATTCCTTTCAGTCAACCTGAGTTCACAGTCAACCTTTCAGTCTGAGTTCCCTTTCAGCCTGAGTTCACAGTCAACCTTTCAGTCAATCTGAGTTCACACATACATTTTTTTTTTAATACACACAAGCAACGCACACACGCACACGCACACACACACACACACACCGTAGCCTTTTTTTCCGGTAGCCTATTTTTCAGCTTTTTCTGCTTTAAATCCATTTAAAGCAGAGAAAACATGGCCAAATAAGTGTCACATAATTCAATTTCTAGGTCATTGTAACAGAAGTTAGCTACAGCATTGCATTACGATGATCCAATATTTTCACACAAGAGAGCAACAGAAAGAATGGACTTCAAAGCAGCTGAAAAGGCAGTAAACATGAAAAGCAACACATGAGTTTAACATGCGTTGTTTAAGACTAATAAAGATTGGCCTAAATCCTTAATGAACAATACTGGAGTGTGTCTATATATGTGTGCGTGTTTGCTTGAGGGTTGTGTGTGTGCGTGTGTGTGCAGGCGTGTGCTCGTTTCCGTGCATGGGCACAAGACTTTAATGTATTTTCTTTGCTTTATCTGTGTGATTGTAGTGTGCTTACTTGAATATTCGGCCTACAGGTTCCTCCCTACTTGATACTTTTGCCAAATGCTATTTTCTGCCTTATGTGGCTAAAATCATGATTTATTTCAATGGTTCATCTATGCTTGAGATTCCACACACTGAAGCAGTCAAGATAATTCCAAATAAGCATAGCAGGCAATGTGTCTTTGATTATAATAGACAAAGCCTACTAACGGTTTAGAAAGTGACACGAGTGGTATCCGCCGTACTTGGCCTGACACCCTTCCAGTGGGGGATTTATTAGACTATAGCAGGTAGCTAGTAAGAGACTGGACATGTACTTAGTTCGATACCAGTAACCTATAAAACCCTACCACAATGAAGAACTGTATCTTATTACACCGATAGTACTGATTATAACTAAATTGGCTACAATAGGTTAATCTATCAATGAACCTGATTGACACTTGGCTAATCGATACAGTCCTTCTTTGGTAAGGGGGGAATATTCAATTAGTTGCAATCTGCATCCTCACCGCTAGATGCCACTAAATCCCACACACTGCACCCTAAACATCAGAAGCCTAAATACATACATAGGCCTACATGTCATAGACCTACACACATATACATATTGCATACAAATAATGCAAATTTGACACTTACTACTCTTTTCTACTTTTTTTTTAAAGCCCTATATAAATTTCATAAAAATTCGCAATTTTTTGAATTACTTCCAACAGAACAATTGTAAGAGTAGACTGGGGCATCAACATGAAGAGAATAGATTTGAATTTCTTTTCTATATGTATGCATTAAATATTCTTTAAACAGACACTTGGGGATATTTTGTGGGTCTATGAGGTGACCGAATGCAACAACGAATTCCAGTTAACTTTGCACTAAATACAGAAATATGAATATAAGAACTTGATACAAACCTTTTTACTTTTAAGGGTCCTTAAAAGTTGAAACTTAATTTTTTTTCTTTGTTTTCTCTTGACCTTTGGGGAGATGTTATCCAGCAAGGGTTGAGTATCTGTCCTTAGTCCCCTGAAAGCAATTAAAAGCAAGATGATGATAAGTGAAGGCCATAGTGGGCAAAGCGAAATTATCAGGAGAGGGCAAAGGACAAAATGACCTCCTCTCCGTCTGATGCAACTTTGATGAAGCCTTGGCTTCATCATAAAGGCTTGACATAAAACAAAAAATATATATATTGAAATATGAATGTGTCTATTGCTGATGTACAATGCATCCCTAGGTCCCCTTCTTAATACGTTGTGTAGTATTTCAATGTTTTCTGTAGTATTTTCACAAACTATTTTTATTAAGTTTTGTGAATATTTCACTGTGTGTGTTCATATTTCACTGTGTTGTGAACTATTTTACTTCACTTTGATTTCTGTGGAAGAGAAGACAGCTGACACAGTTGTGTTAAATGTGAGCAAATAAGATCTTACTTTATTGATCCCAGATCAGACAATCAGACATTAGATGAATCGCCATAGGAACAACAACTTATGTATACAATAACCAGGGCAACAATAAACAGGGCTCCCCCCATGTTGCTTCCTGGGATGCAGCCCCCTCCTAATATCATGTGATCTCACAGTAATACACGTGTAGATGTACACAAGTCAAGTACAAATACAAGTGCAAAAGTCCATCTATTGAGATGGGTGCAGGAGACTGCATCAGTCAAATGGTAAATATGCCCATTTCTTTATATTTGTAAATAAGTTGTGCATTCACCATGTATAAACTGAAATATTTTATTTCCTCAGCTCCTGCTCACATTTGCATCAACATGACAAATGTGTCTGAATTAGGCGTGACCACATTCACTATGGCCTCCTTCTCCGGCATGGAGAGCTTGACCTCCATGTACTTTTGCCTTTTCGTCTTTCTGTACATCGTCATTATTGTGGAGAACACGTCGTTGATTGGGTTGATCTTGCTGCAGAAGAGCCTGCATGAGCCCATGTACCTGCTGGTGTGTAACCTGGCCGCCAACGGTCTGTACGGCAGCACAGCCCTGCTGCCGGCCATGCTGAAACACATCCTGTCGCGGTCTCACCAGGTGACCCTGTCCACCTGCCTGCTGCAGGTTTTCACCGTGCACACCTACGCCATCGTTGAGTTCACTATCCTCGCAGCGATGAGCTACGACCGCTACGTGGCCATCTGCCGGCCACTGCACTACCACATCGCCATGCCTCTGAGCAAGGTGTACATGATCATCACCCTGACCTGGCTGTTGCCGTTCGTGGCTTTCCTGGCCATGTTCTCCTTAACGCTCAAGCTCCGCTTTTGTCAGCCCGTCATTGAGAGGTTATACTGTCTTAACTACTCGCTGGTTAGACTGTCTTGTTCAGACACAGAGTACATGAACATTGTGGGCATAGTCACCGTGTTTTTGTACACGGTGCCACAGATTTTACTTATTTTTTACACATACGGGCACATTCTGAAGATCTGTGTGTTCTCATCTAGAGAGTCTCAGTCTAAAGCCCTGCGGACCTGCACGCCCCACCTGTTGACTCTGGTTAATTACTCCATCGGCTGCTTCTTTGAAATAGCACAGAGTCGATTTGAGTTAAGTCATTTGACCTTTGAAAGTAGGAGCTTTATGTCTCTCTACTTTCTGATATTCCCCCCCATTCTTAATCCAGCCATATACGGCATGAGCATTCAGCGAATAAGGGCACCTGTGTTGAGATTATTCAACGGCAAGAGAAAGATCACAGCAACACCATAGCCAACAATGATGTTTATAATGTAGATAGCTCACTCTACAGAATAATTACAGAATAAAGAATCTCCTATTCATTTTTGCTATTTAAAAAAAGCTGCCTTATGCCTATATCACTTAACAATACTGCATTTATAATAAGATATTATGTTCTCATGCATGTGGCAGTCGTATATGTTCAAAATCTTTCTTAAATGTTGTTAAAAGCGTGTTTACAAAGTATGAACTGGATGTATGTACATTTTTGCTATCTTCCCTGATTGAACTATGATGGTCGATTGACAGGCAAAGTAGCATGACAGGGAGGCAGGAGAGAGAGAAAGAGAGAGGGAGAATATAATGGGTGTTGGCATAACCTTGACACCTTGATCACCACAAATTCACAAACCATTGTGGGCACACAACATTTTACGCAGTGCAGTTTTAACATGTTTTAACGTTGATAAAACTTTCATTAACAAATAAACTTGGGAAAATGATATGCACAGTTTAAAGATCACTGTCAAGTATATCGTAAAAACTTAAAGAGTTGTTACTATGAAAGTAGCCATTTTAAATAACCTATTTACCTTAAATATTGTCATTTTGAAATCCCTTTTAGGTCCATAAAGATTGTGATTTGAATGTTTATACTAAACTGAATCAACCAACAATATGACTGATGTAAGACAAGCATGAAATGTAGGATTTAGGATGGGTGTCAGGGTGTCCTGAAATGTACCATTAGACAACAGACGCTGTAATGGACATGTGATAATGATGGCTGTCAACACTGCTATTTTGCGTTAAACCATATGTTTTGGTTAAGAGAAATGCAATAAATAATACCAAGGAGAAGGCACATTTTGTACTTTTATGTTATTCATGTCTGACTATTTGCAGTGTTTGAAAGGAGTTTGGATTCGAACCGTTTCCATTTGAAACGCACCCATTTAGAAAGAGCAACAGGCATGAAGCATGACTTAGTTTTATTGAATACAAAAGTACGCTACGTACAATATAGCACACTGAACAATGTCAGTCCCACACCAATGGCGTTGTATTCCACTTTAGCTTCACATGCATGCTCATACACTGAACATTATATAAATACAGTTATCCATCTCTCGAGGAGAGTACTTCTCAAAGTAAACCGTATAACAGTGAATAATTATTAAAAAAACACAATGTAGAAGCTGGGTTAACACGGGTGGTATCCAGATCAGACATCTTCAGGACTGCAAAACCATTTACAAACATTCAAGTGGAAGGCATGCATACAAAAATAGACAGGTCGACTCTGGTCATTGCTTTAGAATCGACAATATGGGCTCGTTATTGCCAGGGTTTTATGTTTCAGTGCCACAATATTGGAGACTTGACATGTTTTTTACTTGATCAATTTCATTGTTCATGGCACAGTGTACAATCACTGAAGGGCAGCACTGGATTCACCACAACATCTGTACCCCAAAACATTGTGTACTCACTGCCATTGTGTCACACGTAATATAAAATATATATATACCTAGCAACCTATATACATGAGGATCAGACATTATTCAAAATACACACATGCATAATGAACTCCTGAAAAATACAGTTGATCTGTACAGCTGTGAGATCACCAGCCCTAGAAACACTGTACAAAAGCTGAATCAAATCATTTCATTCACAGAAAAAAAGGGGGAACGGCCATGCAAGTAAACCTTACAAAATAAAAGGCTTTTGAATTCAGATGGACACAAAGTGCTGATGTGCAAACGGCGCTGTCTTTCGTCTTCACTAATATCCAACGAGAGATCTTCGCTGTCAATTTTTTGCATTGTGCGGTATACTTTCATCTTTTTAAAAGAGAGAGAGAGAGAGGGGGGGGGGGAGGGAGAGAGGGTGGAAGAGGTACAGTCTGTCTCTTGCACTCATGGCCTGTATTGAGAGACACTGCTGGAGGAGAGATGCAGAGGAAGGCTGGAAGGAACCTCTGGTCTCTAGAGGAGGATGGGGAAGCTGGCTGGCTGACTGACTGGCTCACTGACTGGTTGACTCACTGACACACTGACTGAACTACGGACAGGCCCGTAGCAAAGGGCTGAAAGGTAGGCAAGGTGCCTGATTGACCGACTGACTTACTGGCTGATTTACAGTTAGGCATGGTGACTTGTAGCTAGGCAGGGTTGCTTAATGACGGACTAGTTTGCAGGTAGACAGGGTGGCTGACTGGTTTGCAGGGAGGCAGGGTGACTGGTAGCTAGGCAGGGCGGCAAACTGGCTGGCTGATTTGCAGGTAGGCAGGGTGACTGGTTGCTAGGCAGGGCGGCACACTGGCTGGCTGGCTTGCAGGTAGGGTGGCTGACTGACTGGTTTGCAGGGTGGCAGAGTAAAGCTGACTGATTGGTTTTCAGGTTAACAGAGTGGCTGGCTGACTGGTAGCTAGGCAGGGTGGCAAACGGACTGACTGGTTTGCAGGTAGGCAGGGTGGCTGACTGACTGGTTTGCAGGTATGCAGGGTGTCTGATGGACTGAGGCACAGGTCAGTCAGAGGTGTGTGGAAGATTTATCCGCTCTATCCAAAGAATCCCAACGATGGATCTCTGGGCTGAGGACTCTGCAAAGCAAGGGTTCAAATCTGATATTTAACCTCTCCGTTTGTGTTCAAATTAACCATAATTAAATACTTTTTTAGTTTAGAACCAAATAAATTTCCCCAATGAATAGGTATTTCTATTCATATCACACATATAATGCAATTCTGTTGTTGTTATTATTAGCGTTGACATTAATTAGTGTAAGGTAGACCCAAGTCTTATTTTGTATGTAAGAGAGTTGGTGGTGTTGGATTACAGAAAGCATCGCATAGTGTTATCTCAAAGATTTGGGTGAAGGCGAGAGCGAGACTTCAGGGTGAGACTTCTTCTTGAGCAAGACTTGTTTGAACACAATAACAAAAAGACCGGAGCAGGGAAGGGTAAAGAAAAGAGTTATTTCTCTGTAGGGATCTGTTCCATAGTGATGGAATATAATCTGAGCCGGTCAGTGTCAAAAACAAGCATGTTAAAGGATGAAGATTTACAGGCTTAGTCGCCCTAAATCAGTAGTCCCCAATAGGCCCGCCAAGAGTTGATTTATGGCCCATAAATAAACTTGTTTACGCAGATTACAACTGCAGCGTTCTCGTTCGATACTGGACCAATTTCAAAAAATGTTCTCTGCATTATTCCCTTAGGCCCAAATCGATAGGAAAATAGGATGAAAAACCATGAAGTCTTCCTTTAATGACTGCAAACATTCATTCATTTGACACATGACGAACTTTAACATTAAAAGGTCCCATGACATGCCACCAGGTGTGGTGTGATTAGCCGTTACAAGCCGTTTTGAAAATCCACACATCAAGGTGGACACGTCCACCTGTGATGTCATAAGAGACCGATTTTCCAAATGGCTTGTAACGGCTAATCACACCACACCTGGTGGCACGTCATGGGACCTTTAAAGCTCCGCGAGAGGTGGTGGGCGGTACCTTCAGCGAGCTGTGCAGCACGCGGAGTCGGTGGAGCTTCTCGCTCAGCAGGGGGTCGTTGGTGCGCCGGACGAAGGAGCGCTTGTACTCCAGGCGTGCGCCGGGCCTGGTGTCCGCGCCGGGGGACAGACTGGCCCGCTCCAGAGCCCGGTACAGGTCCCCCAGAGAGTCGGCCTGCAGCCTGCGCTCCCGCTCGCCGTCTGGCACAGACACAACGGACATTTTTGTAAGAAAAGGTTTATCATTCAAATTGAATTATTCAGAAGTAGTCACCGTAAACATATTGATGGGCTAAAATAACATTGTTTGTCAAGTGACAATCAATATCATTATCAATATACTATAATTGTCTGCTCAGGTTTTCCAGTGGTACTGCAGATAAGCCAATGCAATTCCAAGTGATTGTGAGTACGTCATTTAGAATTGCTAGTTAACTTGGAGTCCCCAGTAGAAACATCTATAACCACTGTCTGTGAAGGACAGACGGTAAAGCCCGGAAGGATTGTTAATAAATACTGCCCTCTAGCGAAACTCGTCTTGCATTGAGCTAAGACATTTTTTATGGCCAACGGCGAGGGCTGATTAAATATGACTGCTTATTATTATAAATCAACATCAATGTCGTATCGCTTTTTGCAATTTCTTATTGTGTCAATTAAAGCTGGTATGCATTTCAGGTCTGGAGCATAGAGGTAGAGTTATATGTTTGTATTTTAACCTAAATTACTTGAATGTAAAAGCGTCTGTACACGACACCTGTCTGACCAACATACAACAATGGATTCATAATCAAACATCTGAATCCGTGATGATCACGTGAGATTCCCAGTGATAAGAATGAGGAGGAGTTCAAGTATTGCCCTTGAGCCAGGCATCCCTCGTACTAGGAATCAGTTCCTTTACATCGGTGACTCAGAGCAAGAGACAAAGCTTTGGGATCTGTCCTGGGAATCAGGCCACACATGCACACACGTATCTGTGTTCCATTCTGCTTTGAACCAGGAGTGGCAGGGGAAGTGAATGGCGTCACAGCGGGCCAATGGGGACAGGGGGGTAAAAGAACAAGGCCCGCCTCCCTGGGGCTCAATGCTTTGACTTCATTCAAAGCTAATGTGTACTGAAAGGGCTCCTGCTCGCTTCACCGTCCAATCACAGCGCCCCGGGGCACGGTGACATCTTTATATATCGGGTGAGGACGAGAAAGAGCACAAGAGAGGAGGGGGGGAGGAGAGAGAGAGACGGAGAGAGAAGCAAACAGAGAGAGATAGGGAGAGGGGGTGAGTTACAAAGGGAGAAAAAGAGAAGGGAAGGGAAAAAGAAAGGGGGAGAGAGAGAGAGAGAGAGAGAGAGAGAGCCAGGGGCGAGGGGCAGTTTGGGAGAGCAAGAGAGACGTGGATAGAGCAAATCTGCGAGAGATCGATGGATAGAGAAAGAGACCCATTTATAGAGGGAGACAGATTGAGTGGGTTTGTAATGGGTGGGTCGAGGAAAAAGGTGATCGAAAAAAAAATGGCGAGAGATTGGAGGGCAGCGAAAGAAAGAATGAGCTAGAGAGCGAGATCAGTAGCTAGGAAGAGAAATGGTGAGCAGGCAGAAGAGAAAGAGCTGCTGTGCTGCCCTGCTAAAGTGCTGTGAATCAGGACACTGGGACTCTACCTCATTATGTAGGCCCTTGTGAGGGGCCCTCGGGAGGGGCCCGGGGGCTGCTCCAGTGTAACCAGGAGACGTGACAGTCACCACTTAACCACGCACCCTGCCGGCTAGCCACACAGGCATGTAGATAGCACGCATTTTGATCGGTTGGTAGTAGTTATGGTGTGAAACACGCTCACGGTGACGACCAGGATGTTTTGTGTTTCTTAAATCAAAAGCGTGACAATCGTGATCAAATTGAAATTCATATCAAAATCGACCAAACATAAACCCTAAAAAGAAACAAAACGGTCAACGCAGTTTTCTCTACACAATGCTAACGTTTCTTTGACTTGGATCGTGATCTAACAGGAAGGTTGCTACTTCGATCCCCGGCTCCTCCTAGCTGAGTGTCCCTGAGTGAGACGCCTCACACTGGCTGCTCCTGACGAGCCGGCTGTCTGTGCGTGGTCGACTCTGCCATCGGTATGTGAATGTGTGAATGAATGGTTGTAAGTCATTTACATTTAGGGCATTTAGCAGACGCTTTTATCCAAAGCGACTTAGACTGGTTAATGCACACATTCACACACCGACGGCAGAGTCAACCATGCAATACAACCGCCAGCTCGTCAGGAGCAATAAGTGTTGGGTTGTCTTGCTCAGGGACCCATCGACACTCGACACTCGACTCCAGGAGGAGCCGGGGATCGAACTAGCAACCTTCCGGTTACAAACCAAGCCGCTCTTCCTCCTGAGCTAAGCCGACCCCCCGCTTTGGATAAAAGCGTCAGCAAAATCTCCTAAATGTAAAATGTTAATCTTGAGCCATAAGAGTGTGACTGTCCCTGCGGTACATAAACCCATCGAGTGTGTGTGTGTGTGTGTGCTGTGTAGCTTTGCCACCGACCTCCGTGGGCGGGGCGCTCCATCCTGTAGCCCCGCGGCTCCCCCTGCTCCGCCATGTTGCCGGCGGCCGCCAGGATGGCGTGGAGCCCGCTGTCCCGGGGCAGGGTGAAGCTGCGATGCTTCCCGCCGCCGCCGCCCTCCCCATCCAGGGAGGGCCTGGGTGGGAGCCGGGCGGGGACGTAGCTCTCCAGCATCAAGGCGCTGCGCTGCGACGGAAGCGTGGACTGCCGGTCCGGCCAGGGGTGACGGAGGTCGCCCGGGGAAACGCCGCCACAACCTCCACCGTTGTTGTTGCTGAGGCCGCCTTCCTGGTAGTCCTGGGCTGAGGAGGGGAGGTAGTCCTGGGAGGAGGAGGGGCGGTAGTCCTGTGAGGAGGAGGGGAGGTAGTCCTGGGCTGAGGAGGGGAGGTAGTCCTGGGAGGAGGAGGGTAGGTAGTCCTGGGAGGAGGAGGGGAGGTAGTCCTCGTGGGAGGAGCGGGAGTGGAAGGTGTCGGAGGAGGAGCGGTGGCTGTGTTTGGCTTCCATGTAAGGACTCGCCTACGTCCAGTCCGTCGGTTGGTAGAGGTTTGTTTTTTTAAAGCAAACAGAGGAATCAACTTACTCCATACGACTTCAAAAGGAGTTGGGTGAAAAGCGATGGAAAAAATGGTCAGTTTATTTAGCTAGTCAGACAGATTTGGTATAGACATTGCACCACAAGCGTTTTTCTTTTACGCCTTGGAGATAGGCGAGATTGCCATGATTAAGTGATTATCCCATGACCTCCTGTTTATTTTTATTTTTATTTTTTTGTGTACGTGTTTGCTGTTTCTGTTTCGTGTCCTACATTATTATTCTTTTTTTTTTTTCCACAGTTTATATTGTGTGGATAATGTGAAAAAATACTTACAAATAAAAAGTTTCAAAAAAAAAACAGAGGAATCAGCATGTACATCCGGTACATTATACATTAAGCATTCTTTATGTGCAATTAATCAAACACACACCCACACACACACACACACACACACACAATCAAAGGCTTACAGTGGCTCACTCAAACATACACATAATCAAACACATACAGTGGCTGAATCAAACACACAAACACACACAATCAAACATACACATGCTCAAACATCTTCACTCATGAATCACTGACACACACACTCTCACACCCACACCCCCCCCCCCCCCCCCCCCTCTATACACGCACATTCACACACACAGACACACACACACACACACACACACACACACACACACACACACACACACACACACACTGACCGAGGAGGGTCTTGGGTAGGTGTCGTAGGGTGGAGGTGGGCTGTCCTGTTTAGGCACTGATGTCAGCTCTGTGTCTTCATGGTCACTCTCACTCCAGTAGTCTGACAACAAGGAAACATTGTTATTAACACAGCCGAGAGACACTGATGTCTAGAATGAGACACATCTCTCAAGTTAATATTCTCATATTAAGTAATATAGCAGCCCCTTTTATGCACAGTAAACTGCAGAGATACCTAACATTCAATAAGCAGGTATGGGTTAGGTATTGAGTTTTGAATCCGGATCATTTGGTCTGGGAGTAAAACACCCTTTGACTTGTGGGCATGATGACAGTCTCCCATACAGCTATGTTTGTTCTTGATTACTCACAGAACCAATTAGCCTACTTCTCCCCCCTAATAAAACTAGTGTTAAGAGTTGATTTTGTTAAATGGCCAGACGGGAAGATGATGCATACGTGACCCTGTTGGTCTTGTGGCATTTTGTCCACACCGAAGCTGTACTTTCACTATACCTAAAGCGAAGACAAGAATCTGTAAACAACTATGCGCCGCGATAAACGCCTACTCGTCCAGGCGACGTGTCCACAGGAACTCTGAACACATCTCAGGGTCGGTTTAAAGCGGTGCTTCGGGTGGGCGGTGGGAACAGTGTTAAATTTACATCATATTACTGAGGACCGATAACACATGAATGACATCATATTACTGAGGACCGATAACACATGAATGCAGCCTCATATTCTACGGCAAGTGTAACTGTAACTCGCACTTTAAGTGTGTGTGTGTGTGTGTGTGTGTGTGTGTGTGTGTGTGTGTGTGCCTGGCCTCACCCTGGTCCTGTGGGACCCTCTCCTGCTGCGGGGCGAAGCCAGCGGCGGCCATCGACAGACGGCTCAGCCACCTGAGGACCGACACAACCACAACCCGACTGTCACACAACCACAACACACAACCACAACACACAACCACAACCCGACCGTCACACAACCACAACACACAACCACAACCCGACCGTCACACAACCACAACACACAACCACAACCCGACCGTCACACAACCACAACACACAACCACAACACACAACCACAACCCGACCGTCACACAACCATAACACACAACCACAACCCGACCGTCACACAACCACAGCACACAACCACAACCCGACCGTCACACAACCACAACACACAACCACAACCCGACCGTCACACAACCACAACACACAACCACAACCCGACCGTCACACAACCACAGCACACAACCACAACCCGACCGTCACACAACCACAACACACAACCACAACCCGACCGTCACACAACCACAACACACAACCACAACCTGACCGTCACACAACCACAACACACAACCACAACACACAACCACAACCTGACCGTCACACAACCACAACACACAACCACAACACACAACCACAACACACAACACACAACCACAGCACACAACCACAACCCGACCGTCACACAACCACAGCACACAACGACAACACACAACCACAACACACAGCCACAACCCGACCGTCACACAACCACAACACACAACCACAACCCGACTGTCACACAACCACAACCCGACCGTCACACAACCACAACACACAACCACAACCCGACCGTCACACAACCACAACACACAACCACAACACACAGCCACAACACGACCTGACCATGACCCACAGACTGACCCTGCCCTGACGCCTCACTTCCACGCACACACACATTGCCGCAACGACACAAACTCCTCTCTGTCACAGCCACTTTACATCCACCTCGCTCACACAAACAGAGAGACACACACACACACACACAGACACACACACCGAACCTACCGGACCATGTCATCCACATTTTCTGCAGCAAAGTAGAAGCTCTTGATGCGGGGATGGCAGGCCTTGAAGGCGCTGGAGGTGGATGTGCAGCGTGGGGAGGCATGGAGATGAGCAAAACATGGAGAGACATTGCATCAGGGGGAGAGGGGGCTGTTTATTGATCTGCTAATTCTAATCCATGTGAGATTCTAGTTGCATCCTCGTTATCTCCAATTAGAATTAATACCACGAGCTGAACACTGATGAGGAGATTTCTAATTTCTCTCGCTCCTATTAGAAATTCCAAAAACCATATGAATGAGCATGCCCTCACAACCAGGTCGTTATCCCGAGACATGTTTAGAAAGTGCGTCTCATTTTTAATTGGAAATTGGTATGAAAACTAGACTGTGAATACGAAGCAGAATGGAGGAAGGCAATGGGACTAAAATGAATATAAAAGTAATTATGTTTCGAATGGATAATTGCCTAGCTGACAGCTACAGCACAAATTGCTATGATTATCACAATATTGTCAAAGATACACCGCAACACAATCCAAGTCACAAAAGTAATAACAGTCGGCACCATTTAATGATTAGCTTTCAATGGCTCGCTTTCCAATGAAATGTCTTTCATTGGAATCTTAAATATAGTTATGTATTTATAAAGCTACATATTTGGTAACTGTGGCTATGCATGTGGGCTGATATTCTACATAAAAAGCACCATTTGCAGTCCTTTTATAATATACTGCCACCGGCATCCTTATGCTAACTGGTTCTGAGAGAGCAGTGATGTGTAACGTGTAACACTCACAACTTCTTTCTGCATTCAGTGGCACGGTCGATCTTAAACTCGGGGAGACTCACAAAGCCTTCCGCCTTCTCGTCCTGCCACACGGAAACATAACAAACAGTGGTCAAATGACTAGACTTGTTTAAACTCATTCTCAGTCTACTCTCACTCCTTCCATTCCGGACACACCCTGGTGGCCCAGTTCCCAGCTCCAGCGCGCCTCACCTCCTCATTGCGGTACCAGTAAAGGCAGCTGCCCTTCAGAATGAACCAGTACTTCTTCCACCTCTGGGAAAAGTAGGTCTTGGCGTCCTTCTTTTTCCACAGCCAGCCCTCGCACTCTCCCTGGCCCAGGTCCTTGCAGGAGATGCGTCTCTTACTGATCAGGGACATGGGGTTCTCGGGCACGGAGAGGACTGGAAAGGAGGTCAGAACAAAATCATATGTGGTGTCGTCTCAATGCTGAGGGCCTTTAGTACTAGTAATAATCATAGTTTAAAAAAAACGGTATTCTCACAACGTCATTAAAAGCCTAAGCCCTAAAGGGGGCTGCTGTACATGCTTTGGTATTATTTGGGATGGCTTATGCATGTACAGTATATAGGTATGTTTGTATGTCAATTATGGCACCCATTGCACTCCTGATCATCCCTGGAAGGAGGGATCCCAGACTCTGGGTTCTTCTCAACATTTCTTCCTTACTAATTAAGGGAGTTTTTCTTGCCCTCTTGGGGGCTAGGGTCAGGGGTGTGTCATAAACACACGGCCTGTGATGGCCTTTGAGACTGTACCGGAGATTAAGGGCTATACGAATAAAACCAAATTTAATTGAATTATAGACATAACTAGACATCAAATATGATATGAAGATATTAAATATAATTTAGAAATATATTTAAAATAGATATGTTATCTTAACTGCGGTTAGATAGGTAAGGCCCCAATGCTGACATACTGTTTATAATGCTCGATATTGTTTTAACACATACAAAGTGTACAGTATTAAGTTGTACACTGTCTGCATCATTTACACCTGCCTTCTTGTGGCAGCAACATCAAAGTGTCTCACCTGCGCTCTTCTTCTTGGACCTAGAGCGGATTGAGGAGCGCTCAAACACCTGTGAAAGGGGAGGAGCCAGATATAATGAGGTCCAACGGGATTCGTTGTATTTCCTGTTCAAACACACTTATTAATTAAAGTTTGACCACGTCAACGGGGACGTTAGGGTGTGTTGTGAGGACCTTGTAGAGAGAGGCGGAGTCA
>NC_140280.1:5672540-5700040 GCF_964030765.1 Micromesistius poutassou | reverse complement strand
ACTGTCTGGTGATTAACCTGGATGACCTCATCCCCAGCATGGATCTTCTTACAGCGGTCTGCCAGCGACTGAGAGGGAGAGACACGTGGCGTAAAACACTGCTGCACCGACACCACTACTCACTGATACCGGACACTGGTACAACCACACCTCGTACAACACCGGTTGTGATCGTGGCCAGATGAGGTTAGGGTTAGTGTGAGCGGTTGACTTACTCCCTCTGTGGTCCCCGTGATGACGTGCAGCCCATCGTACGTGGATTTGATGTACATTCCCTGTGGCGATACAACACAGGAGTTCACATGTTTATTTTCCCATGTCAATAGGTCAATGGTAGGCTGTATATAAATGGTAAAATATACGTATAGGTATTTTTCGAAAGGTAGCTTATTTGATGGGTAGAAAGAGTTATTCATATAATCTTACATTTATTTATTATATATATATATATATTCAGAATTATAATAATTATATATATTAGATAATTTATAAATATAGATTATTATATTGCTTTTCTGGAAAATTATTACTATGACTGAACGATGAATTAAAAGATGAATTGATTATGAAACAAATTCCTCAGTGCAGCTTCAGCCAAGTCCAATGCATTCATGAGAAGCCTTCCTCACATTCATGGTGCAGAGAAGACCAGGGCTATATTAAATCAGGAGCAAAACGGTGGACTTTAACTCCATCCCCCCAATAACAAACGGGATGACATTATCGGCAATTAGAGGCAAGCTATTGAATTAGGACCATGTTCAGCGACCTATTGCTCCACCTAACAGAACGACACTGAGAAAATGACTCCTACCTGCAAATAATCTCTCAAACACACTCAGACACACACACAAATACACAGACAGACAGACAGACAGACAGACAGACACACACACACACACACACACACATACAGACACACTCAAACCGACACACACACCCAAACCACTCGCATGCCAAGGCCCCGAGAGGAGCGTAACAGCTTTATTTGGAGGCACCGGCCTGGCCTAGCACACCGTTGAGGTTTCATCGAACGGCTGAGAGAACTTCCACCGCCCCTACCCACGTTAATAAGGGGGCGGGGCTTACTGTAGCCCCTGGCAACCTAGTCATGTAGAAGTGTAGGTCAGCACTAAGATGGAGGAGATGGTGGCCGGCTCCAGGCGGTGCGCTCGCTCAAAGGGGACGTTTCTGCTCTGCCGTCCACGTCAATGTGTCCTGCATCCGGCCTCATGCATAAATGAACACCTTTTATTACTATTAATAACATGGCACATGAATAACGCCCAAACATGTATCCTATAGCTATATTTAATAGTCACTGTGGTTCTTCATCTCTTCATGAATCCATGAGTTCATGTTAACCTTGTTATGGGACACATGAAGACACGACTCAGTGTAGTTCCTGGATTGGTCCTAAAAAGGACACGCTACTTATGCTATTTTCTTTAGTTCTGCCATTAACTAATATACGATGACATGTGGTTGGTTCTCAGATACAAACTGGTTGAAGTCAAAGTAGTGTCGCAGCAGCTGAGGCTTTCTGTGCAGGAGGGAGGGCCATACAGAGACACACACTGTGTCCATCCTGCAGGTAAAAGTGTCCTAGATGTATATTTATATTTGTGCTTTGCCTGCATCCCAGCAGTCCCATAGAAATGGAGTCTAGGGATTTAAAGGATTCAATATCCGACACGGATGCCCATCCATAATAATAATAATAATAATAATCAAAATAATAATAATAATGCTTGTATTCATGCATCTGCACTGCCAGCATAAACCCTTCCTTTGTGCTGGGTTTAAACCTCTTCTCCCTGTCATCCATTGAGGTTTCAACCCAGCCAAGGAAAGCCTGAAAATGCTGCAGTCTCCCTAGTCTCAGCTGAAGTCTGTGTTCTGAACGTGTGGAGGGACTGGTTTTAGTTCACCGTGTTGTGGGGCTTCTGAGCCTCCTGGTCAGGCCAGGGAACATCTCTCACCATTTGATCTCGGCAAGCAGGGCCCAACTCTGACTTTAAACAGTACTCTTTTATGTTTATTACTGTATACTGTATATACACACATGTAATTGGTCACGACTTGTATTGCTTGTCGTTATTAGGTCTCTCTTGCTTTAGGGAGTTGCTCAATATAAATAAAGATGACATAAAATTTACTTTGATGTTCTAGGAGTGTTGGTACATCAACAGCGTGTGAAATAACTGGCACTAATTATTCCCTTTTGGAAAAGAAAAACGATGAATTCTACTGAAGGATAGAAACACATCATGTCCCACATAAAGTTGTGAGAGAGGTGTCTCTTTACGTAAGCCTGAGGCCTGCAGCCAACCGGCCCAGCGGGGGGGGCGGGGGGGGGGGGGGCTGACTGACAGCTGGACGTACCAATCCCTCCGTGGACTTGATGTTGGCCAGCTTCACCACCTCCAGATGGGCCGCCTGAGACACCATGGGGTCCGACGACAGGGAGATGATGTTGTCACACACTCCCGAAAGGGTCTTGCACTGTTGGGGGAGGGCGGAGGCGGAGTTCAGAGGTATAGGCTGCCGTCCAGCACGATGAAACAGTCGAGAAATAGAAGAAGAAGGACGTCATGGGGGCTGGGGGGGGGATTAACTCACCACGTGGAGGATTTTGTTTTCGGTCTCGTACACGGAGCAGTCCTGTAGAGACATGTAGCACAGTGGGGGGAGGTGGGGGGGTCAATTGGAGGGAATGTGTCAAAATACAGTTATTATTACTGCCGGGTTCTCATCGGTGTAGGTGGACAGGATGTGTGCTGCTGAGACAAAAACTGTTTGGCACCTGCCCCCCCCCCCCCCCAATACGCCTACACATAACAGGCATAAAGACAAACACCAGTGAGTCACCACCAGCATAGAAAACACAGAATCCTTTCCCACTCTCCCTCGCCTGCTATATCTGTCCATCCCGGCCTCAAACTGGTTGTTTTTTTCTACTGCTCCCTCCTACATGCCCTCCTCCTCCAGAGCCCACAACGCTTCAAACCGACAGCATCTCCCAGGCGAAGACACCAACACACGACTTCCCTTTGGAAACGACAGATCGTGTTAATACCTGATAAATAGGCGAGGAAAGAAAATAAGTGAGGAACACAAAACCCTATATCCGGATGGAAAGAGCTGCCGAACATCGAAGGCTTTTCCTCTTTTCCAGTGTCTGTTTGTCTGTGTGTCCAGCTTGGGTGTATACTTATACAAAACTCCCGTTAAAGAAACACCCACTGTGTGAGTCGGGATGTTCGCCATGAGTCTAATTTTAGCCCGCAAACACAAGCAGTGGACACACAACACATGTAACCAGCCCCGATAGAAGCCTCATCAGTGGAGCCTAGCACAAAGCCCTGTGTATCTCCGCCAAGGATGACTGCGCTCAAACACACTCGCAGCCCACCTGGCTTCTCTCTGCGGAATTAAGCAAAGCAAATGTTTGCTGCACACTTTTTTCCCCACCACTTCATAATGAGGAGACTGGTGGGAAGACTTTGCAGCCTCACAATTTGATTGCATCCGTGTATTACGACGACGGACACTCGACACAGTGTCTGTCGTCTGTGGGAAGGAAGGAAGGGAAATGGAGTATTGAGAAATTATCTTTCCAAAATGTTTGATCAGCTTTTTGTTGGAGTGGTCTCAGAGGGGAGATGGGTACACACTCACTTTGAGCAGTTAAAGAGGCAGATGCTCACACACACACGCACATGCGCACACACACACTCACAGGCATGTTTGGCAAAACGCAAAACTCTTGTTAGCAGGCGAACAGTGTTGATGCTTGGTTTTGGTAAAGTTTGTCGTGTATCATGCTTGTTATTAATCAGTAAATAAAGAGGAAGAATCTAAGCACAATAAAAACAGTGCATGTAAAACTAAGAAGAAACCATGGATACAAGACATGGACTTCGGCAAAAGACCAGATTATATAACACTCATTTGCATATGTTTGTGTTTTAAAATGGGCAGTTGACTGCGAGGACCTGTGGTTTATCGTGTGTGGGTGTGTGTTTGTTTACCTGTTGCACAATCGTAGTGAGCTCCAGACACAGCTGGATGACATTATTCCTCGTCAAGGAGTAGTCAGCCACTGCCGCGAACGGTGACCTGAAAAAGAAGTAGCACCTGGAATGAACCGTTAGATCATCCTTAATGCATGCCTGGGTCATTAGTCAAACTTATACCTCAGGCCTGGTTCATCAATGGTGTTAGCTAAACATCAGTCACAGTCAGAGTGAACCCAATTTCACTGGGATCAATATTATATTTTCTTAATGACTTAGTATGCCATCTTCATCTGCTACACACAAGAGTCAAAACACACACGCGCGTACGTGCACACACACACATTATTAATGTCAAACATTAAAACTGACAAGATGAATATTTCTAGCAGAGTTTTGCTGAATAACATATTCAAAGCATTAAGGTATCAAATATTGATTTATTAAAAATGTATTGAATATTCACCAAAACAAACTGCATGTTCAGCCAATATTATTTTAGCATCTATGTGTATAGAGACTAGAGCTCTGTCCATGTGAGCCAATGGATCCCTTCTCTGAGGCTGCTATTGATTCCTGTCATCCAGTCCCACATCACAGGTGGGTGGTTTAATGTGAATTATGACTTTGCTCCATTTTAGTCAGACATCGCAGCGGTAGTTAATTTTTTTTTTTGTCTCCTCCTCCACCTCTCAGTGCCCCCCCTGGCACCGCCAAATGGCACACCGCCATATTTAATGTTGCAATTATACAGTTCTCTTTCGACACAATTGTGTGGGAAAAGGTCAACTATCTCAACGCATGTATTTATTTATTTTGTTATTCAGCAGGCGGTGTCATCCAAAGTAACAAGTGAAGTGAATTAAGACCCGGCGACAGGAGTCTCTCCGAAAGACGCCATCGGGTAATGCTGCAAGGGAGGTGGCCCACTGGGTTCCCGCCCCGATAACGGGACGGAACCCATGTGGTCCAGCTCCCTCCATGACCCACATGGTGCACTTTCCTTACAGGCGGTTCTTCCTGTGAATCTCACCTGTCGAGCCAGGCCAGCAGGCTCTTGGCGGCGGCGATGAGGTCCACCACGGAGGTGAGGAAGTCGTTGGGCAGCTTGTGCGTGGCGTGGCCGTCGTAGTGGCCGCTGCGGCGCCGGCTGGTGATGAAGTTCTGCAGGTTCTTGGCCGAGGCGTGGAGCTTGTGGGACAGGGTCTTCAGGTTCTCCGTCTCCAGCCCGTAGTTCTAGGAGAGGGGTCGGAACATTTGGTATTTGACTGAGGAAATACATGTGTTTTTGTTTGTTTTGAACCCACAGTGGAGGAGCAGCAGGGGGGCGGGGGCGGGGGCGGGCGGGGGGGGGGGGGGGCCTTTGTTGGCTTGTTAGTTAGACAACGTTAGACAGGGGAGTGGGGTTCACTGGAAATCTGCGTTGGGTGTGTGCGTGTGTATGTGTGTGTGTGACAAACACACACACACACACACACACACACATCCAATCCCATTTCCCCCCCCACCTCTATCCCTTCCAGCTGTCACTTTGCATGTCAGGGGAGAGAGAGCGGCAAACAGGCATACCCACAATGCCTTGCTGCACGTGGCAGCAGGCCTTTGGGCCGTCTGTCATGTCGGCGTTTCTTGGGAGGGAATGTAGGGGCAGAGGGGGCGGTGGGTGGGAGGGTGGGGGAGGGTGGGGTGGCCGGAGACTTAGAGCTAAATCCCAGTTACATAAGGGGCTTTGGCAACCGGGCCCTCGCCGGAGCACCACGGAGCATCAGAAGACTTTAGATTGTGATAACATCTGTGACCCCCCCCCCCACCCCCCCACGCTTTTTCATTCCCAATTGGACCTCTCCTCTGCTGCTCTCTCTGCTGTCTGGACGCCTCTCATCCCCCCGCCTCACACTCAGCAGCCCCAACTTCCCTCCGACTAGAACTTTTGCTGTAAATGATGACTTATTCTAGCGCCTCGCCCGCCCGCCCACCCTTCCCCAGTGTTTGCTCACTCTGTCTATTTACTGCGTGGCCTGGAGTCAGATCCCTGAGCAAGGAGGAGGTGTGTGTGCCAGCTGTCCTAAAATTAGTCTTTTAGGTGACTTTTAGGTAACTGCATACTCAACACCAGGGGACCTTTAATGCATCTCCATCAAAGGATCAATAAGGAATATTATCAAGGAGAGTGGTTTACATGATGGGAAGATGTCAATAGCATCAATATTTAATGTTTGTTAAAAGCAACAATTAAGTCCCAAAGTGATATAAGTTCAATAAGGAATAAAGAATAAAGAGTGACATATTATGTAAATATATAAACAAATACAACTATATTACGGTGGTATGTCTGCATCGATTTTGAAACAATACTTGAATTATATGTAAAACAATTATGATTATTCAAATATTGATAGACTGAGAATCAAGATTTTGATATATATAAATGGATACATAGGAAAATTGCTGCCTCAAGTTTATTCCAATTATAGGTTGGAAGAGTACGGCTGTCATTTTGAAAATGCAGTCCAACAAACATACCGATTATTTTTATAGACATTTGATAAAAATTGCATTCATTGCTGAGCTTACTACTCCGTTTTTCATTTTGGATTGTATCCCTATCAGTATGCAGGCCTACCTTCACTCTCAGTAGGGATTTGAAATGCTTTGTGACTGCAGCCTTATTAAAGTTCACTTAGAAGAAGCATTTCTACAAACTACAGAAAGAACCAATTAATTTTGCAATCATATGTAAGCTTACAGAAGCCCGGTCAGAATCGGGTATAAGCTGATTCTGATTAATCTTAATTTTTCATTATTTTATGAATTTTATTATCATGATGGCCTTTTAGTTCTGATTAATTCCAACTCTAGCTAATGATGTTAATTTTGCCCATCTTCAACAAGTTATCTTCCTTTTCCTCCATGGCTGGGGGGAGGTTAACCTGATTTCAATTTATAGATCACTATGACATAAAAACACCTGCTTAACCTCCTCATGGATAAATCATCTGCAATGTTCTCTGAACCATTCCCAAGCAAGTTTGCATTCTAGGGAGGCCTATGTGGGCAGGTTTGAACCAACCAATCACAGTGAGCAATGGGGAGGAGCCAGAAGAAGGATGATTGTGGAGGCTGTGGGAGACTCACCAGGGCACAGAGCAGGTCCACAGCCTCTAGTATGAGCTCCTGGTGGCCGATCCGGGACACACCCAAGTCCTCCAGCTCCTGGTGGGTGATGCGGAGGAGCTGGTCGCCCCCGACCTTCTCCCTCTCAAACGTCTGGGTGTACTGCTGCAAGCAGTCGTCCAGGCCTGAAGGACGGGAACAGAATAAGAAACCGTTTGGATCCATGAGTCATGATGGGGGCTTGTTCACATTCCCTCAGTGCCAAACACTTCAAATAACGAGTCTTGTGATGTTCCTCGTTCAAGGAAGTCCTAAAAGGCTGATTGTCCTTGGTCATAATAACTCAAAAATGTATATTTGTTTGCTCTTAATGTTCCTGTTTAATACTTTGTCTTGATGGTCACTTACTTAGTAGTCACCGCACAAACAAAAGGTTAAAGACATCCATCTGGCATCCAGTTTAAATAGCATAACTATTTGGTAAGTACACTCAATATACTGTGTTATATTACTGCTAAGGATTGAATATGATAATTTGAGAGTATTTTTCCGTCAGCAGGGTCATAAAGCGTTGTTTAATTGTCTAAAAGGTAACCTATACATTTTTATTTCCACTAAATGTCTGTACCGAGTCCGCACTATGAGGACACACTTAGCCCACTAGAACCCACTTCAGAGTGGATTCATGAAGGGAGAGAGTGGTGGAGAGCCTTGGTCACTTGGACCTCGCTCTACCAGATGACCTATTTCAGTCATGACTAAGCTGCTGGCGACGTTTTTAGCTTTAATTAAAAAGGTTGCGCTCAAATCTATGAACACGAGATGAACAAAAGACCCACAACACAAAAGGCTCTGCAGTTATATGTTCATGGCTCTTCCCTGGTGTTCTTCCTAACACAAGATGGTACCCAGACTACTTATAGATATATAGAGGTTATTTACACAGGGTTAAGCATTGGGGGGGACTGCAAACTCATCGAGCATGCTGCTGGAGTTCAGCTGTCCACTAAATGTGGGGTGTTCATGGTTGTTATCAAATGTAAAGGCTTAACCAATCTGCCTTTTTACCAAGTTAATTGAGACTCCTTGTGTCAATGAAGAATTCCCGCCGTAACCATAGAAACCCCAGCACAGGGTTTTGGCAGGGATTCCCCCTCGACAACGGGACAAAAACAGCAAATAAGATCGAGAACAAGGGGGCATGGTGCTTTCCAGAGCATTCTTAGTCCAAGCAACAAAAATAATATCTAACCAAAGCCAAATCGTATATATTAATCATATCTTATACCCATAGAAATAAAATAACTCTAAGCTCAAAGAAAGAAAGAAAAAGCATCAATATTACACTTCACTATTTCACATACAGATGAGCAATCATGCTGAGGAGGCACAATGCATTTATCAAACTCAACTGTTACTTTTCAATGCTTTATTAATAATAATAAAAACGGTCCTTAAAAGGGTCACATGGCCATTAACATATGAACTGTACAAAGTAATCTCTCCATCCCAAATGGGGTTGCAGTGAGACCCAGGCACTCTAAGGAACTATAAACCACTACATCCTCAGATTAGATAACATGTTTTTTATTTGAAAGTGCACTGTAGGCGCTAGGACTGTAAACATGTATTTTCCAAAGTGGTAGTGCCCTGTTGACCTACGAAAAACAGATGGAAGAATTACAAATGCAAATTCATCCATCTCAATCGTGCACAAACAGCTGAAAAAACACATCTCACAACATTAGTCATACCATATTGAGTTTCTGTACTTTTTACACCAAAAAAACATCCAGGTGCACAACATATAAAAACACACATGCATGCATGTTTATTTATATTAGGAAACTGAAACCCTGGACGTTTGGAATGGCTAGGGAATCGTAATCTTTGTGGCCATGGAAATCGGGGACAGGTTGTTGGAGAATTTAATTCTGGGTATAGGTCATGTGGGTTGTGTTGCCTGGCGAGGTGACATATGCAAATAAAGCAGAAGCAAGCATCCTGTCTGATCGAAGAATGATGCAAGGGGACAGGAATGGATGTGAGACCAGATTCAAAACCCCTTCAGCACCTCTTTGTGTGTGTGCGTCTCAGTGCCTTTCTATCCATCACGTTAAATGACCGTCACTGAGCTGTGGGGACGGATTGTCTCTGCTCCACTTATCACACGAGGGGCACGAAGAAGCCTTCTGTGATGTCACAACATGGCCTCTCATCCAGCCACCAATCCTGTGCCTCCCACGTCGTGGATGCATACAGTCAGCCCCCATACATATTTGTAAAAACCCAGATTATGTTAAACACGATTCTACAGTCAGTGCTTCCTTCCTGTGTGTGTATACCTCCAACCGTACATCACACACTCCAGCTGCACTCACACATAGCCGGGAAAAGGAACTGTCAAGTGCAACGTGATCAAATATGTAAACCTGGTTGCATGCAAACTCCTACTGATTGGCGTGTTCATTGTGTATGAATGTAGACAACATGTTCGCTAATGGATTATTAATAGGTAGGTTTTGAGGTAACATCAATACATGTACATATAATGCGTTATGACAGTCAGTAGTACCCTATTCTCTCAGTGGAGCATATTATTATGGATCACCAATGCAAAATACTAGGAATAAATACATACGTTGAATAGCTGCAAGCATACAAAGACCTGTGTTCCGAAAATTATTAATCAACGTCATGCAAGTGTGACGTTTAAGTGCGGCTATCATTTATCTTATGTCATCTTCAAGCTCTGGTGGTTTGCTGGCCAGAGGTTTATAAATAAACATGATATCCTGTATGTTTCTTCCTAAACACGGCTGGGCTTTAAACCTTTCCTTCAACCAAATAGGCCTATCTCTATCAAGAGTCTGTAATTGGGAACACTAATAGCTTTGTGATGTGGTCATACACAATCTAGCCCACTGTTTATTTAACAGAAAAGTAGAGCTTAACCGAAATGTGTGTTGTGTTGTGTGTCAATTTAGGCTTAACATAGTTCAAAAAAAAAAAAAAAAAAAAGTATTATAACATTAAACAGTTGTTTGACATATTTTACTCCAGTGCATAAAATATGAAATATTTGCAGCTGGTAGTTATACGTTTGATAAAGTTGTGTTCTTACACAAGTTGTTGTAGATTATTTTATTATAATTTTCTTTTTTTTAATTTTTCATTTTCATGTATACTGCTTTCAAAGCAATGTAATTGGGTTAAGTCAAATCACAAACACTCGAAGTTAATATATTTCAGAATATGCTCTTTTTGACTGAAGAGCTTAATGGAGTGTTTATCTTAGATTTGTTGAAAATGCGTATGATATGAAATCTGCAGCAACACAAGGGCAAGATAACAACTGGATGATGGAACGTAGTTTTTCCGGTTCACAAATGCCTACATCTTAAGTGCAGAAGAACATATCTATTGACTCAAAACTGAAAGGTTTACCAAGATTTTGAAAGGCGCAATTAACCAAAAACGTACATCCTTTCAGGGAACACAAAAGGGAGGATCAGCAGGTGCAAATCCGTTCGCATCAAAAGTGTTGATGCTAAAAATGTACATGCACACAAAACACTTACATTAACAGAACATTTAGTGATATTAAGTACGATCCTACCTTTCATCCAGTCCACCACTTGACTCGAGCTCCACTTGCTCACAGGTTCCATAACCAGTGCCATTGCAGAAGTTTGTCCCCCCCCCCCTCTGACAAAAGAAGACCCCCAAAAACCCCAACTCGCAGTAAATACTGGTGTGCACTGTGCACTGTGTTTACAAGCAATCAGGTAGCACCAAAGAATCCAAAAATGCCGTTTTAGGAGATTGAAACGAGCCACACGGATCTCTGCACATTCCTCCGCTCTTGTGTGTCCGCTGAAAGGGCTCCTTTATTCTTTATTTGTCATTCCCGTCAGACTCGGAGATGTTGAGAGTGGTGTGCCACTACTGCTCCCCTATTCATCAACAGGACCGTGCGCGGCGGAGGAGGAGGACGCACAGTCTGCTGCCTCTCGCTGGCGTCTGGGAAGCTTTGATTCGCTACTCCCCAAAAGACAGACATGGGCTCCAGCCTACGGATAACTGCGAAGCCAACCCGTGCTTCGCAGTTTTGCACGATTTGGTGTTTCTGAATGTTTTTCTCGCAGCAACCCCCTTGGTTCCTCTCTTTTGTTCCCCTCGCCTTGTTGCCCTTTGTATCTGCTCACGCTGCCATCACACAAAGCGCAGTGGAGTGGAAACGATGGTGGAGTAGTAGGGATGGAGCACACACGCACCACAACACCAACTCTGATCTGGTGCCATACACTCAAAACACTGTTTAATACCAACACAGATGTGTTTAAGAACCATGTTTAATTAGGCTATAGACGATGTATTATTTATTTTGATACAAATTAACAATTTAAGTAGCCTAAATAAATAATGGTTGAAATTATTGTTCTAAAATGTTCACGGAGATGTTGTTGCTGATTGTGTGTGTTGATTTTGTGTGAACCTACGCAATCCACAACAGGCCTACTGTTTTATTATATTTTAATATGTTTTTATTATATAAAGTGTAAAGAATACCTTCCTCCAGGATGTGTCAACAATAGGCTGGGATGAAGAGGCCTATGACATGAAATAGATCTAACCCACAGCTTTAATATTCTGACAACGTTTGTTAAATTGTACTTTATGTGTAAACAAATAATAATGGAAATAAATATGCTCATTAATATTAAGTACCTTAATTGTATGGTTAAGCCTTTAAATTAAGTTGTTCTTTCTTAATTTCACTATATCCTATTATATTAATAGATTATATTATAATATTTCAGAAAACGTACCACGGTCTGCAAACCAATGTGTGTGTACACTTCTCAATGTGGTTATTTTATTTTACAGAGTCCAATAGAGTGCACTAGTGACCGCCCCTTTTTGAAAAGTTCTGGTTCCGGAAGTAAATTTCCCATTAATTTTCACCGTTGACTTCATAAAATCGTTATATAAATATATAAACATTTTAAGCCTTGACCAAGACAATAATCCGTCCAGGTAGGCACATCCATAAAACATTTGTTTCGGATCAACAAAAAAATTGGAAAATGGAATAAAAAGCAAAGGTACAAGACAGTGTACATTATTATTTTTGAACGAGTCAAGGAACTACTCATCCCATAATAAACCATTGCGATAAAACCCACCCCCGGCTGGAGTACACGCATCTCGAACACACCAACCCTGGGCGCGTTTCTATTTCGCGTCGAGATATCTATTCCCACGGCCCAGAAATAACTAGGTAGGCGTTGATCATGTACTGCAGCCTCCCTGCTGTGGGTGGCGGTGTGCACTTAAGGCTGTTCTACTATCTGAACCAAGGAAGACACGTGAACTAGAAAGGCACTGAGTCGTCTTGTGGGGCCTTCCGTTCCACCCCAATTGCAGCCTTACTTGTGGAAATGGGGGAGACCCCATTGGGTATCAAAAGGTCTAAGCTGGCAATGCAGTATATCTGTAAATTAAGGGGACATCAAGGGGAGAATGTGGGGGAGCTGGCTTTGGAAGGTGCATGGGAGTGGGGAGGAGCAAGAGTGAAGAGGGAATGTTTTTTGTCATTTTTCAAGTCAATGAGGAAATGGGGAGGATGGAGTTTGGGGAGGAGGGGGTGGGCCCGGTAGTGTACTGGCCAACTATACCACCATAGATTCTACCAGTGCCAGAGATAGATGTAAGTGTGTTAGCTCATGAGAGAACTGCAACAGTTGGGGGAATTGTAAAGGAAAAGTCTAAATAATCTGAGGGGGTTTCAGTTTACACCACGGAGCTGCTTGCAATAATCTGGGCTATGAAGTGGGTGGAGGAGGTCAGGCCAGGGCCAGTTGTGATATGCTCTGACTCTGCTTCAGTGCTGATGACATTGAGGGAGGGAGGGCTTGGAGCCAGGTCAGACCTCATGGTGGAGCTTCTTACCCTGATGTACAGGATTGAGCAGGTGGGAGAGTCAGTGGGGTTTATGTGGGTCCCAGCTCATGTGGGGATAGAGGGGAATGAGCTAGCTGATGGGGCAGCAAAAAGGGCTTTAAGAAGGGAAGAAATCGATGTAAAAGTGAGGCTGGGGATAACTGAGTGTAGGTCAATCATTAAAAAGAACATCATGGCTGTGTGGCAGGAGGAGTGGGATAAGGAAAAGAAGGGGAGGCATTACTACAGCTTGCAGAATAGAGTGACAAAGAGCCAGTGTTTTTTGGGAAAGGAAAGGAGGCATACAGTCATGATGACCAGACTGAGGCTGGGGCATTGCGGACTCGCATGGGACCTACAAAAACTTGGGAAACATGAAAATGGACTATGTGGAGTGTGTAAAAAACAGCAAACAGTGAAACATATCCTGATGGAATGTACTGGACTCACTCGACAGAGGGAACATCTGTATGCAGCTGTGGAAAGCCTGGGAACAGCACCGGTTACACTAAAGAGCCTTCTAAATCCCACTGAGAACCAGCCTGGGACTATAAAAGCTGTCCTGGACTTCATAACGGCCACTGGATTACTCCTATGGAAATAGGATGGACTGACTGCGTCTGAAATATATATATATATATATATATATATATATATATATATATACATATATATTTATTTATTTATTTATTTATATTTATTTATTTGTTTATTTTTGTTTGGTGGTTTATTTATTTATCTAATTATTGGTCCTGTGGGTGGCAGCAATGTGCCGCAAAGGCATACAGACTGCCGGAAACTAAAAGAAGAAGAAGAAGAAGACACGTGAACTAGGAAGTTCAGGGCGCTCACCCGAAACGGACTTTCGATTTGTTTCTACGTCTAAAATATCACACATTTAGAGTCGTTTTCATTGGTTACGCGTGCGTAACGGGTAAATATTGGATCATTGGTTTAAGATAATAACCATGCCGTGTTGTTTCTGTGTCACTGCAAACATTCCCTTATCATTCTGCCGTTGAACATGAAAATGACTGCGTGTCACTGAACAACAATACAATGGAAGAGAACGAATTGGATTATACGGATTCGGACAGTATTCCCTTTGGAGAAGGCGTGTCTGACCGAGGAGGGGATTTCGATGATCAGGACCTATACTACATCCCTGAGAGGAGACCATCTCTGGATCTGGGGCATGAGCATTCACCCGGAGATGATGCCCGATGGTGGTGAGACGAGATGTTACTACTTATTTACTCTGATTAGACGTTTGGGTTGGCAAACTAACTTCTTTACTTGATACTGGTTGGAACACTTCTGTTCTGACTTATATTTATATTTTGTTTTGGTCCCATGATCAGGATGTGAGCTGGTCGTATGGTATAGCTAGGGTTGCCAACTCCCAGTGTTTCAAATAACGAGATTGTTTACGACCCCAAAATACGGGACAAAGTGCGTCCCGTATCAGTTCATTACGGGACAGGTCTTTTAGTTGCCAAATACGGAACGATCCCGTATTTTACGGGACGGTTGGCAACCCTAGGTATAGCCTACTTTTTGTAAGATTCTTATCTAAAATATGTTATGCTGCGTTTGCTTCTCCAACACAATTTGTTTTTGTTTTTTTATATATAAAAAAAGGTATGTTGTGAATGAACACAAAGGTGCTATTCCTTAAAATAATGATCACGCATATATATTTTTAATTATTTCTAAAGGTGCCAGCCGGCAGTTCTTAGCTATACTTCTATGGGGAGCGGCGAGGCGCGGGATAGAGAACAGTCAATGGATGACCAAGATGAATCAAGGTGAAACAAAATAACGAGGCAGTGAAGTGTTGTTATGGATGAAGCACAAATATATGGATTGAATAAACATACATTAATAAACACAACTGGATGTGTTTTCAAATAAGAGGGGTACTGTTCATTTACGTGATCATGATTGCATTCTATGCATGTGTCTTCAGAGTTCTCCTGGAGAGCAACGGTTCTTTCTCTAGCAACTACTCCTTCAACAGTGACTGTGAGAAGACCACACGCAAGTAAAGATAACCTTGAGTCATTCTTCAACATGTAATATGTTTTTGCTATGTGCCTCCTTGAAATTATGCATTTAACATTTTATCGCCGTTGTGTACTTGTGTACAGGATCGTAAGCAAAGGACCCCCTGTGTCCGGGCATCCTAAAAAAACTCCTCTTCTCAGCGACTTCAATGAACCGCCACACCCCGCTGTGACTGTGGCGTTTACGTTCCAGGTGTCTGTTCATTTCTGCATGTGTCAAATAATCATACTTTTTTATTTCTGATTATTAATATTAATTAGAATTTGGTTTGTGTACGCTATCTTTGTCAACAGGCCATCCGTAAAATACTTGAGAAGATGCCAGAGGGGCCTCTGAGGCACTTCAAACAAACTCTGTGGAGGAATTACCCACAACTCCTCATTGATTCCCAAAGCATGGACCTGGTGGACCTAGTGGACCGTCTGCTTCAGCATTTCAACCTCCAGGGCTCTCTGCATATAGTCCAAGGCCTTCTGAAGGAGATGGGGCAGGAGCAGCTTGTTAACCACCTCCAGGAGTTATGCGTTGAAAGTATGCACATCACATTTTATACCTCTGTCCTTTCAAATCGAAATCATTCTTAAATCCCTTATTCATAATTCTAATTTACCCATTTTTGTAGATGAAGTCAGTTTTGAGCTGAGACAGAGTCTGAAGAGTAAATACGGGCACGTCCAGGAGGACTTGGGGACACGGGGAGAGAAGAAGCCCTTCCACGACATATTCACCGACCTCCACATGACCACAGTGTTTGACAATGGACCCAATATTCAGCACGAATACAGGAACATAGAAAAATTAAACTCTCATCACAAACCAGAGCAACCCATCTCATCTGAAGATATCTTCAGCAGCATTTCGATTGAGGAGAAATGTGTGAAGGCTCTTCTGATGACCGGCATGGCAGGAACAGGGAAGTCCATGGCAGTACAGAAGTTCATCCTGGACTGGGCTGAGGAGCGGTCCCACCAGCACATCTCTTTTCTCTTCCCACTGCCCTTCAGAGAGCTCAATGCCTTCCAGGGATCGGTGATCAGCATGCTGCAAGTACTAAACCAGCTCTACCCAGAAACCAAAAGGTTGAAGGACATATGCGCAGTCGGTGGACACGCGCTGTTAGTCTTGGACGGTCTCGACGAGTACAACCAGGAGCTCGACTTCCAATTCACGGAGATCTGGTGTGACTTCAAGGAAGCCACATCCTTCCATGTGTTGTTGGTCAACCTCCTCCGAGGGAACCTGTTCTTCAACGGCATGCTCTGGATCACGTCCCGGCCTCTGAGAGCCAACTGCATGCCGTCGGAGGAGGTGCATCAAGTGATGGAGGTACAGGGGTTTACCGATGACCAGAAGATGGAATACTTCAAGAGGAGGTTTACGGACCCGCTACACGCAGATCGGGTGATGGAATATGTCAACTCGTGCAAGACCCTCCACATCATGTGCCACCTGCCCCTGTTCTGCTCAGTGTTGAGCCAAGTGTTGGAGTGTAGGTTAACCGGGCAGAGAGGCGATCTACCCCAAAGTATCACCCCCATCTACACCCAGCTTCTGCTCCAGCTCTTGTCTGAGCGACGTTTCAGAGCGCCGGCTCGAAGCCCGAGCCAGGAGAGAGATTTCCTGGTGAGCCTGGGGAAGACGGCTTGGCTCGCGCTGGATCAGGGACAGGTGAAGATCTCAGAGGCCCACCGGAAAGCGGGCGGCGGGGTGGACATCAAAGAGGCGGTGGTCAACAGCGGCTTGTGCACAGAGTTTACGGTGAAACAGTTTGTCATGTATAATGAGAAGGTCCACTGCTTTATTCACTCCACCGTTCAGGAGTACATGGCCGCCCTGTATGTTTTTCTAGAGTTCAGGAACCAGGGAATGAGTGTCTTCAAGGAATCATCAAAAAGAAAGCTGCCCCAGGACTTAAAGATGAACACTAAACAGGTTTACTCGAGTGCTTTAGAGAGGACCCTACTGCGCCAGGATGGGACATTGAACATTTTCCTGCGTTTTCTCTTTGGCATGGCGTTAAAGAGCAATGTTGAGCTTCTCAAGCCTTTCATCAGTTCTACAGAGGGTTGGCCATCTGTCGTTCAGGACACTGCTGCTCTTATTAGGAAGAAGATGAGTGAAAACCTTCAGAATCCTCAAACTAGAGCCCTCTTGCAGTCCTGTCTGGATGAACTGACCGCAGAAAAAAACAATTGAGTGCTACAGCGTTCGTTTAAGTTGGTTTAGCATCAGCTATAGTACTCTCTAAATCCCCATGGAAATGCATAGGCCTACATGAAAACCCACCCAAAGATAATGTGTTATATCACTATTCAATTAATCATGTTCACTATTGTTTTAATTTGGATTTATTTTTTTGTCAATTGGACTCTTTAATTATAATTTCGCTTTTTGGGCCACATTTCATATGAATACACATTTCATACATATTTTGGTTTGATGGAACAGAAAAAAGTGCCCAAGTAAATATTTTGTTTTGGGACACCCTTTTAGGAAAAGAAAACTGAACTAATCAAACGCATTCATACAGATATACAAAAAAATCAAACCTGTTTTCAACTGAACCAATACAAATGCTAAACACAGTTGCATAGACATATGTTCTTAAGGTTACACGTCAAGTTTGTATCCAGTTTGATTACTGAATGGTACGTTGGTATGGTAACTGTTTCACACTATACTTTTCTTTTCTCAAGCGTGTTTGTAAAGTGACGTGCTTTTTGGCGACCCCTTCAGGATTCATCACCACACAAACATAAGTACAGCTCAAGTCCTCGGTCGTCACGTTTTTCAGCTTCAGATCCCGCCGGATTGTACCATCTGAAGAGGTGGATCTGCAACAACAAGTCCATCTTTATTAATCGAGCTACTACCCATGATATGATGTATTGCTCAGCAGTCAAATTGACAATAACGTATGTATTGGCAGTGCAGTACTGCGTCAATAAGGCCGAAACCTGCGTGTTCTTCGAAACGGTAACCAAAACACAATGTAACAGCAAACATGACAGGCTGCAGTTAATATTTGAAGTGTTTGAATTGTGTATCTGGTTCTCTCAAAAATATATATCTTAAGTCTCTCTTAAAAATATATAAATAAGTAGGCCTAGGCTATACATAAAATGGGTAACAACCCTCCCACTCACTCGTCCATCTCTGATATCCTGGAGTTGCTCAGCACCTCGGGGAAGGAGCCGTTGACCAGCCAGTAGATTAGAGTCAGGTCGCTGTCACCGTGCGGGTTCGCCCTGCAGGTGAGAACCTTAGTCCTTCCTGCCGAGTAAACGCAAAAAACACACAATAGAACAACCATAAACCTTTCTTCAGAGACTATTTTTAATGTTCATATTCATGTTCATCGAATATTATGACACATCAAAATAGTTGTTTCATCGGGCGCATGGCATAGCCTGTCTGTTACCTAGACGAACGTTTGCTCGGAAGCTGACTCGACCAATTATCTCAGGAGATTTTGCTGTGGAAATGTTATAAACAATGTTAATATAACATAATACGTAGACTCTGGTTAAATTAGGTTAGAGTCATCTGTACAACTCACCAAGGGAGTCATCCGAAGACAGGAGGCAAAGCAGCAGAGCTGAGGAAAAAGACGAAAGGTTAATTGAAGTCTAATGGGCGACCAAAAAACTAAAAGTTCAAATACAAGAGAATTATTACCTATAACATGTGTCTGCTTCATGTTGGCGTGGTGTTTCTTTTTGATACATTCAGGTGTGCGTTATATACACAAGTCACTTCCCTATACCCCACGTGCGTGGTATAAGGGATGACTAATCGGTTGTTAAGGGGTTGTAACATAAATACAAAACCATTGGCTATATGGCTATATTAAATAGTTCAATGGGTCAACTACTGAAACTGGTGATTTTATGAAATAAGTAATGAATTTAATAGTAACTCCACTGTTAGTGGAGTACCATACATACAAAAAATAGCCGATAGCCGACAAATTGTAATGCAAGAAAAATATTTTAATGGTATAGAACACATTTACTCGAACAATTTTAAACATTAAATCAAATAGGATAAGATTCAATCCACACATTGATCGATTCATTCCAAATCCCAGTTGTGGCAAGTGTAAAGTTAATTTACATCTGTGCAAATTAACTGATCATTTAATCATAATTTAATAAATAAGTTATTTTCATACAATTAAAAATTAGTTTGTTGGTGATCTGTTTTTTAAAACTTGGTTCAGGGATAGCTGTAACGGGTTGTAACAACCCTCCCCCGTCTCCCCATAAACTTCGTCTCATAAGCTTTTTAGCGTTGTCCTCACACAAAAGACAAGGTTCGATATATTTGTACACTGGGTGACATTTATTAACAAATATTCATGAAAACAAAAGGGTGACAACTGAATAGATAAATAAATGTATGTCAATCCACCATCCGTCCAGTTCGTCTTAAATATGGTATTCTACTGTGCTGAGTCACCAACGGAACTACGTCCCCTTCAGAGGAATGGCAGTGATCATTTCAGACCACAGGAAGTAGCGCTACGACCACTTCAAGCCAACCCCTCAAATATTGGAACAGTGTACAGAACGCAGGGCAAAATATTAAAACAAATCATAAGACTGGCACTCTGCATAATGTCCGACGGCTATGTCAAAGGACATTTTTTAAAAAGGTCATCCACAAATCCAATAATTAACCAGCAAGAACTACATAGGGGATATGGCAATGGTGACACGAAAAGTAAAATGCTGAACGACAAGATTAAAGGACAAAAGAGAGGGTGAGGGTCTGCTCCACATGAGGAGACCCTCACTGTATCATTTTCATTAGTTTTACGTCTTCCTCATCCTCATAAATTCATATGGAAATTCTAATTAGAGTGTGAAGAAAACAAGAAAAGTCAAAAAGGAGACAGCAGAGAGAACCAAGCCTACCTGCTACTACACAAATGATATTTGAGCACAAAAGGGGAGAGGACACAACCTCACTATAAATTAAATTAAATATTGTATCCAAGTACGAGATACACAATATTCACAATACCATCAGTAAATGTTTGGAAGTTGAATTTCACTGTGATTAATATAGTTAGGCATAGTTCAGAAAAAGGGGGGGGGGGGGGGGGGGAGAATAAACCTACATCCAGTAAGATAATTTAGTATTTATTGTTGAAACCCAATGCATTAACAGTACTTAAGACATACGTTTGGTGTGGGAAAAGCACCTCTCCATTTAAAACAAGTGATCCTGCAAATACTCAGAACCAATAACCATTCAAGTGTATTTGATGTGCGATGTGTTCAGAAAAAAGTTCTAATAATCTGAGACATACATCCAAATTCATGTTACTAGTAAAATTCAAATAAATTGTAAATACAGATATGTTGTGCCTATAGATACATACAAAAAGGTACATATCTAGACACATTGAAAATCTTGTTTTTGAGTTCTAGTTCGGCTGCTAGGTCCAGCAAGCCAGTGCATCTTCCTCTTTGTCGCAACAGCTGTGTCCATCTTGCCACCCAAAAATCATAAAAAAAAAAAATCATTCAAGGCCAAGGATATAGTTGATTCCTTGGACAAGTCCTATAATAACCGGTTGCCAGGCGACAAGGTACCGAAGCCAGTCCAGAAGCTGTCCATACATAACGTGCGGTCTCTCCCAGCTTAGAAGTGGGTTAAGGAGTAAAAAACATTCAGATACATACAGGTCACTAAAAAGCAAGTAGGGTTTAAAGGATTTGATTGTTTTTTTAATACCCCACATCAATTCTTGACATTGTCTATGTGGCGCATTTCCACCGGCGGGTACGCTTCGGACCCAGCACGCCTCAGCCAAGTAGTGAGGGTGCGGTATAGCCCAGCTCAGTTACGGCTCGCGTTTCCACCGCCGCCGCCAGTACCCTTATGGTAGGGCGGGGTTTAAGCCGGACGGCGATAGCCACGGCAACTATGTAAGCATCGTGATCTCATAGCAGCCAGACACAGTGTAGCCTAATAATAATACCAAGGAAAAGAACGCGCACAATGAACCGAGAGTAAGCAACAATGTAGGACGTCCAAGAAGGACGGCAAAATTTTGCACAACATTTTCTTCAATAAACAAAGCTTTCGCCATTGTCCAGAAATAACTCGCGGGTACTGTGTTTGTTTGTTATTATCCCCCTGTCGCACTGAAGTGATTCTGTCGACCAATCAACAGACAGCGTGTATAGCTCAAACTTGCCGGGACCCTTTCAGGCTCTCAGTACCTCAACGGAGTAGTACTGTGAGACGAGTACAGCTCAATACGGCTCAGTCCGGGTCACGCCCACTTTTGGCGGTGGAAACGCGACCAGTGCCGCACCCATGCAGACTGAACCGACCCGCACCCTCCGGTGGAAATGCGGCATATGTAGAGACGTAAACCGACCATGGTTTTTGCTCAACTCACCACTGCAGCAGTCGAGGTGCATTTAAGAATTGGGCAGTTGGCGAGCCTATCGTCTATTGTAGGATAGTGCCTATGCATGCTCAGACCTAGAGACTGAATTCTGAGCGGAAATAATGATTGCGTCTAAGGCAGTACGATAATTCTCAATTCTGAGGGCATAACAACATTTCAATAAGTGGCAAGAGGAGTAAGAGGAGGTATTCTACTGATTGGAATGAAGCCTAAGCATTCACCTCTGAATCCAACTTCAGTGCTCAGTTCCCGGTTATATTAATCTGCTGAGGCATTCCATTGCAACCAGTGGTTCAAAGCAATACAAAAAACAGGATTATTTAACAACCAAGAACTTAGTCTCTGTGAGCAGCAGCATGTAAACACAGAATATATAATTGTGAATTTGTTTGTGAGCACTATTGGAAAAGATTATGCAGCCAGGGCAGTTTGTATGCGCATACGTGTGTTGGACAAAACATAGATCCAGCTGTGGGAGCTGCTTACACACGTTTGGAACATAATGGATCGCAATAGGCTCACCAACTGCCCAATCTCAATGGAGACAATGTCAACCGTTTACCTGAGGCCTGAACAGTACAGCAAGGCGTACATTGGACAATAGGGATTGAACCTCGTGCCTCTCGGCTTCAGAGCCAAACACCCTGAACTGTAATTAGAAACGGGAAATACGATAACACTGACTTTATGGAGGGATAATATGCGGCTGCAGACAATAGGTTGAGACGTCATCGATGTCTATTTGTGTATGAGGTGCATTCGGACACATTGGCTGCCATGGGAACCTGAGGCATCACAATTTGTTCAAGCCACAAACAGGAAGAGGAACTTACACTATACAACCTATGAGACTCACTTCCACCTGACCACTGAGCTGCCTTGACATTTACAAACATGTGACCAACTTGTCACATGCAGCCTACAGAGAAACCAGAGACAAGCCGTATCTGGGCATGACTCTGCAACCCTTCGGAAAAAAGTGGTGTCCAGTCTAAACTGGCTTCAACTTGCATTTTACCTGACATCTATTCTGTTGGAAAAAAAACGTTCACGCAAATATTTTGCTATTAAAAAAAAAACGTTTTTTGTGGATCATTGCTTCTAAGCCTACATTTCGACCGGCAAGTGACTCAAAAGCTGAGCACATTATACGGATCATTCATTTTTAATTATGCAAGCACATTCACCACTTCAGTGATTATCAATAGACACAAGGTTTTGAAAGCAGCAGGTGTTAATAGCACGGGCGAAGAGCAGCCTCATATCACTCCAAGTGATGTCTTGAGACAGTATTGACAATATGCAAGCATGATATTTTTAGATGGATGGTGAAGATGAAGGGCTGTGTGTGAAAAAGCAAGCAAACAATCAAAGGATACGGGTTGCTGAACATCCTCTTCAGGTCCACCTTCTCTTTACAGTACGGGCAAGTCTGCTTCTTTCCCACAATGCACCAGCCTCTTATGCAGAACTCATGGAATCTGAAGAGTGAATTAAGGTCGACTTCCTGCCAAATAAAGGTAACCTTCAGAAAACAGAACTGATGCATATGTCAACAAACTATAAGATAAAGAATGTATTATTTTGTTAATACGTTGGGTTACGTCACATTTACACAAAAACACACAAAATTATCGAAGCTACCCCGTTGCTAATTTACAGGAAGCTGGTATGAAACAGCAGAAAGGAAGTTGGGGTGAGTGTCTCCCGTAAAACGCAGACACCGATATTCTGAGAAATTCAATAATAATTTGCAGGAAATTCCCTCATGTGCAATGAACCTTAACCTTTTCACAGAGCGTATTGGTCCGTTTAGATTGAAGGATACACATGGTTGCAGGACAATCTGTACGTGTTCTCGATGATGCCCTCCTCGCTGACGTCCACCAGGATCTGCTGACCACACACCGCGCAGATGTTGTCCGAGAGGTGTTTGGTTGGCATCCCCGATGCACTGTAATACTAGACGTTGGAAACAACATGGGGCAGTGTTTAACTGTGGGTTATCATGAACCATTTCTGGACCATTACACCGAACTGGTGAAACAATTATGGTACTGTGTTGGTGCTGAAAATCATTGCCAACTAAATTTGGTGAAGGCGTAGGAGGGAGGGTAAAGGTGACAGAGAGCCTGTCGGAGACCCTCTCCGTAGCTCTACGTGCGCATCCAATATTTTTAACTATCTGTCGAGGCAACGGAGACGGCAAGGGCTGTGATTGGTCCTCTAACAAAATCATTTCCGGAATCACTTTCCCCGGTTTGACTTTGCACCTTATTTACTTTGTACATCGTTTACTTTGCACATTAAGGACTAATAAAACACCAAATAAGATTTGAAAAGCTTTGGAAGTTTATTTTCAACACTATTTACATGGTTAGTAGTCAGCATATAAGATCGATCAGGCGGCGAATTGCATTGCGTATCCGACATCCCGACGGAGAACTGAGAATGCTCGAGGGGTCTCCGTAGTTACAGAGTCGGATTACGGATTACGGATACGGAGTAGTATACTTTCACCTTAAGGGTTAATTCAATAATGACTACGATGGGTTGGGTTTCTCATGCCAGGCTTTAAGGTCGGTAACCTTGCTGTTTACGACGACTCTACAACACAACATGAGTTGTTAAACACCATGAAAATAATCAAAAAAATCCAAACGTTACAATGCATGAAATGAAATTATATGAAAAATGATCTGAAACTTGTGATAAAGGATATGAAACGAAACATAGCAACCGGTTGATCAAGTTTGACCGGTTGATCACAATGGCATCTCCCTGATCTGTCTACAAATGTGTGTCTATTTATAAAGAAAAGACACACCTGACTCTTCAGGAGATCGGCCTCACTTCCTGTAATGTGTACATGCATCCACCGGGTGGCACAATCTAATTATCTGTATCCAAAATAACAAAAAAATTGGATATTGTCTCCAACAAGTGTTGTAGTCTTCTCACCCCAACTGTTGAAGCCATGAAGTCTGCACACATTTCAGCAAAGTCCCGTCCCAAAACTCCATAATACAGCCCGTAGAAGAGCAGTGACACGCCAAAGTCCATCGCATCTTCTGGCTTTATTCTGAACAAAAAAACATACTCAATTAGAAATCAATACAACCACTGCTTTGCTGTTGGAAGCAATCCCTCAGAGTGGAATATTTCAGAAATGCTGGGCGTGAACACAGTTTTGTGATTACAGTCACGTCAACTATATTCATAAACTTGGCAGAAATCCACATTTGGAATTGCTCAATTTAGACCTGTGATGTGTAAGTGATACTTTCAACATTACGTAGTCAAGTTCTCCTCATGTTTTCAGTCCAAACCCCTGGATAATTAATCCTTTAATTATTGTGCCTTATCTGCATCGGATACGCAATGCCAATACTGTCACCGTATACCTGCGGGGCAGAGTACACACTGGTAGAGATATTTGCTGACGACGGGAATATCTGAACTTCACTGTTGTAGGTTAGCTAAGGACAGGTCAAATGGCATCTTGTTTTAAGAGATATGATTAGTCTTTAATGGGCATGAATTGCTTTATCTATTTATTGTAATTATCCACTAGGGGGTGACATTGACACGATATACATCTACAGATACATGCTGATGGCTGAACTAATCTTTCCATGGCCTCCTATGTGGTGCTTGAGCCTGTGGTGTAAGCACCACATAGGAAAAGACTTAATGACTAAAGACGTAAATACTTACACATAGATTTCTTCACTCTGTGACGAAATCTATGTGTAAGTCTTTACGGTTTCTACACCATACAGACAGATTACTAAACTGTACCCACAGATAACCAAACCGTACCTATATATTATTAAATCATACCTACAGAGGACCAATCGTACCTAGGGATTACCAAACCACAGCCAGGGATTATAAACCATACCCACAGACTACCAGAATGTGTTGTATCGTGCACCCAGGTTTTATCCAATAAAAAACAGGTTGGTTTGAGATTAACACACGATAAATGTAACATTGCACAATTAACACCATGAAACGTTCACCACACAACAATGTCATTCAATTAAACAATTCAATGTGGATTTAGAGCGGATAGTGTTTTCTACCTCGGATGGAATAATCATAATGGAAACCAGTGTGAACAGTAAGCAAATTCGAAAGGTTGTCAAGTAATCTGGGAACGATTTAGTAATCCGAGATCAATCTAGCAAACTGAGTACGGTTAGGTAAATATATGTGTGCAGTCAAGTAATCCATGGGCATGGTTTTGTTATGCATGAGTATACTAGTTTATAAACAGTGGGCAAATTTTTCTAAATTGAGGGTTCAGATTAACGCATCACTTTTTTTCCTACCATGTGCTCAACAACGGTTTATATGAATAAATACATTCATTAATTCAGAAAACCTAAAAATACATAAAATCAACATAAAAGAATCCTCTCACAGCACACATAAAAATAATAAACTCATGCTTTAATGGTTAAAGATAGATTGCATAATTACCATATTTCACCTGAAATATCTGAGATTCAATAAAAAAGTATGTTGTAATATTTAGTGCACCTAAAATCAAAAATGCAAAAGAGGAGGGCAGGGTAACGTTACATACCTGAAGATCAAGTTTATACCAAACAGGGTAAACATGACGACCGTGTAGCCGACTATTCCCGTACCATAGCTGATCTTATAGAGCAGCAGGAACCACTTGTAGACCAACCTGGTGAACAGAGAAACAGCCAATTGTTGTTACACCATCATAACAATACGTTTCTTAGGACAGGGCATGGCCAGGGTTGAATCCATGTCTACATATAACATGGGAGTTGCTGGTGTGTGTGTGTGTGGGGGGTGTCTGCAGGTACCTACCTGGGCGTGGTACAGTTGAGGGGCTTGCGAGTGGCACGGAACGAGACGAACGCCGTGACCACTGAGAATATGAACCACGTGGTGAGAAATCTCCACCAGTGGAGCTTGGTGGTGAAGTAGAGCGGCACCACCCACATCTGGAACAGTGTCACCAGCTGTGATACCGCAGAGAAGGTCAGTGTTATAAGAGACAGTGGGGATTCCCTTTAGATGGTTAAATCAAATGGTGAACCTGAGCTTACAGCTAAATGGTGTAGCTACCCTTTATACCTCAATCTAAGGAGTAATTGCGCGCGCGCGCGTGCGCGCTAGTGCGTGCGTGCGTGCGTGTGTGTGTCCTTACGTTGTATGACTTTGAGTGCCTCTGTTTCCATTGGACAAGCACTAGTTGCGCGACGACGAGGGTGACGATCAGAATGAGCACCATCTCTGCATGCATGGCCTCATGGCCCTTGTGTTTGGCATGCATTCTTGCATGCTCCACCCTGCAAAAAGACCCAAACACAGACAGTTAACAGTCAGGAACATCAACACCACAGCCATCTTGACCAACAAGCTAAGTAGAGACTCCCTCACTATTAATCATCTGGAATGACTCAAAGTCAATACAGTTCACTTGGTTGGCAGCTAGTCTTCCCTCTAAGCTACCTGCTGGCCTTTTTCTCATTGGTTTCTCTTTTAAGAGGCATTGTGAATGGTGAAACATGAACTGTAAAAAAGTAGGCAAATAACTTATTTTGTTCCCTGCTGTGAACTAACCTAACCATCCAACTGATTTGCCTATTGATGAGTGACAGGCACAATAACTACCAATACAACCATGCCCTATGCTCTCTTGACAATGTCAGTTCTAGTTTATTTTTGTTAAGCACCTTCCACACATACAGTCTTTCCGTGCAATGTTCCGGAAGATTTCCTGCATGGGGTCATGTGTGAATGGCAACAGGCTGGTATTCTGGGAAATCTTCACTGGCATTCGCCTGCTAAAGACCTATTATAATAGTCCATGTCAGTACGGCCGTGTTGTGAATGAAAGCAGTAACAATGCTGGTAAGACGGAAAACCATAGGGCG
>NC_140280.1:5557540-5667540 GCF_964030765.1 Micromesistius poutassou | reverse complement strand
GGAAACTATATTTTTAATATTAGTTAGGCCTATTTGTACTTGTTATATTTTTTTATAGACCTGGAAAAGGCAATATAATCAAAATGAAAACAAAATCTGTAACTACTGTAACTGTCATCAAGATTTTAACAATAATATTATTATGATTCCCACCATGTTCCAACTCTAACTTAGATTTTTCCTAAGCACATTTTTCCTCTACCTCTAAAGCAATATGTCTCTTGGTCTTTTGTGGTGAGTGTAGATGTGATGGAGGACCTGTACAACTACATCAACCCCCTGAACCAGCGCCACTCCCCCATGATCTCCAAGGACACGCTTGATATTGTGCTCGAAAACAAAGATGCAAGTGTTGTTGTTTTTTACCTCACAATCTGTTTCCTTCATGCATTATGATTCTAAAGACGTTCCCTCTTTCTCTCTCTGTCCACAGCGCCTCAACTCAGCCATCATATTTGACAGAGACTTCTCCTACAACTTCTTTGGCTTTAAGGTACGTTTTTATTATTATCGCTGAAACCAGCCAAAAAACAATTTAGCTTTTCTAATCATTACGGTAACTCAAAAATGCTAACCTCACTGTCTTGCTTCTAGACACTTGAGCGGTCCTATCTGCTGAGGATAAACGGCAAAGGTAAGCAAGGAATTGTTCCGTTGTATGTGGCCCCCAGGGAAAACATCTGTTGCTGCAGTCTGTTACTCTTCTGTTCATATCAACATCCCCCCCCCCCGGCTGTAGTGGCAGAGAGGCCCCAGCACATGCTGATGAGAGTGGCAGTGGGTGTCCACAAGAGGGACATCGACTCGGCCATCGAGACGTACAACCTGCTGTCAGAAAAGTGGTTCACCCACGCCTCCCCCACCCTGTTCAATGCTGGCACCAACAGGCCCCAGCTGTCCAGGTAGAGGCTCCCCAGACATATGTTAATATGTTAATGTCATGTTAATAGTTTGGGCTATTGGAGAAGCATATCAAATGCAGGTCAAACATCAATTCATCAATCATAACCATAGCTACTTTCCCTATGATTTTCCTATAGTTGTTTCTTGCTTGCCATGAAGGATGACAGCATTAATGGAATCTACGACACGCTGAAGAGCTGCGCCTTGATCTCCAAGTCAGCGGGGGGCATCGGTGTGGCCGTGAGCTGTATCCGGGCCACGGGCAGTTACATCGCCGGGGTCAGTCCACGACGCCAGACTAAACGCAGAGTATAGTGTACAATGGTCTTGAATACAAATCATTATCTCCAATCAATTCAACCTTGGTGTACTGGTGTTTTTGCTTTCCAGACAAATGGCAACTCCAACGGCTTGGTCCCGATGCTCCGTGTGTACAACCACACGGCCCGCTACGTCGACCAGGGAGGCAACCGGGTACACGCACACACAGCCTGGCTATCGGACTCCCAGCCTTAATGTTATGAGGTCGATCCCCGATGTCCGCAGGCTACCTGTGGGCATCTTTTGAGGAACATGCCTAGCCCCCACCTTGCTTATTATTGACTTATTGACTATTGATTTGAAATTGACGATTAAATATAGACTATTGATTTGAAGAAAGTGTTGATCTCCTCTGTGAAGGTGACTCAAATGTTCCGTTAATATCTTTGCTTTTGTTGGTTGGCTCCAGAGGCCGGGAGCCTTTGCCATGTATCTAGAGCCCTGGCATGCAGATGTGTTTGAGTTCCTGGAGCTGAAGAAGAACACCGGGAAGGAGGAGCAGCGGGCCAGGGACCTGTTCTACGGCATGTGGATACCAGACCTCTTCATGGAGCGTGTGGAGAGCAACCAGGTGGGTTCCACACGTTGTTACCATTATGCCTGATGGTTGATAGTCTAGCTTGTACATCATTTTTTCCCCTAGATATTTCTCGAACCTGGAGTCCAATGATGTAGTCTAAACTCTATATTGTTCTCCCTGTGTCTCAGGAGTGGTCCCTGATGTGTCCCAGCGACTGTCCCGGGCTGGACGAGTGTTGGGGGGAGGAGTTTGAGAAGCTCTACACCAGGTAACCAAGCATGATTGGTCTCACCACCCAAGCATCCACAAAGGACGGAGTCCAGAATGTCCCATGACCCCCTCCCCACCCTCTCTAACCCCCCGGTGTGTTCTCTCCTCAGCTACGAGAAGCAGGGCAAGGCCAAGCGCGTGGTGAAGGCCCAGCAGGTGTGGTACGCCATCATCGAGTCCCAGACGGAGACGGGCACGCCGTACATCCTCTACAAGGACGCCTGCAACAGGAAGAGCAACCAGCAGAACCTGGGCACCATCAAGTGCAGCAACCTGTGCACCGAGATCGTGGAGTACACCAGCAAGGACGAGGTGGGGGGCCTGACACCAGCACTGGCTCCATACTTTACACTTACACTACACTTTATACTTTACTACACCTCATTACTTTTTATTACTGATTACCACTGTCTTAGTTTCTCTTATTATTACTTACTTTATTTTATTATTATTATTATTATTATTCTGATCTATGCTGCTACTTATTTTTACATATTCAATTTTTACTTATCTTTATTTACTTTATCTTGTATTGTTGCTGCTATGTGGTGGTTGAGGAACCAAGCCGAAGAATTTGACTCTTTTGTACAATAAGATGTTATAAAAGTAATTCTGATTCTGATGTTGCAGGCTATGCATCTGAAATCGTTTGTAATAGGGTCATGTTGATTTTGTAAGCGGGTCATTGAGCATGGGTCTTTCTAGCTATACTTGACTGCATAACGTTCTGTAAGGTTGGTTGTTAAATGTTGGTGTGTATGTGTGTGTTCCTCAGATTTCCGTGTGTAACCTGGCCTCTATTGCTCTCAACATGTACGTGACTCCCGAGAGAACGTTTGACTTCAAACGGTTGGCGTACGTCACCAAAGTCATTGTGAAGAACCTCAACAAAATAATAGACATCAACTTCTATCCAGTGGTTGAGGTATTACTTGCTTTCATCTTTTTATACAGACTCGTTTTATGACCGGATGAATGGTGGTCGAGTCCCCATTAAAATCTTTTCCCCCTTCCTGCCTTTCTGAAGGCACTGAACTCTAACAAGCGCCACAGGCCTATCGGCATTGGTGTCCAGGGCTTGGCCGACGCCTTCATCCTCATGCGTTTCCCCTTCGAGAGCCCCGAGGCCCAGTTGCTCAACATCCAGATCTTTGAGACCATCTACCACGCTGCCCTGGAGTCCAGCTGTGAGCTGGCTGCTGTGCACGGCAGCTACCAGACCTATCCTGGCTCACCCGTCAGCAAGGGAGTGAGTACACTTTGTTTGATAATCACCGAGACATTATTTGCCACCTGATTAATAGCCATTGTTTTTTTCATTCTTTTTATGGGCATTAACTAGTTTGGTACATGTCTCAGCCATCTTGATTGCAATCAGGTTAAGCAGGTTTTTTAAATGCACACTAAGATGGCCATTTTGTCATTACTTGTCAGATCCTTCAGTATGACATGTGGGACAAAACTCCAACAGACTTGTGGGACTGGAAAGCCCTCAAGGAGAAGATTGCACAGTGAGTTCCTGGAGTGAAAGGCCCTTGCTTTCTAGCGGCTGTTGTTGCCCTGGCTGCATGGTTTCTTGAAGCCGTCAACGGTTAACGCAGGACATTATTTCTTTAGGCACGGGGTGAGAAACAGTCTGCTGCTGGCTCCCATGCCCACCGCCTCCACTGCCCAGATCCTGGGTAACAACGAGTCCATTGAGCCCTACACCAGCAACATCTACACCCGCAGGGTTCTGTCTGGGGAGTTCCAGGTTGGTAGCCTCCTGGACCGCCATCACCATTATGTTTCTCCTGTTGAAGTCATTTTCGAGAAACAATCATTGTCTCTGCAGAAACTATTGTATTGCTGGGCTGAATTGTATTGTAAGTTTTCGCAGAAAATGTATTTTGTAGGCTGGGGAAGTCTGGGGCCCGATCCCTGATAAGCGGTTTTGAAGATGTACTGAATCCTCTGTCGGTTTCTCCAACAGATGGTAAACCCCCACCTGCTGAAGGACCTGACGGAGAGATCGCTCTGGAACGACGACATGAAGAACCAGCTGATCGCTAACAATGGCTCGGTCCAGGTAATGAAGCGACCCACAATGCCCCTCCTCCTCTATATCCCATGTCGGACCCAGGCAAGGGGTTTAGGATGTGTTCTCAACAGTATCGGTTGAAATGGGGTTATGCGTTGAGGAAAACCTTCTCTGTACCGGTATCTCCTTCCACAGGGCATTGCGGGGATCCCCGAGGACCTGAAGCAGCTGTACAAGACGGTGTGGGAGATCTCCCAGAAGACTGTGCTCAAGATGGCGGCCGACCGCGGAGCCTTCATCGACCAGAGCCAGTCCCTCAACATCCACATCGCTCAGCCAAACTACGGCAAGCTGAGCAGCATGCACTTCTACGGCTGGAAGCTGGTAAGAAAGGGAAGGGGGAATCTCTGCTACACAGCCTCGATTAAAGTGATGGAGATGAAGTAGAGTGTAAAAAAAAAAATACTTAATTACTTTCACAGGGTCTGAAGACGGGGATGTACTACCTGAGGACCAAGCCGGCTGCCAACCCAATCCAGTTCACCCTGGACATGAAGAAGCTAAATGAGGCACTGGCTGACACAAGCGTCTCAGAGGAGGGCCAAACCCAGGACACACCTGTCAAAGTGGGTTTGAATGTCTAAGGGTTGGGATCCTGACCTCTGAACCCATCCCATCTTCATTCTACCATTCTCCATGAAATACTCTGGGTTTTATTGTTTTGTTTTATAAATGGTGAAGTCTGAAATGATTTTGTACTTTAAGCTAATGCATCACATTATTTATACATTTTCTGCTGCTCCAATATAATGTACATTTACAGCAGCTCTTTATATATCAACTGTAGTGGATCACAAATGGTTAATAATCTTCATGTCTGTATCTAAAATGTGTGAAAATTAAAGTGTTTGTACAAAATAAGTGGATCCTTTTACTTTAAACAAAAGTAATATTAAAAACATGACCTCAAACTAGGAAACTAAAGACGGTATTTATTTTAAATTGATGTTCCCTTAATTTGAGAAGAGCTATCATGTTTAACTAGTGAGGCAAGCATCCCCATAAACCAGTTAAGCTACCAACTTAAATGTTTACACAGTGCCTGATCATCGTCCAAATCATTCATTTTTAAATGCATAACATTTAACAAAGCTTTATAAAACTAAATCATCAAAATATCTATAGCTTTCAAGCCATCAATTTCCCATGACCGTATGTGCTAAATATCAAGTATCCCCAAGGTAGGAATTCACAGACCAAACTCTTTCATGTTCTTTCATGTATTCTAGTAGAACATGTATTCCACACCTGCAGCATTCCACAGTTGGAACCTAGACAGTTTGTGGGTGGATTGGTGCCATTAATGATACAATATAAACCTGGCAGCATCCAGTGTGTTGTTTCCGACCAGAGGGTTGGGGGGGGGCTGATGTAAAGAGCCCTGGGACGGCGGGGGATGCGGCACCCCGGGTGCCAAACTAACGAGCTAATGTGCTGGCGCTTGGCCTCCCGGGATTGGCATGTGTGAAGCAAGCTGAGACATGCACACATGCACCTACTGTAGCATAATACACATGCTGATAGAAACACACGCGCACAGACTGAAGGAAAACGGTGTTGAACAACCATTGAATCAAAACCTAGACAACGTTTATCTTCAATCGTTTTATTTTGAAAAGTAACAATCAAAATCTATTTGCTTGGATGCATTGCATTCGTCATGCTGTTTGGAATGGTCTATCGTAGTTAAAAGCGGTTATTTTTTCATTATAATCAGACACTAATGCCATCGCCGCCCTCATCTAAGGCCATCATGTAAGACGTGTCACACTCCGATTCGTATCATGCTAGCGTCGTCCTGACACGCCGTCCATAGACCCCTCTCCCTCCTGTGAACCGAAGCCAGTGTCCTGAGAGCTGCTGCTTCCGGTCGGAGAGGGAACCACCTTCACCTTCCCGGGTTTCCGGGAGTCCTCCCACCCGACCGTCTTCTTGGCTCCGTCCGCCTCCTGTTTCTTCTCCTTCCCCCCCTTGGACTCCGCCGGTTTCCCCTTCACTTCAATACTCATCCTTGCGCTCGACTCCTTAGCCTCCGATGCGTCCACTTTCTCCCCGCTGGGCTTTTCTCTCACCGTGTTGCCGTTCTTGTCTGTACTGTGTTCACTCTTTTTCTTCGTCTTTCCATCCTCCGTTTTCAAGTTCTCTCTCCATCTTTCCTCCTTGGCCTCGCCCCCTCCCACAGCCACAGCCACAACCACAGCCTCGCCTCCTGCCTTCTGACCCAAACTGGTTCCGTTCGTGTCCTCGGGGGTCACCTCCCCGGTGTTTGTACTGGCCGTGTTTTCAGCAATGTCCCCCGGCTCTGTTCCGTCTGCCGTCTCTTCCCTCTCATCTTCCGCCGGCCCCAGCCCGCGACCTTCCTCCATGTTAATGATGACACAGGCCGCCAAGGCCGCCACGGCCGCCGACTCCAACCCCTCCTCCGCCCCGCCTCCTGCACCACTCTCGGCGTTCTCCTCTGGCGGGGTCTTCTGCAGCGTCTCCTCCGTCACCCCCCCTCTGTCCCGGTTCTCCTCCTGCTCCTGGTGCGCGGCCTCCTCTTCCAGGCCGTGGTGTACCGTCACAGGAAGTGCTTTCTCCGTCTGGTCCTTGTTGAAGTCTTTAAAGTTGTTCTTGGCCCCCATGATGTATTTCCCCAGGATGGAGGAGCCTTCTCCGGGGGCGCCCTCCTTGCCGTTGAAGCCCTCCTTCACCAGCAGCTGCTGCACCACCTTCATCTCGCTGTGCAGCCTGCCCATCACTTTGCTCAGCGCCGTGATGCGGTTCCCGACGTCTGCGGAAAGAAAGACCAAGCAATCAGGATTTAATCTTAAAGTCATCGGGGAAGAAGTGTGCTCTATATCTAAAACAGGGACATCACCTAAGTACTGGTACTTAGCCACTTTATAATTTACACTTTACATGTTATAGTTTATAATTTATGTTGTTTATACCGCCTGTTTTGTTTGCCCTGTGTTTGTTCTGTTTGTTTTTACTTACTACTTTTGTTTTCATTAGAACTTTGTACTTTTATTGTATTGTATCTTATCCTGTGTTTTCCACTGCTACTGGGCTGTTGTAACAAAGGAATTCCCCCTCCGGGGATTAATAAAGTTGCTATCTATCCATCTATCAACAGAATCAAACGGAATTGCAACACAGATTCTGCATTTCATCCGCTCCTCCTTCCAGAATGACTTTGCATTGATCAAAGTGAAGACAGGGGAGTTTTGGACAGCATGTACCTTTCCTCTTGGTCTCCTCAAACTCCCTGCGGGCCGACTCTATGTAGCGCTGCACCAGAGCCCGGATCACCTGCTGCCTGTAGGAGATCTGCCTGTCCTCCGAGCCGTTCTCATTGGACTGCATAGGGGGATACTACACACCGCACACATGGATTATATTAACCCTTTTCTTTATAATTCTTATTATATTATATTATTATATTATAGATTATAGATTTCTAGAGCCACGGTAATGCGATGGAACTCACCATTGGGTCTAAAGGGGGATATTCTTTCTCCGAGCTTAAGTTACAACAGCAGCAGATCCGCCTGAAGATGGCCCTGTCACAGATCGAATCGTAGCAATTCATTGTAATGTCATTCATGAAGTGTGATTCGTTATTTGATCGAATAAAAATGATCACAGATGTACCTGATGAGGTAGAAGGTGGCCTTGGGGGAGGGGATGATGTTGAAGGGCACGGGCATGGTGAGGCCCTCCCTGAAGTAGCTGAGGTACAGCTTGGACCGGGCAAACTTCCACTCCACATCTGCATCGTCCTGCCAAGAAGGGAATATTGAGTGGGCTGTATCCGTACGGCTCACAGGAAGGTGATGAAAAGCTAATCTGATCCTTTGTGGTATGGTCGTTTCGGGCTAGGTATGACTCAGAGAGTGGTAAACGAGCTTGCGTTCTGGAGGTTGTTGGATGAAGCATCTCTCAAACACAGGTGAGAATTCTGTTTAAGTGGGCGGAATGGTAAATAAGCCATGCCTCCAGGTTTTAATTGACCCAGGTAAACCTTTGGTCTGTCTTGGCTTGGGCGGTGTGTTGTTTAACTTATCTACAAACTCATAAAACCTTATATTGTGTTTCCCACTAAGTGGAGAAGAAACCATTCATAATTGGTGTTAGCTTGAAACATGTCATCAGAAGAAGCATAGACTAAAATGATTGACATCAAAGGTGTGAACGCTGCAGCTGTGAAGACATAACCCTATTGGGCGTACCTCTATCTTCTGGAAGGAGTTGGTGATCATAGCAATAAGCATGTTCAGGAGGACGATGACGATGACCAGGGTGAAGATGCCGTACAGAACCCTGCCCACCAGCTCTGCCACCACATACTCCGGCATGTCCACATAGTCCTGGTTTGCCACACCGAACATGGTCCAGAAAAGGAAGCGGAAGGTCTCGTTGAACCTGCAGGAAGCGAGCCAAACTTAAATAGACAACCAAACAACTGAGACTGAAATGCAGGGACAGCACCGCCTCTGGTGACTTTAGTTATCTGTTTCAGTGGAATTTGCAATTTGTTTGATTCTTTTTTTACATTGCAAAGTACAATAAAACACATATAATCATCCTGAGGCTAATAGATGATGAAACAAAGGAGAAAGCAAGATGCAGTCACTGCATTGACTACAGATAAGCAGACTTAGGCAGTGAATCACTGGTTCGCCAGTATCATCGGCCAGAATCTGGATATGGTTTTCTGTGAAAAATGGCCTTACTTGCCGAGGCGCGGGGAGATGACGTAAGGAACGTAGATATTGTTCAGACCGCAGAGGAACGCTGTCCCAATGATCATCAGAATGAACATGAACCTAAAGACAAAAACAAAAACAATCGATTCCGCTATATAACTTCTGTAATACTGCATTGGATCGATTATTACAGGGATGAATGGCAGTTTACAACTGTAACTCTGCACATAGCGAGGAGGAACCCGGGATCGCTCTGGCAACCGTTCCAGTTGGTGTGCGACCTGCTAACCGGCCCTATCGTTGTGTCTATTGTTTTCGTCCTGTGAGGTCGGCACCTCATCATGTCATCAATCATCTTCCCGATGGAGATCTGCAGCGTTCCCAGGGACTCCTGGGCCGGCAGGATGTAGGCCAGCCGGGTGAAGCTCAGCATGCTGGTCACCGCAAACAGGACCTCTGCGATCAGCTGGGGGTCCTCCTGGTGCCACTGGTCCCGCACTGTCACACAGTGTCACACAGTGTCACACACACACACACACACACACACACACACACACACACACACACACACACACACACACACACAATATTAGTATTACAAACACACACCAAAGAAACAGCATCACTATCGTCATCGTTTTTATTATTACAGCAACAATTGTGGTCTCTAATAATAATGGCTATGGAGGGTTCAACTCCCAGCAGAACATCTCTCAATTTGACTTCCAGTGGCCTTCCTGTTATTGTATTTGAGCAAGACGCCAAACCCCTCACTGGTTCTAAATATTTTACATTAAGAACAATACTTTTTAGTCATTCAGATACATGTCATCGATGGTCATGTAGGGATTAGGCATCTCGTTCGGGAACTCAGAACCTTTCAACTGAACCCGGGTTGCTGCGATCAGGACTAAGCCTTAACCCGGTGAGCCACCAGGGCGGCCCTTAAACTTTATTCTGAATATGAGCATTACCCCGTACCGGTCTGGGTGAAGTATACGCAGTCTGCGCTGCCGCTGAGGTCCATGCAGTGGAAGTGACCCTTGAGCATGATGAGCACCCTGAGGGCGAAGGAGGCCAGGTACATGCTCAGCACCATCATGTCCAGGCAGTTCCACCAGTCCAGGAAGTAGCTCCGCAGCCCCTCGATCCACACCTCTTTGCACTCGTACCAGAAGAACCCTGGGGAACCGCCACAAGGACAGGACTTTTAGTACATTTGCTTTGGCAGTGATAATGTGTGTGCTGCCGTTACGTCAGAATTTTTTTTTTCTGAAATGAATGCAGTACCAATCTCATTGTATGTAACGACACCGTTTTTTCCTGTGTCAGCAAAATAAAATGCTTTCTATGCAAATAAATGAATATGTTAATGAATGCAGAAGGAGAGAGAGCGAGAGCTAGACAGCGAGATGGAGAGGCAGCCAAGTGGGTTGAAGAGCACCATGAGGCCTTCGAACAACAAGTCTCAGCAGCAGACATGAGCTGCGCGAGGAAGGGAAACAGAGAAGTAGACCAAAAGTGAGCATTGCGTGAGGATTAACTTTGATGATCCACAGTGCAATAGTCCGTGACACGGATATAGAAAAATATTTGAGGTCAGGAAGTGAAACTGCAAAGAGTCGTAAGTGACTGGTTCTTCATTGTTATGCAAGGTTATTTGTAAGGTTATACACAACGTACAAATTGGTGTTAAAATTCAACATTGTAAAATGCTTCTGCTGTTTGTAAAAATGGTTCTTTGATAGAGGCCTATTTGGCCTTAAAATATTTTAACTGTACTTGTAAAATGTGTGTTGTATTCAATGTAAAATATTTGTGTTTCAGTCGGTGGTGATTAGTTTTCCCTAAATGTCTGTTTTGTTTGAAGGACGGGAACCCTCGTCCTTTCGGCTAAGGGAGAGTGAGAGTGAGTGAGAGAGAGAGAGAGAGAGAGAGTGCGAGTGAGTGAGTGAGAGTGAGTGAGTGAGAGTGAGAGAGAAAGAGAGAGAGAGCGTGATAGAGAGAGCGCGAGTAAGTGAGTGAGTGAGTGAGTGAGAGAAAAAGAGTGAGCGAGTGAGAGTGAGAGTGAGTGAGCGAGTGAGAGAAAGAGAAAAAGAGAGTGAGAGAGTGTGAATGAGTGAGTGAGTGAGCGAGCGAGTGAGAGAGAGAGCAAGAGAAAGAGAGCGAGTCAGAGAGAGAGAGAGAGCCGTAGAGATACCGAGACAGAGAGGATGGGGTGAGAGAGGGAGGTCGACGGACACAGAGTGAGGGAGAAACAGAGAGACGACCCACCGACGACCCACACCATGTGGAAGGAGCTGTGCAGGATGTTCTGCTGGCGGGAGGCGAACACGTCGCGGTACAGCTCCATGGTGATGGACTCCCCCAGCAGCGTGATCAGGAACCACAGGTAGGAGGCCGAGTGCAGCAGGAACTTGATGACCGGGATCTTCAGCGTCTTTCCCAGCTGGAGGAACGGAGAAACGACGCGCTGCGTTGGGGCTCCGTTCTCCAGTCGGGCCGCACAGCTCAAGGCCCCTGATCTGATCTTTAACCTTCGTCTTACACACAGACTGATGTGGAATATTTCCCGGTACGTCCGTCTGTCTGTCTGTCTGTCTGTCTGTCTGTCTGTCTGTCTGTACAGTATGTATGGATGTCAATTATGGCCCCCATCTCACTCCTGATCATCCCTGGAAGGAGGGATCCCTCACTCTGCGTTCCTTCTCAAGATTTCTTCCTTGCTAATTAAGCAGGTTTTTTCTTGCCCTCTAGGGGGCTAAGGTCAGGGGCCGTGTCATAAATATGTGGCCTGTTAAGGCCTTTGAGACTGTACCGGAGATTAAGGGCTATACAAATGAATTACTGGAGTACTAGAGTAATGACCACATAGGAGTAGGGTTTCACCTTTGACTTGGGGGCGATCCAGTAGATGAGGCAGAGTAAGGGCATGGTGACAAAGATGGTGATGGACACCAGCAGCTTCCAGGCGGTCCGGCTGCCCCGCCAGCCCGCCAGGTTACCACACCAGATGGAAGACAGCACCTGCTGGCAGATGGGGTGGGCCACAAACTACACACACACACACATACACACACACACAACAAACACACATGAAGGACAGCGAAATCAAGTGTTTGTCGACCACAAACAGTCCAGTGATGTCCAATGATGAAGAGAGGACAGCCGTTCAGAAGACAGTGGGGGTGAAGATGGGGTGGGGATGACGTAAACAAACGCTCCACCTGCTTCTGGTTGTAGTTGACGGCCAGCCGCAGGCGGGAGAGGTTGGGGATCCCCTCCTCAAAGGCCTGCTCGTCCTGGGGGTCCGAGCAGTCCTCCCCGGCGCTGTTGAGGATGGTGGTGACCTCGCTCTGGTTGCGACACATGCCCAGAAGCTCCACCGCAAACTCCTGGCACAGCTCCTCCAGCGCCAGGTACTGCGGCTGAGACACACACACCATTGCTAGTTCGATCCCCCCCGCTTCTCCTAGCGAGGAGTGCCGAGGTGTCCCTGAGCAAGACGCCTCACCCTGACTGCTCCTGATGAGTTGGTTGTCGCCTCGTATGTTTGACTTCGCCGTCGGCGTGTGAATGTGTGTATGAATGGCTGAATGTGGGGCAGTATTTGTAAAGCGCTTTGAGTGGCCACTGGTTAGACAAGCGCTGTATAAATGCAGTCCATTTCCCATTTACCTTGAACTCGGGCTCCTTCTTGGACAGCTTGCGGAGCTCCTTGCTGAGGCCGAAGGCGGTGAGCATGGCGTCCTCCGAGGTGACGGACAGGTAGGCGCGGCTGGCGATGCCGCGGTACGTGTTGATGCGCGACAGGGAGAACTTGAGCAGGTCGTACTGCCGGCCGTTGCGGCACTCCAGGCAGGCGCAGGAGATCTTGTGCGGCCAGGGGATCTCGTGGCCCTTCTGCGTCAGCATGCTGACGATCTCGTACAGGTCCTTCTGGCAGGCCAGGGTCAGCGGCGTCACTCCCGGGGCGAACTGCGAGTTGTCAATGGAGTGGTCGAAGATGGCCTGGGAGAAGGAGTGCACGTCCATCTTGTTGCCCTTCTCCTGGTCCAGGCGGTCCAGCAGCCGCTTGACCACGCGGGGCTGGTTGGTGTCCACGGCGACCAGCAGCGCCTCGTGGATCTGCCTGAAGTTGAACTTGACCCCGTGGATGAGGGCGTCCATCACGCCCTCGTTGCCCAGGCGGATGGACAGGTTGAGGGCCTCGCGCCACAGCCGGTCCTCCGATTCGTCCAGCTGCCGGATGATGCCGTCGCCGGTGTTCAGCAGGCTGCTCACCATCTCCCCCTTCCCCTCCTGGATCGCCGTGATGAGCGCCGGGGGGAACTGCATCTTCTTGTTCACGATCTCCCGCCATTGCTCCGGCTGCAGGCGGGGGAACACCGGTCACAGGTTCGGGAAGTCGGGGATGGAATCTTTTTTTATTTCGCAGCACAAAATGTACAATCATTCTGCCTAACCATATTTATATAGACACGTTATATTCAGGTCGGAAAAAAAATGAAACAGAAATAAATGATAATGTTCTAATCTTGAAAATAGTCGATGCAAATAACAAAAGAAATGTGCAAATAATAAACCATGTACTGTATTCAAAGTATGCTTCATGTAGAAAATAAGTTTCTGTCTTACCGTGAGGTTTTCCATCACTTTTTCAACAAAATAATAACGGTGATCAAATAGCAGACTCTCAAGGAGAAAACAGCATCACAATCCTGGGAGCAATCCCACCCTGAGGGTTTGAAGGTCGCCCCTGTCAGAAGGAGCGGCGGTACGAGAGCTCACAGCTAAGGTGGTCGGATGAAGTGTACTCCAAGCACGGGTGGAGCCCAGGATCAACTGACAAACGGTGATCAGAGGACGCCACCTGTTTCAAAGAGCCAATAACACGCCTCACGTCCCACGGGGCCCGGTCCAATTAAACAGTAGCTGTTCCAGTGTGTTGCACGCTTGGTTGGTCATTCAACTAGGAAGTGTTGCTGCCTTTAAACAGGAGTCATCTCTGCTCTACCCTCAGGGAGACGGGGCCATGATACAATTAATGAAGGGGAGCCCTGAGAGCAGAGTAGCTGTCCCTTGGTGGAGCCAGGGGAGAGGGAGGGGGAGGGAAGGAGAAAAACAAGGCGCTACAGCCGCTAATAGATACATATATTGTTTTAACAGTCTGTGACTTGATGTGTTAATGTGAACACCTGTAAAACGGTACAATATAGCACTTGGTGAATAGTGAGGTGAATGAGGGGGAAATTGTGTTTGAATGGATTATAAATATGAAAATATCAATGCGTGATTTAAATAAAACGAGTTAATTACATTTGCATGGCTCTCCTGAAAGATTAGTACACATGAAATGAAAAACAAAAACAAGGAGGTTTTTTCACAGAACTATTTACTATATTTTGCAGATTACACAACAAATTCAGACCCTTTTAAAATTGGGCCTTTCACTCACACCTTTTCGACTTTGGTATATCGACCTATTATTACAAATTACTTCTGCACACAAAACACCCTTATAAAAGCTGCAACTGGCACAACTTCATATGTCCTAATCCAACCTCAAAAGGGGCGATCAGAAACCCTACTTGGGTTGAACTACAGGAGGTGCCCGCAAAACAACCCTTGGAGACACCAGTAGGTCCAGATATTCAATCACAAAATAATGTAAACCCAAGATCCAAGTTAGACATGTACTTAATAATATGGACACATAAATCTTTGTCTCCTTTTGCTCCATTGTGCGTGTCGATGTGTATCAATGGTAAACCAGCCCTTTTAGCTGCATTGGAGCCCTGCAGTCGCAGTCAGTAGTTAAAGAGAAACTTTTGACACATGCACCAATTGAAGTCCTATTACAGTTGCTTTCAAGACTAACTATTCACCAGTAATGCAGAGGAAGCTTGTGAATTGAATTGACCATCATTGAAATTAGCATAAATTGAAGCTAAGTTACAATACCTTTCCTAAATAAAATACCATACCACTATGATGAAGCAAAAAGCATGGGAATAAAATTGCCATTTTCATTCTTCCGAGATACAGATGCTTAATCGCTTATGAAGTAAAAATACCATGATCTTGTAAAACAACTGAAAAGTCACATCATGAATGGAACTCTGAGTCATCATTGTTTCCAAAGAAAACCGTGTGGACAACTTTACACCCGGTGACACAAACGACTTCAGCACCACACGTTCCATTGGAAGTGGAGTATCAGTTCTACCGAATAGGTCTGAAAGACGATTTTCATTGATTTGACAGGTAAAATCATCTAAATAAAAAGACATCGTTAAAAAAAGATTTAAAAAAAATTCCAAAAACAAATAAGGAAGAAATTCTCTATATGCACATCACCTTTAAAAAAAACCCCACAAAAACACTGAGGAAGGAGAAACTCTTAAAAGCAACAAAAAGGTCTAGCGAGCCAAGCATCGACCCTGCGTACAAAAACAAGAAGCAAACAGAAGTCCGAACAGCGTCCTTCAGGGCTGGAGGGCGGGGGCAGGGGCCCGGGGCCTTTGCACAGTGCAGGGTTCTTCAGGAGCCACCCCGGAGCTACTGCTTCACTGACTCTGCGTCCTCCTTCATCTTCTGCTCTTGCATGCGGCACCTCGTGGAGCCTAGGAGACAAAGCGATTCACACACACACACATGAGAACGAACACACACACACACACACACACACACACACACACACACACACACACACACACACACACACACACACACACACACACACACACACTTCGGTGCACACCACTGCAACAAGGGGAAGTGGCAAATGTAACCAAGAGCACAAAGGTGTCTGGTGTCAACAGAGTTTCCACCTACTCATCTCTGCTAGCCTCTGTATGAGCGTAGACTCCCCGGCCGCTTTGCTGAGAACGAAGGGGAAAAAAGGTTTTAAACAAAAGGCCCGCTATGCACGTGCCTGTGGAGGGTGTATATGTGGATCCAGATGACCAACCTGCCGTCGGCCTCATCCTGTCCGTCCGTGTCAAAGCGCAGCCTCTTCAGGGGCTTGGGGGCGGAGCCCAGCTCCATGGTCCTCTTTAAGGAGCCGTCACTGCTGTTCACCATCTGGTTGATCTTTTGGAACCGGTTGGACGGCTGCAACACACAACACACACACACACACACACACTCAACAAAGTGTCCACGAATATGACCTACACATGCACAATGAAAATAGGAGGCATTCGAACAATATGCACTTCACTCTACTCATCAATATTCAAGTCCAAAAAGACACTGACCCCGAATGATTCACCGATGGAGACCAGCATTCTGCAAAGGTCACAGGATAGACGGTTAAAGCAACTGATTCAGATTCAGATTTTATTTGTCACATACAAAACAATAGGCGTGTACAAAACAAAACAACATGTGTGTTGTTTGTCCATGTGTCCATGTGTCCGTGTGTGTGTGTGTGTGTGTGTGTGTGCCCGTGTGCATGCGTCCACGTTCTGAAGTGACCAGGGGACCGGGGCCCAGCAGTACCTGGACCGGGGGGTCATGATGCTGGGGGACATGCGGGGGTTCTTCAGCGGCGAGATGTAGACATTGTTGCTGCCGGGCACACGCAGCGGGGAGCTGGGGTACTTGTAGGGGCTGCGGGGGATCTGCGGGATGGGAGACAGGGTAGGGGGCTGGGGAGGGGGACAGAGAGAGCCTCGTTTGAGATGGCCCTGCGTTAAGGTGCTGGTGCTCAGCCGCCCGGGGTCCTCACTCAGCCTGTGACTGTGGGCCGGGAGCGAGACGCCGTCACTCTACCGGCTCATAGAGTGAGGTGGATCACAGTAAAGCCAAAGTCTACCTAATGGACCATGAGATAAGATGATGGTGTGAGGGTTGTGGTGGTGGTGGTGGTGTGAGAGGACTGTGTTTCCGACTCCCCCATCAAAAATGTTTCCAGTGCTCTCCGAGCCTTTTTCTGTTTGCAAACATGAAATTCGAGTTTTTGTTTGTGTTGCTCTACAAACACGAGGTGAATTGTGTGTGGGGTTAAGAGTGGAGAAGGAGGTGGTGGTGGTGGTGGTGGTGGTGGTGGGAGGGTGTAGGAGGGGGTGAGAGAGTGATGGAGGTAGTGGTGGTCCAAGGGTGGAGAAGTGGGAGTGAGGTGGAGGCGGGGACTCACCCTGATGGAGGCGTACTGCATGATGTTGTTCTTGAGCTTCTGCATGAACACCTGGTTGTAGAAGACGATGATGGAGTCGTGGTGCGGGCCCCGGGTCTCCGTCCCCTCCGTGATCAGCACGTGCTTGAAGGTCTGCGTTTTTACGATCACAGAGTCATTGAACCCCCCAAAACGTCTCACAGTGTTGTGCAGCGGCCTTCCCCACACACCGTCTTAAAGGGGTGATATCATGCTTTTTTTCGACTTTTCCCTTTGCTTTAGACTGTTATATGACATATGTATGCATGTTTTACGTCTGCTAAACTAGAAAAATCTAAATCCAAGTGTGAGCCGGGGGGGGGGGGGGGGGTCTTCACGTCCACTGAGAACGCCCCTAAATAAGTGCATGAAACAGCTAGTTTGCGCTCAAACTTTACTTTCGTCACAGTGTGACGTGTGTGCAGTGGGCGGTGCTGAAGTGCAGAAGTCGCTCCTCCCGGCACACAGCATTGTGTACAACTTCTCGGGGGTGTGAACAAACATGCAAAGCATTCGACCAACCTAACCCAATTCTAGTAGAACCCCCCCCGTATGCAATTATTAACCCTAAAAAAGTATTACAAGTAATAGCACTGCCTCGGTGAGGTAGTCCGTGGTAGTTTGGCTGTGTCTATACTGTGTCCGTATGTTCCTCCATGAGGGGCCCTCATCGTCCACTCACCTCCTGGTTGGTGTTGGGCATGGTCTTGTAGGCTGTGACGATGGTCTTGAAGCGCAGGTCCACGTTCTTCACTTTGCAGATGGCGTACATCGCCGACATGATCAGCTGCAAGCAGGTCGATGACGGACACAAGAGGGGGGGGGGGGGGGGGGGGGTCACCAAAAATAATCTTCATACAGACGAGCGGTTTAAGGAAGGAGAAGGGACCGTGACGATCAAAAAGAGACTGAGAGACAGGGATTGATACAAATTAGGGATGGCGAAAATTACAAATATTCTTGACCGACCACCGAGCCTCATTAACCGGTTGAAACCGGTTAACCGATCAGATTAAAATGTGCTATTTGAAATAACCAGCCATTTCGAGCCATGCCAGCCGCCTGCTATTTCGTAACTCTACTTATCTCTCACTCACTCACTCACCCACCCCCGGCCTTCCAATCACGTCACTTTTTTAAATCCCCTACAGCATGGAGTCCAAATGGCTCCATAGTTTGGATACGAGGTGATAGCGTTGAAAATACAGGTTTGATATGAGTGGACACGGGGATAGCACCCGGTCCATCCGAGTGAGAGGCAGTGGCTCTAACAGCGGCACGACCTGTGTTTGAATTGAAACACGAGGCGTGCTTATTGCAAGTTGACCGTGTGTAGAGAGCGGGCTCGAACGCCCACAATGGTCTGAGATGGCGCGGACCTGGTTGAGACCCTGCGCGGGATTCAACAGGGGCCAATCGGAAGAGGGCAGCGTTAGGAGGTCATTTGAAACATTGCCGTGGCTCATTTAAGTAAATGACCGAAGAGACGCAGCTTGTTTAGTTTGGAGGAGACGGTAGTGTTAATAATAATAATAAAGCAAGATGATCATCATCATTACCTTATCTGTTACCATTGAACATCCTGAAATGTAGTCATTTCCACGGAATATTGCCTAATAGACTGCAACATGATAAAACAGGCACCTTCAAAATGTGTAAAAGACGCACCAGCCAAGGCAGGTCTAACTCACTGTGTGTCTTATAATAACAGACAGAACAACTATTTTTTTGCTGTCGTCTGCCTGCCCTCTAACCTCGAGTGTTTTAGCCTGCAGCCTAAAAGTTTTACTTTTCGCAAACGTTGCGAGCTTGCGAACCCTAATTTAAAATTTAGTGTGAGGGATAATTTGTTCACTTCACACAAAAAGATCTTGGAATGAGATGGCTAACTGTAGTCTTATAGCGTTTAGTCTACTGTCCATAATAATTAAGGGGATTAATTGAGGAGAAATTAAACGGTGGGCTAGAGACGCTGTGTCCGTCCAACTTCCAATAAGTCACCTCATCTGATCATCTTTTTGTGTGAAGTGAAACCAACCCACACACTCCACAGTCCACACTGACCCTAATTTATTTATTTATTTTATTTATTTTATAACCGACAAGATTTATCGGTTAACGTTGATACGTTCACCGTCAACCATCGGTCAAACGGTCATCGGTTAACAGTCAGGGACAGTGAGAGATAGAGAAGAACAGCAGGAGAGAGAGAGCCTTACAGACAAGAGAGAGAATACAAACCTACAAATGGATGTGCATGCGTGCGTGCGTGTGACAAATAGAGACACATAGGCGACGGAGAAACATTGACAGAGGGAGACAGAAATTGAGAGACGGGTAGAGACAGAGAGAAAAGAGAGACAGACGGCTAGAGAGGGAGGGAGATGGACACAGAGAGACAGACAGACAGACAGCCGGTGGGCAGGCGGCCAGTGGTTGAGGCGCTACCTGGTCCAGGTGACGGTCTGTCATCAGCTCGTACTGGTGCTGCAGGGTGTACTGGAGCAGTGTCCACATGAAGGGCTCCAGCTCAGGGTTGGAGGACAGCAGGTAAGAGCACAGCATGTTCAGCCTAGTGTAGGCCAGTCGGTACACTGCACGGGGCAGGTGGGTGGGGGGGGGGGGGGGGGGGGGGGGGGGGGGACATTCAGGGACACATTAGACACTATGAGGCGGGTTGTAGGCTGACCACTCCACGCCTCAGGTTCTCTGGTGTGAGAGGTGATAGTGAAAGACTCGGCAGTGATGGTATCGCGGTTTATTGAGATCATGCAAGGGATTGTCCCAGGCTATAAAAGTTGATGGCGGTTATAACTTCCCTAATCTATGAATGGCATTCTGTTACGGAATATAGGAACATGAATATGGGCCACTGTCGTAAGAAACACACAACTGTGTGTATAGATTGCAGGCAAAGTAAGCAGTGAAAGTATTGGTGCGTAACTCTGTCTGTCAGCTCATTCATACTTAAAATCCTTTTCCATCTCCACTTCCATTCGACTTCACAAAGTGATTATTACCACTTACTAAGGGGTAATAATCTTATTACCCCTTAGTAAGTTTATCTTAGCATTACTAAGATAATATTACACTATAACATTATGACACACACGGCCACTGTCCAATACAGTCAAGACATAAAACGATAAAAACTACCAACTTTATTCAGTTGGAAAACAGAGGTGGCAGTCAGTTGGAAACCAACTTAATTCAGATTTTAAAGACGTTGCTTTCATCACGTGTGAAGTCGGGTCTCACGTTTTTTGTAGAAGAGGCTGAGGGAGTTGGAGCGCGGGTGTTGCGGGGTCTGTGCCTGGGGGAAGGACACCTGGCTGGTGGGGGTCCCGGGGCACTCAGGGGGAGGAGGCACGCGGTGGCCCGGACGCACAGGGGACAGATAGCTGCAGGGAAGATGCAAATAATAAATACAACCATTTAGTAATTTAGCTTCAATCCAAGCGATTTAGAGAGGTCATGTTCCTGTGGTTCCTGAGCAAGTCGGTGTTTGGCATCTTGCTAAGGATTCCTACAGGTAGACTGCAGTGCTGGTCGATCGAACCCGGGACCTTGTGAACATCCTGTTCACCTCACCTCATATGCGGGCCCCTGACTTTTTTTTTTTTTTTTTTTACACAACTCCAGTCACTCCCGTCTCTTCATATCAGAGATGGACGTGTTTTAAATCAGTAAAATAGGATAGGATAATATATATAGGCTAGGATGACCAAAGAGTCTTTAAATGATACAAAACAAATTAGTTTGAACATTACGACAGTCAACTATGCTATTTAACTATGCCATACGTCTCACTGACGAGACCGGTTATTGTGGTGATGAAGGAAACGACCCACAACATTGCACAGGCTGCTTAAGAGACATCTAGCAATGCAGGTTCTTGAGTAATTCACACACTCTCCCCACACTCTCTTTAGGTCAATTAGAAAAGAACAGACAAACAGCAGTCTACGTTTTATATCTTTCTATACGTATATTTACCAATGCATTCAATATGTATTCATTAAAAGTGGATGACAAAAGCGACTTCAATAGTGAGCTTAAACAGCTTAAACAGGTTAGCCTTCTCACTGACTAATGCTACGCAGAGCAGCCAGGACCTTTAGGCCTGAGGTCAAGCAACCCTGCTATGCAGAGCTGAGACAGGTTAAGGGCGTTAGGATGAGGGATGTGGTTGTGTACTCACAGGTCTGCAGCCGTGTGGTTGTGCTGCAGGGGCTGGCTGAAGGCAGCGGGGGTCTCGGGCAGCTCGGCCGAACCCTCCCCCTGGGCCTGCTTCAGGAGGTCGAACACCAGGGAGCCCTACGGAGACACGACAACGACAAGCGCAACCAATGAAAACATTGACAGGGGTCGTTTTTTTTTTTTTTATCAAAAATTACAAACTGGTGATTAGGTGAAGACCGAAAGGACGAGATTGCGGGTACAAGCGGCCGAATTGGGTTTTCTCAGGAGGCTGGCCGGCGTCTCCCTTAGGGATAGGGTGAGACGCTCAGCCATCCGTGAGGAACACGGAGTAGAGCCACTGCTCCTCTGCTTAGAGGGAGTCAGTTGAGGTGGTTCATCTGGTAAGGACTCCCACTGGGCTCCCGGAATGAAACCCCCACATCCTGTTTGATGGTGTGAGGTAAGACTTCAAAACATACAAACAGATGGAAACTAGCCTTCTGGCTAAATCTAGCATATTTACAGAAATGTTTATTAATATGCACTGTCCCTGTCAAATAAACTATAAAATAAAATAAAATAAATGAATTGGTCACACAAAAGGGTATTGTGTAAAATCGAATTGGGTAAAACTAAAAATTGGGTTGTGGTGTCTAGATGGGAACTCTGGTATATAGAGTCCTACAAACCATGTGAGTCACTCTAAGAAGAAGAAAGGAAGTCATGTGAGTGAAATTATACAAATTTGCAAGGTTGCAACTAAAGTCACCAACCCACTTTTCATTTACACAAAGCAACTTTGACAGGGGTTTTTTTTTGACAGGGGATTTTTGTATGATTGGCCAAAATAAAAAAAACTATATATTTTAAACAATAATCCTTCTTAATCCTGCACAAACATTAAGCAGGCATATGCAGATAATCACAAACTGTTTTACAATGCAAACAAGGAAAAAGAGCCGTGCAGTGGCACACCCATACTTAGACCAAGCCCAGAAAGTGAGCCTGTGTGTGTGAGCCTGCGTGAGTGAGCGTGTGTGTATGTGAGCGTGTGCGTGTGTGTGGTCTAGTATCTGCTGCTCCTCCTACTGCAGTGTGAGAACAGTGCAGATTGTGTGAAGACCGCGACTAGAGGCTTCACTCTGTGCGAGAACAGAAGGTTACGAGGACGGCTTCACAACGAGGAGGGGAAACAGCCCGGCTGCAGAGTTATGGAGAGGGAAATGACGACGCCTCCCATGCAGACGTTGGACCTTTGAACGGCTGACTTGGAGGCTAAAGTCAAGGCAGTTCTCTCTGTGAATGAGGATCCTCAGAGCTGACCGACAGCACGTGCACTTTTTACAGTCAACCGCACCTGGACCAATTCTCCTGCTAACAAGAGGAGTATAAAAGGAGGAGTAAATAAATGGACTGTCCGAGGGCATTCGACAACAACAACAACAAAACAAAAAAAGGTACTTTGCAAGTTTGTTATAAACGCGGAAAGATACATGCCAAACAAAGGAGTTACTTTAATTTCAGCCTGTATTTGATTGGAGGCTGGTTGAACAGCACTATTTCGGCATGCCTGATATTCACTCCATTTAAAACCGCTACACTACGGCAATAACTAACATGGCTAACGACACGCAACAAAACATTCCGTGTAACCAAAGTGATTCCTTCAAGCACGACCTGTATGTCACCTCGTTCAGCCTGGTGTTCTTCGTCGGACTGCTCTTCAACATAGTTGCTATATACATATTTGCCTGCACGCTGAAGTTGCGCAACGAGACCACCACGTACATGATGAACCTGGTCTGCTCAGACCTGCTCTTTGTGCTCAGTCTGCCCTTTCGGATATACTACTTCATCAAGCGCGAGTGGCTGTTTGGTGACATGGCGTGCAAGCTCTCCGTCTCACTGTTCTACACCAACATGTACGGCAGTATCTTCTTCCTCACCTGCATTAGTGTGGACCGCTTCCTGGCCATCGTTTACCCCTTTCGCTCGCAGACCATTCGCACCAAAAGGAACGCGAAGCTGGCCTGCTGCGTGGTCTGGGTGATGGTCCTGTCTGGGACTCTGCCCACCGGGTTCCTATTGGAGACCACGTCGCACAACAACTTAAACTCTGACACCAAGTACTGCTTTGAGCAATACTCGCGCTCACAGTGGAAGGACGACCTGTCCAAGGTGGTGATCTTCATGGTGACCGTGGGATTCCTGATCCCGTTCATCCTCAACGTGTTCTGCGCCGTCAGGGTGCTCATGACCTTGAGGAAACCGCAAACGCTCAGCCGCGGAGGTGCCCTCAACAAAACCAAGATCTTAAGGATGATCCTGGTCCACCTTCTCATCTTCTGCTTCTGTTTCCTCCCCTACAACGTCAACCTCGTGTTCTATTCGCTGATGCGGACCAAAGCTCTGAAAGGCTGCTATGCGGAAACCGTGGTGAGGGCCATCTATCCTGTGGCCTTTTGCATAGCAGTGACAAACTGTTGCTTTGACCCCGTCATATACTACTTCACCTCAGAGACAATCCAGAACTCAATCAAGCGCAAGTCTATAGCAGTGCGCGATAAGGTCTCTCAAGCAATGGTCATGGACAACCAGCGCGATGGCGGGACTTTAAACTCAAACCTTGGGACTCTGAGAGCCAAACTATTCAACAATGAGTCTTCTGTCTGAATTGTGCAAAAACATGTTCCTCGCCATGATAGATCAGAAAAAGAGTGCAGTAATTGCACCATACAGATGTTTATAACCTTCTGTAATCAGTATTACATTTCACTTGCAAATATATTGGCCTGGAGAATTGGAAAAACTAAACAGGAACTGTAGAACTGAGTTTTTCCTCAAGTCATAGGAGATGGATACTATAACATAATGAATATATTCACAACCAAATGTGAGGACCTTGTAAACCACAACACAGGATGTCTCACATTTCCTGACACCTCTTTAAGGGACCTCTTTAAGGTGAAGATAACTGGCGTTGAGATTGTTTTTCATTGTCAGCCATTTTAAGCATTGCTCTGTGCTTGAATGCAGAGGAGTGCTATTGGCTGGGTGGAGTCCTTTACTGCCCAGACCACGTCTGAATGACTCCGAGTTGGACTTTCATCGCCATCCCGCCAATGCGACATCATTAACCATATGTGCCAATGTTATATCCCTCTTCAGGCTTGCATCATGTAAATTGGTCTCTTGAACTTGACAACTCAAATCAAAGCTGACATTTCCATCTGCTTTTTTCAGTGTTGTTCTCAAAGAACATGGTATTGTCCAAAGAATGCCACCAATGTTTTATTTTAAATTATTCCATTTGATTTCTTCTATGTTTGGTAATGCTGTACCGAGGTTATATATGTGGAGTTTCTAAGAGTATAGTGATGTATACATATTTGTACTAAAACCAACAAAGAAAGCCATGTATTTGACTGAAGTTCTTTCCCAGACATATTTAGAGAAGTACACTGTTATTCTGGTTGACCCAATGATGGTAAATGCTTCTTTAAAATGATGACTCCATAGTGAGTCAATACTAATATACAGTTGTTTTAGGTGTGGTCTGTGCAGTATCCCCAGTATGGCGTACTAGAAAATCAGGAAGACCAGAGCTGCAAGTTTATTGAATGCCTCTGTGAGGCAATCCATAAAGTAAAGGGTTGTCACACAACTTCCATCAAAGACATAACTCCCTATTCCTGCAAACATTTAGGAATGACCATCAACCAGTATTTTGAGGAGGATTATCAACAGATAATGATGTTAACACAAAGCTTAAATGGTTAACAGTATCCAGACACACACGACCAAAGCCTGGAACAGAAAGCATATGGCCTCGTAAAAACAATGTTTTGCAGGAGTTATGCATTCCTTCTGATGCACTATCCCTCAAGTCAAGACAGTCCCTAGCCTGCTCTTCTGGTAAGATGGATATTCAAGCACAGGCAAGTAAGTGCGTGTCTTCCACCGTGAAAATATGCAGTTCATTGCTCAATGACAGCAGCAGTATTTTACTAGGTGCGGGAAATCACACCGTTGCCCCCGCATAAGACAGATGTAGTCGTGGAGTAACAAACAAAAAGCAATCCATGAAAACACAAGTGCGAACATCAACAATGATTTCTCGATAAAGGATCTAACTAGTACTGTTGTACTAGAAAGTTACTAATTTAGCACTTACGAGTACTAAATGAGCCCCTTACTAGATCTTTACTAGATCCCATTACTAGACCCTTACATGATCCACGTGCGTGCGCATGTTTTAATGAGCAAGTGAGTGAGTTAGTGAGTGATTGAATGAGTGAATGAGTGAGTGAAAGACTGTGCATGTGGGCGTCAGCTGAAGAACGCTACCATCACCACTAGTGTATGCACTCGTACAGCATCATATCAACAACAGCTCCTGCGCATCAGCTGACTGGAACTGTGCCTTCAGCGAGAGCTCAGGTAAGTTTATTTTATTTCAGTTAATTGAACAAAACCTATCAATCCATCTCTATAGATATAACTTAATTTACATATGAATTTATAAATCAGAATTTTTTATAACAAACAATACTTTTTTCAAATTATTATTATTTTCAATTATAGACCAAATTTGAAAAGTAATACAAAAATATGAAATCCATCGATTCATATGTTGTCGTTTTTTACATACAAATACATGGCTTGGATTTAGCATCTTCTCTTGCTTTAGTTTTTCACTAAAGCAAGACCTATAACAATAGACTATGTACATTGAAATATTTATATTATTTTATTTTATTGGTTCTATTATGAATTAGGATTTTATTAGGGGCAGTTTGTAGACCTCCATTAAATTCAGTTTAGACAGTGGAAAATTGTTATCAGGTGTGTTTGTCTTTGAATGCGTTACCAGAACCAGAAGTGGTAGTTAAATTCAGTTCACAGAATCTCCCCCGACGCGCATCCAATAAAACAGAGCTGTCTCGACCGTATACCAGTTTCATACCGTACCTCTGCATATTGGCTCCTCATAAACAACGTACAGATATTGCAATCATTTAAGTGCATACTTGTCCCAACTGCCGCAGCCAAAACATCCGCAGCCATGTCGTGTCATGCTCACAACCGCTTAATTTCCTCCAGTCATGAAGAGCACACATCAATAAAGCCTGGCGACATCACGCCCGCACACATCCATCAGCCATGGAGCCGTGGAACACGACCAAGAGGCCCTTCTCCGCCCTGTCCAACTGCACCCTGGACACCAGCTACCGCTTCACCTTCTACCAGATCTCCTACGGTGCCATCTTCATCGTGGGCCTGGCCACCAACAGCCTCGCTCTCCATCGGCTCTGGCACTCCCCGCGCACCCTCACCAGCACCGTGGTCTACATGGCCAGCCTCTCCGTGGCCGACATGTGTTTCGTGGCCTCCCTGCCGCTGAGGATCTACTTCTACCACCTGCGCAGACGAGCCTTCTCCGCCTCGCTGGCCGACCGCGCCACCTGGCCCCCCGGCGGCGCCTTCTGCCAGCTGACCTTCACCATCAAGTACATCAGCCTGTACGGGGGCATCTTCTTCCTGGTGTGCATCGCCCTGGACCGCTACCTGGCCGTGGTGCACCCCGCGCAGTCGGCCCTCCGCCGCCTGCGCTTCGCCCGGCTGCTGAGCGCGGCCATCTGGTGCCTGGTGCTGGGGCTCAGCGTGGGCCTGCCCATGCTGCGCTACGCCGGCGTGGTGTCCCTCCTGCACCACCCCTGCCTGCTGGACCCCACCTCCCGCCGCCAGCGGCCCCTGATCCTGTCCGCCCTGGGCCTGGTGCTCGGCGCCTTCCTGCTGCCCACCGCGCTGCTGCTCTACAGCTACTGCCGCGTGCTGAGCGTGCTGGGGCGGCCGCGCCACCGCTGCCGCGCCCAGCGGCGCCACACGCTCACCGTCATCTACTGGGTGCTGGCCGTGTTCCTGCTGTGCTTCGCCCCCTACCACGTCAACCTGCTGGTCTACACCCTCAGCCACGTGGGCCTGCTGCCCGTGTGCGGCCTGGCCCGGGCCAGCATGGCGCTGCACCCCGTGGTGCTGTCGCTGGCCAGCGCCAACTGCTGCCTCAACCCGCTCATCTACTACTTCTCCAGCAGCCTGGTGCACCGCGAGCCGGGAGCCAGTGGGGGCAGCAGCGGCAGCCACGGCGACGTGCTGCCGCCGCTGGCCGTGTTCACAGAGGCACCGCGGTAGAGCGCACGCTCGGCACAATGATATGTGAGGGGGCAACGGCGTGACCCTTATCACTGCAGGAGATGTACAGTGTTGTCGAAGTGTTGTCGAATGTATTTAGCCTAGCGTGAGTCCAGTTTTGTCAATCAAACTGAAGGCCATTTTGTGAAATGTATTGTTATTGTTATTTATTTAAATAATTGAATGTCCTATATTTTTGAATGGTTTAAACTGGACTGTTGGGATGAAACAATTCAAATACCAGCCGCTTTGCAGCTCGCAGGCCAACAGAGTGTGCAGGGTGTTGGGTTCATTTCCTGCGAGCGCAGCACACGTCAAAGCAGACACTGTTGTGTCAACACAGCCACACTCACCTTCCTCCAGGCCAGGGTCTCCATGATGAGGTGCTCGCAGATCTCCAGGTGCTTCACGATGTCTTTGCTCAGGCTAGGCTCAGCCTTGATGAAGCTCTCGATCACCTTGTAGAAGTCGAAGGCGGCCAGCTGGAACACGTCCAGGATCCAGGGGAAGCTGAGGTCCGTCTCCGCAGGTTCCCCGGTGCCGCACGTGGCGTGGGTGTACCCTCCGGTCTTCACACCGGGCCCTGTACCGGACAGGGAACCCGTTTGTTATTGAAGGGACATCAGGTTTCCTGCCGCTGAATGGACAGCAGGGCTCGCGATGCGTTCTTATTCGTGCACGTCAAAACACAGCCGACGACCAGTGGGAGGACTCACCTCCGTAAGTTGCCATGACTACTTGCAACGCACAGGCCAAGAGTGAGGTGTGGAAGGTGGAGTCATTGAGGAGTTTACTGGAATGAAAATGGACATGATTTACCATGACAGTGCCCTGTAAACACCGTTAACGCATTGTAACGACACATGCAATGATAGCAGAAGAATATGAAAGAATACATTCACATATGCACAGAATGCGGGTCATCCTCTTGACTGGAGCTCTGACATACCTGAAGTTCTGCACAGACAGCCTCTTTTCCTCCTGGAAAATGTAACACGTGATTATGAGGGAGAATCCGTGGGAGGACATGGTTGATGATGGGATTAGACGGAAGCATCGTATACATCATATATAATCACGTTAAAAAGGCGGATGATTCTAGAAACGCAACACTAATGATGATTCTGATACTAACCAATGGGCTAAAATGATACCATTTCAAGACGTACAAAATGTGGCTATCCCTTAAGAGGCGTCCTATAAACTTGTGTTAAAAAATATGATCCGATACTAGCTGAACTGTTCGCATCTCCGGACCCTCAAATTAATATTTTGTTTTCTATCCATTTATTTTTTATTGAATAAAAGATAAATTATTAAATCATCATTCATTGTTACTTTCTTTGTTTGACTCATTTGGATGGCACTGCATGTTCTAATAACAATAGAACATTTCATTTCTAACAATAGAAATGAATAATATAAATAATAGAAAAGGCTGAAAATATACACGCAAACGGACGAGCAAAAGGCCGGGCGAGGCCTAAACTAAAACCACAACAATAATAATAAATACTTGCCGATTTGAGCATGGACTCCATGACTTTGTAATACTGCCGGACCCCCAGTGTAAATCTCTGGGGAGTGAGCACAACCACAAACCAGTTAATAAAACACAACTTAAACCACCAATCACGTGAGCACACTGAACACCCTGAACCCGCGGGTACTTTCCCGGCCTCGGGCGTGGTGAGCGGTACCTGTCTGCCGATGACGGCCATGCGTGGGCCGGCGGCCGAACAAAACCTCTGGCCAAACATCTGTCCCAGGGTCTCCACGCGCCGCAGCACCCCTTCGGTGGGGTCCACCGTGCAGTTCTACAGCGCGGGGAACAAGGAGCACAGGGTGAGCCACACACATTTTCCTTTAGGTGATTTTGCTGACGCTTTTATCCAAAGCGACAAATTCATGCACACATTCGCACACCGACAGCGGAGTCAACCACGCAGGGCGACAGCCAGCTCGTCGGGAGCAGTCAAGGTGAGGGCGGCGTCTTGCTCAGGGACACCTCCACACTCAGCTTAGGAGGAGCCGGGGACCGAACTAGCAACCTTCCGGTTACCAGCCAACCCGCTCTACCTCCTGAGCTACTGCCGCCAACACCACACCGCCTCGTCGCCCACGCCTCCAGAGAGAGGATTCGGATGTGCTTCATGCAGTGGTGGTTTGGTGCACGTGATGACCTACTTTGAAATAGATCACCAGGTTGGCGGAGGGCTGGTCCCCGGTGGAGGTGAGGTCCAGCCTCAGCTGCTGGATGGAGCTCATGGCCGCTCTGGTGAGGGAGGGAGACCACAGAGATGGAGAATCACCCAACGAGCCACCCTTACACTGCTCGATAGTTATCACATCGTTGAGGTGGGCCCAACATGCATCATATACTATGGTGATTAGTATAGATACAAATAAAGGAGTTTTACACATTTTTTATACGATTATTAGAGTAGCTTCTTTGATGCTACTTGAGTCTGCTGAATTATTGTTTTTGCATTTTTGTCCCAAATGTAGGCCTAATTACCCAGAAAGCTTCTGGGATGATAATAACAATTTGTTTTGTCTGAAAGGTAATCAAGTATCATTTTCCCCCATATTAAAGGGCGACTTCAATCATTCATGTAGATTTGAAAATATATTGAATACATAAAAGTTAAAATAAAAAATATAGCTAATGGCTAAACGTTTAATATATTTGAATGTTTTTAGCTATAAGCTATATTGAATTAATTAATTAATTGAGGGGAAAAAATATCTCCCACCCACAAAGTTATTTTACATACTAGATTTTGTACTGTTAGTTTGATGTTCAGTTCCAGTTGTATTTATTAATTACTTCCGAGTTAGATTTTCAGTTACAGATGTACTTAACTGTGACATTGGCTGTTCAGATGGATCAGTTTTCTAATAAAGTGAAATATTTTTAATTTCAAACAGTCGGCTGTCTGCTTTTTCCTACTCCATACTATCGTCATTATATCAGCCTTTAGAAATCCACTAATCGGTCGACTTATAGGAGCACGGTAGGAAACTGAAATGGTTTCCTTTTGGAGTTGGGGGGTAATGAGAAACCCCTTGTAGTTCATGGGAAACGGGTTGGCTTTGGTACGCTCGCGTGCCCCTGCTTTCAAGTCCCAATCCAATCAGAGCTGGGTCGAGCACCCAAAGCAGGACCCATGTGGAAATGTAAGCATGTCTTGTGGTGGTTTTGCGGTCTACTTGTCATGTGACTGAGTGGATATGTATAGATCAAAGCCTATATACACACAAACGCACACTGATGGTCAGAGTTGTTGACTCATCCACATGATGTGTACCATGTGGTCAGAAAGGGGGAGGGGGCGGTTACCTGACGGGCGTTTGCGGTGGGATGAGCACAGCCTCTTCCTCGGGCTGGTTCTTCTTCGGCGTCCTCTCCGTCTGTGATCTGAAGGCACGCCAGTCCCGTTATTCAACATAGTACTTAGGAGAGGAACCTCTATGAAGGCAGATCGCTAGATTAACCCATTAACCCAACCCGCTATACAACCAAGTACTATAACTAAGTACGACATACAATAAGTGCGTACATTAAGTGGCAGGACGTACAACATACAATAAGTTGGAGGGGTGGGAGGAGGTGGCTATGCAGAGTCTAAGTGCATAAAGGAAGTTGGATCCTTACGGGTACGATGTGGGACTGAGGAGGGTCTCGTCCCTGTCCAGAAAGAGGCGCCCGTCAAAGTCTCTGGTCCTGAGGTACACCTCTTCATACTGCCTGCTCAGCTCGCTCGCCTGCAAGGAGGTGGAGAAAGTGATTCAATGTTCTGCACTGTGTTAATGCAGTGAAGAGGACATCAACATCCGGTAATATTCGCAACAAGATAGCTTATTCGCAAGAGGGATTGTCATCTCTATTAATACAACATACACTTAAACATGTCACAAGTCGTCGATATATTGCCAACTAGACAAGCCAAATGTCAAATGTACAATGTATTATTGAAGATGTATATAATTAATTCCAAGTCAAAGGGGAGGCAGCCATATATCAAGGGCATTGTGGTAAACCATGTCAGGATAGACAAACAAAGAAAAAAAAATCTTACTATAAATAATCTCCAATGTCATCCAGGTACAATTACACCGCAAACCCCTCCATTAAGATTCCGTGTCCTGTTATCTAACCCACCCATTTGAACAAACAGCTACCTATTATTGACTACCCAATACAACGTCCACCATAACGCAGTTACCTGGAAACCACTGTGATTACACCTGTCTGATATATACTCAAGAGGAGTGAGTGCATTTTAAACAAACAGCGGCGCCATGTCTCAAGCCTACGGGCTCCTGTGTTATAGCACCTGGACATAAAACAACAGACGGGCACACTGTGTGAATAGGGGCCCCCCGCATTACGCATGGAAGACAAATAGATAAAGCTAGATGGATATGGGATCATATACTGGCAATAGTGATGTAAATATATAATAACTTGTAGTGCAACTGACTACTTATGCAGATTCAAAGATTAGACTAAGTAATTACTACGGATTACTACTACTATTTTCAAACTTCAAGAACGTCGTGGGTAACCTTTGTTAAGTCACAGCTTTCTGAGAAACACTATCGATGTTAAGCTCATCACTTTTGAGAAGTTCAAGTGGATGATTGAAGTCGCATTAAATAAGGATTGCTTGTGTTTTAAATAGCTTTCTTAATTGTCCCATTGGATTGTATTATTTATATGTATTGAAATGTTGTTCTGGTTGTTTGACCTACTGTTTATATCTATTGTACATTGGTATTTCTGTTTTTATTTGTATGTTGTAATCAGGGCATCATTGAAAAAGAGTGCCTGCTCTCAATGGCCTTCCCTGAATAAATAAAGGTTGAATAAAAAAATTAAAAAAATCACTGAATAAATATTCTACTCTATGATAGCGGCATTAGCTCAGGGGGTAGAGCGGGTTGGCTGGTAACCGCAAGGTTGCTGGTTCGATCCCCGGCTCCTCCTAGCTGAGTGTCGAGGTGTCCCTGAGCAAGGCACCTAACCCTAACTGCTCCCGATGAGCTGGCTGTCACCTTGCATGGCTGACGCTGCCGTTGGTGTGTGAATGTGTGTATGAATGGGTGAATGTCAGGCAATATTGTAAAGCGCTTTGGGTGGCCACAGGTTACAAAAAATGCGCTATATAAATGCAGTCCATTTACCATTTACCATGATGGGTAATGATTCTGTGAAGATAGGGCGTAAAGTTGGACTGGGTGCTACACTAATGGTCTCTTTAAAGCCGAACCTGCAACCACAACAGTCAGAACAGTCTGCACCCTAGCCTAGTTTACCTGGGGAAGATCCTGGGATCTCGAGAGGTCCATCGACTCCAGGAAAGCACAGAAGCTGTTCTGGTACACATTCTTCACCTGTAAACAGACCAGCCAGTAAGGAGGCAAGAGGTCAACAGAACAGCTAATTAGGAGACACGAGTTAAACAGACCAGCAAATAAGGAGGCAGAAGTTAAACAGACGAGCCAATAAGGAGACATGAGTTAAACAGACCAGCCAATAAGGAGACACGAGTTAAACAGACGAGCCAATAAGGAGACACGAGTTAAACAGACCAGCCAATAAGGAGGCAGAAGTTAAACAGACGAGCCAATAAGGAGACATGAGTTAAACAGACCAGCCAATAAGGAGGCAGAAGTTAGCAGAACCGCAAACGCTGAAGAAGAAGTCAAACAGTCCGGCCAATAAGGAGGCGAACAGAGAAGCAGAACTAGTGGGACACCGTGATGTTAAGGTGGTGTGTTCATCGTGGACTCAGTACCTCCTCTGGGTTACAGTTGTTCTCCTTGCACAGAGTGTCCAGCAGCTGTGCGTCCAGCTCCGGCTCCGGGGGCCGGGTCTTGGCTTTGCTCTGGTTGCGGCGAGAGGTTCGCGTCGGCGGACTCTGGGCTTTGCTAATGGAGGATTCTGAAACAGCATTAAAAAGGACATTAGTTAGCTTACTGAGATGGGTAATTCCTTTTGGGTCTATTACAGTTAGCTTAGCAGCAGTAAGTTAAATCTATGTCATGTATTTGAGAAGCTTAAACTAGGTATTCTTCACGCATTGGAAATAATTTCTGAGAAATATAGAATACTGTTGCTCCCCAGTTATACAATAACCATTTCCTGTTTTGTTTTTTTCTTTAAATTTCCACCAGATCAACACTCAACATTTTTTAGAAGCTGTTTGAAGCCCTGGGAACGGTGAAGAGAGGGTGGAGGTTTTAGAAGTGAGAGATGGGAAGATGATATAAAGAAAGGGCCAGAGGGGATGGGGATGTGTGTGTGTGTGTGTGTGTGTGTGTGTGTGTGTGTGTGTGTGTGTGTGTGTCGCTCTCTCTCTCACGGTAGAGGGGCTGCAGAGTGTCCGCGGGGCAGCGCTTGATGAAGAACTCGAGCACACACAGCAGCAGCTGGAAGGCGATGACCAGGTCGTCCTCCATCTGCAGAGCCCTTCCTGTAGGAGCATCAACACACTGTCACTGTTGTCTTAGTACCCAGTACACCATGGGAAACAATAGGCAACATGGTGGAAAAACCATAACAACAGAGGGGCTCTGTGATGTGTGTTTGCGGGAGATGACCGAGTAAGATGGAAACTATGTTATCATCTGGGTTATTGGGGAGGTTTGGTCTGAGATGATGTACGCCTGTACCTTTGGCTAGCAAAAACATTGTCCAACAGGTGTGCTGCAGCTCCTTCTCCCTAAGAAGGAACAGACATGATGATAGTTATGTTATTATAACTCTATGATTGTAGGCTTGTCCTGCCCATAAGGCGAAGCCTGGAAGGTGTAGCCCACATGAAATAGAACATTGAATATCACATTGCACAGGGATGGGTCGATTTAGGATTCATGGGAATGAAATAGAAAGAATAATCATGACCACTTACTTGACCGAGTCAGCCGAAAAGATTTTCATGCATGTTCTGAAGCGGGAAAAAAGAAGATGTTGTTGGTAAAATGTTTGTACTGAATTCTAGGGTAAATGATATCTCTACATCAACATACTCAGTAATCCATCCATCCATCCACATATTGTATCTCTGAACTACTGAATGGATACAGCGGCTCTGATCAGCCTAACCTGCTGCATGGCCTCGCCCGCACGCAGATACATTGTTTGTTTATATCATTTTTCCATCACTCACTTCTCAAATCTCTGGTAGAGTGCCAGCGTCACGTCGTATCTCTTCTCCAGATGGGTCAGGACCGAATGAACTCGGCTACTAATGGTGTCCATGTTCACATCCAGCTTCCTCACCAAGCACAGAAACTGCTTCACACTGCTAACAGAGACCACTGCTGTGACTGCAAGTTGACTCTATCTGATCATTTTAAGAAATGAATGTGTATGTCTCCAAATAAAGAAACACACAAGAAGAAGTAAAAAGGCATTCAGAAATTAATGAAAATACATCTAATCTGTTTGTTGAAGTCATTATCAATGATTAACTGAATTGGCTGAATGTGTCAACTGCACATAAAACGCTTATTATGTGTAGTTACTTACTTGAGTTGCACAGCTTTCTGGACCTGAGTGAGGGTGAAGCTGGCCACATCCATGTCCGTCGAGGTGACGTAGAGGCATACACCCCACATCCTCCGCTGGGTGTCCTACAGACACAAGGACAGGAATAACACCATCACTAACCACATAACAATAGACAATGGTGCAACCTAGGCAATGACCAGACACTAAACAGAGCTATTATTATTGAGCAGATGCTTGTATGCAAAGCGACTTATAGTGAGATCAAACACGCTGCCATTAACAAGTAGGTAGGCATCTTGCACATCTCATCAATGTGATTCTTACTGCTTACTACACATGCCAATGACTGTCCTGTCCCTCACACTGTCACTCGTTTTCATTCACACAAGGCATTATTCAAAATGGTGACACTGCCATCGTTGTAACCAGTTTGTAACGTTTGGTGTTCTGAGCAGACGACCAAATAGAAACCCCTCATCTTGCTTCGATATATCCACAGTAAGGGGAGGTCCCACCAGAGCTCCAGCGAGTTGTTGTTTACATGCAGGAGGGTACACGAGTTAGACTCTACTGGTTGGATCGAATGTCCCTAAACGGTGTCTGTGTTTTCATTTGTAACATTAAAAGGTACAAGATACTTACAGGGGTATGACATTAAAAGGTAATAGATACTTACAGGGGTATGACATTAAAGCTGCTTGATACTTACAGGATTATCCTCTATGGATTTCTGAACAGACTTCCAAAACGTCCATGCTTGGTCGCACAATGAGTCAGTCACTTGGAGAGTCTTGCAAAGGCTCACAAAGTCCTCGTCTTTCTCCTTGTGTCTGTCGTTTGAGGACACACATAATACGACATCAAATTTGAAGATTAGTAAACAAACCATGTTGTATAAATGACAGTGATACAATGTGTTAGTAACCGCAATCAGTTAGGGTTCTAAAGTAATCTGAATTCACGGGGAATTACAGCGTAATCTGGTAGGTAGTATAGGTTTTCTTACTTTTTAATAGATAATTCTGCATTCTCCTTTTTGTCTGGGGATGGACTTTTAACACTGGGCTTCACTTCCTTGTTCTGTGTGGTCCCGGAGCTGCGTTTTTTAGGTGGCATCTTGAGGTGAATCGCGTATTATGAATGTTTTTTTTAAAGAATTTCTAATTCACTTATCCAAATTAAACAACTGTCAAATACGTTTACTACGTTTAAATGGCAACACACGCGTCCCACAACAAACGCCGAAGGACTTCCTGTGAGATACTTAGGAGTCTTGGAAGGGAGCGCTCGTTATTGTGTTCGGACGCGCGATGTTGTGCCGCGACCAACTGTCCCATATATAAACCCATTACCGGTCACTGTGTTTCAACTCCACATATAATGGCTACCAACCGGAATACTTTAAAGTCAAGTTATATCGTCACAGTGTCAAATTAACGTTATTTATGTTTTTGGATGGTGAAATACAAGTTAGCTAACGTTTGTTCACTTGGTCACGTGACATATCGCCAAATTATGTTTAAACAAGCGTACCCACGACTCAAAAACGCGGGAAAAGTTATAAACGCAACATCCGTCTGAAGCATTTATCCCGCCAACTCGAGATACAACAAATAAAGGAAGAAACGTTAGACATTGGAAACTTCGTAAGGTGTCTAGTTTGACATCTAAATCATAGACGTATACAATATTTAAATATGAATCCGTTATATTTATTTGGATTCGTCAATAACACTACCCCGTTTGTTCCACTAGAGGGCAGCCGCCGCAGCCTTGTCTCTACAGTTTTCTAACAGCACCCACTGAGATAATAAAATAGAAGAAAAAACAAGCATTTCCAGCAAGCTCATGAAGACTCGCGTGTGGTGTATGACAAACAATTGTTATTGTGGATAATTAAAATATATGAAAACTGTTTAATTCGAAAAGCACATCATCCATTATTTGAGGTAAAGCCCAATACATTGTTGGCTTCAGTCCCTTCATGTCACCAACATAAAAATATCATTTTATGAATTGCTGCAACATCGCTGAGTCTGTAGAAGATGCAAACTGATAACACTCACTGCTTGGCCTCTTTGTATACACCATGAATGAGGTGGCCTGGCCACTGTTGGCCTCTGAAAAAAATACTAATAAAATACTATCAACAATAAGTTAATCAATAGATGTATTGAATATCAACAAAACAGTAAATCTATCGACCAATAACATATAAGGCCCACCCCTTAATAGTACTGAATAATAATACAGTACATTGAAATATTTTAGAAGTATAAATAAAATGACTAGTCCATTCCACACCGCCCTGCATGACAAAACATTGGTTTGCATTGCGGCCTTCAGTACCGAGCTGGAACCATTAGGGTAGGAAGTCCCCCACTTATTGTCATAGTAACATGGCTGTCTTGGGGGGGGGGGAAACATGGATGGCGGTCCGTCCCTTAGATCCATCATGCGTTGCTGTCCAACTGCCAGGTCATGGCGTTGAAGTCCATGCTGGTGAGGTTGACGGTGTAGGGACCATCCACCCGCTCTGGCTCCGCCTGCTCCCCAGTCTGACCCGAGCTGCTCAGGTTGTTGGCCCTCCAGGAGTTCAGTGGTCGAATGGCCTTCTGGAAGCGCTGCAACGACACCACCCACAAAAGGAGGTCAGGAGACAAAACCCAGGTCGTGTTCCAGGTGGTGACTTTTTCTTTTCACACCGGTGATTAAAAATGGCACGTTGAGATCGGGTTTCACTGGTAGTGTGGCTGAGGTTCTGAGGCATGTAACACGGGCCTCCTTTGCTTTATTAATCCCAGGGGAAAGGGTTTATGTTACACTTACTCGGCACAATACATAAAAGTTGAAAGTTGAAAAAAAAACAACACAAATTTGCATTAGCAATAAAAAGCCTCTTCATGGCCTTAATGTATGCCACAGTGGTGCAGGTTTAGTACTGACGTCTTTGAGGGTGCCCGACTCCCTGCCGATGGCCACCACGGCCCATATGGGGATCTGCATGCAGCAGGCCGCGCCGATGCACACGCCCAGCGCCTTGCCCCAGAAGGGATACACGTAGGAGCCGTAGTGCAGCGACGTGTTGTACATCTCAAAGAAGATGTAGGTCAGGATGAACTGGAGCGACAGATGGAACACAACACAGTGTGAACAAACCAGGTTTAGGATCCAATAGGGGCCTACTGGGCTATAGATAGGAGGGAAAACCACCAAACAGGCCCACTGCAGGAGATACACAGAATGAGTCTCGCCGCTACTGAATAATTCACTATTGTCAGATTACAGCACAGTCACTGCCTACATTTCAAGTTCAGAGTGGTGTGATTGGTTTGTGTAGTATATAAGGAGCTACAGAGACATGGGTTTTAAATCTTTACCAGATCTGACTCTACATGCATATTCATTCAATGAGATGTTTGTAATTGGCAAGAGTGTTTGCTTACCAGGAGAAGGAAGGGAGTGATGAATACCCAACACGCTTTGAAGAAGCCAAGAAACTTGGTACACCATGGGGGACAGTGGCAGATCATATCGATGATGTCCTGGCAAAACTGATTCACTCCTAGTCACATGAGAACACAGAAAGGCTTAGACACCAGAGACCTGTAGAGGGGACCCAACGCGGGGTCCACACAATGAATACAGTATTTCCCTCCTCTCGTGGGAGTTTCAAAGAACGTCAAACACCACAAAACAATGACAGTTGGCTAGTATCCAGAGTTAGTATTTTTCCTTAAACATGATGTTACAAGACATGAAAAAAGTGTAAACATTTACAGGTTTAATGTCATTGTGTGAAATGCTGCATTATATTAACAAAAGTGTCCTTGAAGAGCAAATATGACCAATCAGGAATTAGGATAGGCTTGTGAGAGAGTGTGTGGCAAACAATCCACTTAATGGCATTTCAGAGGACTTACTCTGAAGCAATACAGGGAAGCAAATCAGAGTATCGAACACAAACTCTGAGTGAAGGAAATAACCTATGAGACATGCTGCTGTGTTAGGAACAGGGTTTAATTCCTGTGAATGGAGGGTCGAGATTAATGCTTGTGAGGTGTACTGACGGTTAGGGTTTGATGCCTGTGAGGTGTGGTGATGTTAAGGGTTTTATACCTGTGAGGTGTGGTGATGTTTAGGATTTTCTACCTTTGAGATTTTGGGGATGGTTAGGGTTTGATGTCTGCGAGGTGTAATGAAGGTTAGGATTTGATGCCCATGAGGTGAGAATGGTTAGGGTTTGATGCCCTGAAGTGAGAATGGTTAGAGTCGGATGCCCATGAGGTGAGAATGGTTAGGGTTGGATGCCCTGAGGTGAGAATGGTTAGGGTTGGATGTCTGTGAGGTGTAATGAGGGTTAGGAAGTGTACCATAGAAGAAGGAGATGCCGATGCACATGAAGAGGGCGATGATTATCAGGCCGAAACTAGTGCTGAAGGAGTCAATGAGAGTGAACCAGTAAATGCCGCCCTATGAAGACAGAGACACCAGACGCATGAGATGGAACACGACAAATGACACACATACTGAAACACATACCGTACATATAGATCACAGAAACTCACATCACTGATGAGCAGAAGACCCATTAGGTAGAAGCCAAAGCACAGAGCCGCCAAGAACAGGGTCTTGTGCATCATGTTTTGTCTCAGCTGAGGAAACTCGTCCAACACTGCGGTAGTGATGCCCTCCATGTTCCCAAACTGTGAGGCAGAAAACATAGATGTCATTAAGATGGACGTAAGCAGCTCCCCTTGTCACCACCATCATTTTGTTGTTTGCAAAGAGTATTCCCAGTCTTACTAATGTGTCGATGCCCAGCATGAAAAGCATGAGGAAGAAGAGAATCGACCAGAACACGGAACCGGGCAGGAGAGCAAGGGCCTCTGGGTAAGCAACAAACGCCAAGCCAGGACCTAAATAAATGGAAATAAACAAATAAGTAAATAAAAGCAAGGAAAAATTAGAATAGGTAACAAGTCTATCGGATAGTAAACCTTTATATAATATATGATGATATAGAGATACTATAAGTCAAGAGCAACCCCAAACACGTATGTATACATTTTTTGAACCCGCAAAATCATTTCCAATCATTTGGATGACCAACATTTCAAAAGTAATTTCTAGAGAACGGGTCATGTGACCAGAGCAGTGCGTACCTGTGTCAGCCACCTGGCCCACGGGGACGCCCTTCCTCCAGGCCATGTGACCCAGAATGGAGAAGATGGCAAAGCCGGCAAAGAAACTGGTGCTACAGTTTCCGACGACTATTATCAACGTGTCCCTTAAAAAGAAGAAGTTACAACGAGTCGTACTCCAACGGCCAGCATAACAACGGCAACTAAATCCAAAGTCCAAGAGAGCACAAACAAACCTGATGACATTGTTGTCAAATTTATTGTAGGAGGCCATTGACAGCAGGCCCCCCACCCCGATACCCAGAGAGTAGAAGACCTGGGAGGCTGCGTCGTTCCACACCTGGGAACAGATTTTTAAGTATAAGGCTTTTACTGGGAACAGTTTTTACAACTATTTATGTCATTTACCAGACGCACACATTCAAAACGGTACTGGATTGGACTATCTAGCCAAATTAGTTAAGGTGCACTGCTATAGTCACGGTCAAGGTTCTAATAAAACAACTAGATATCCCTATCACTAGGACTCTGAAAGACGAGGTAAATCGATAAGTAAAAAAAAAAAACATAATAGAAAAAAATATGTAATTGTGTAACGAATGGACGCATTAGAAATCCTAAATAATTGTAGTAATCTCCATCAGGCCACCTTCAAAGGAGGCGTTACCTGGAGCAGGTTATACCTGCTGCTGTCCCGGGTTGTACCTGTGCACTGGCTAGACGGCTCCAGTCAGGGGTGAGGTAGAAGGCCACCCCTTGAAGCGATCCTTCCAGCGTGGCGCCCTTGATGATCAACACAAGCAGCACGAAGTAGGGAAACGTAGCGGTGACGTAAACCACCTGAAAACACCAGAAACCAGAGGTGTATGTTAACCAAAAGTAGAAATAGAAGTAGAAAAAGTAGCACCAACAGGATCTACAAATGCAGTACACTGCTTGTGAACTGTGTGTTGGATGCCATTACAGTTTATTCAGTTTTTCTTTGTTTATTCTGTACAGATTGTCTATCTACTGTTAGTTCATATTTGTGTTCATATTTGTTTCTATTGGCCTTCGTTGTTTTGTGCTGCCATTCTGCCTCGGGGGTTGAATAAAGCATGTCATGTAATCCATGTTGGTTCACCTTCCCGGAGCTGCGGATGCCCTTCAGCATGCAGAGAAAGATGATGATCCACGCGGCCAGCAGGCAGAGGGCCAGGGGCCACCGCACCGGCCCCGGGTCGTGGAGGCCCTTACTGTGCACTACACCCAGCACCTTCTCACTAAGGAGAAAACACACAGACACAAAGCAAACGTTGGTTAAAACCACCATGCCTGGAGATCTGTTCATGGCTGTCCATCTGCCCATGGCTATGTCCACTACATCAGATAAAGTGATGTAAGTTCTATTTTTATCCCCTTTCTTTCTGAACTTCTGTTCAGACTGTGTAGAATGACTATTATGGTTACAGAGCGCATATGACCAAATGATTTTCCAGGAAAAGTGTGTGCATCTCCTTTATTGACACTAGACAAACAAGACAAACAGTCCTTTTCAGAAACATTATTTACTTCAGTTGGTCAGCTCAAGGAAGGACCAACACTGGCTGTGCTTTCTGAGTATCAAGACAATAGTAGACCATTCAAGGATTTGCATTTTACATTTATAAGAATGCACTGCGGGTCAGAGACAAACAGAATTTTGGTTCTTCTATTTGTCTTGTACATTTGTTGTTATTGACAATAAAGCTGACTTTGACTTGTTTTAATATCTATAGCCTACTAACATGTGTTCAGATAGTCAGAGAGGGAATGAGAGAGGGACTCACTTCCAGAAAACCTCTGAAGGACTCTGAAAGGACCCGTTGCCCGAGCTGATGTTGGCACAGAGGTCAGCATTGGCGAGTGCCTCACAGGACCATGGCAGAGGGCTCTGGAAGGAGCTGCCCAGGTAGTAGAAGGTCCAGGCGATGATCACGTTGTAATAGAGGCACACAAGCGTGGACACACACAGCATCCCAATGCCAATACCTGCCGGGCCACACACAGGGTTAGGGGGGGTCTTCCTGGGGATTTGGATTTGTACAGCATGGTTTAGCAAAAGGCACGTGATAAAAAAGGTGTATTTGTGGATGCTGATTCAACCATGTACCTTGAAAAAGATACACTCTTCTGATGAATTTAATGTATTGAGCCGAGCAGAATATCATTTGGAATTATTAGCTCACTGCTAACAGTTAGCAAGGTTCTCCTTTTTTTATGATAGCAATCAATCGAGGCAACAGCTTATCATTCATTTAATAAATACATACAATTAAAAATATAAATCAAATATATGTTTTTAGTTGACATAACAAGGAAGCACAGTTATTCTTATGCCAACATCTTTTTTTCTTTGACTCTTAGTTATAAAAGGTGCTGTTGTTAAGAAAAGAGCATTGTCTCCACAGGTATTGACCATTAACCTGACTTCAAACGGCACTTAGAAACCCCATATTTGTCCAGCTTTGTACCACTGTAGAGCTGTATTTGAACACTCCAGCTTGGACTCATGGGTTACCTTTAAGGAGAGGGCAACACTTCCATACAGTGATGGGGCCAGCAGCTCCATACTGGCCCAGACTCAGCTCCATGAGGAACAGAGGCACACCAGTGAAGAACAGCATTATGAAGTAAGGTATGAGAAACACACCTGTGGGACAGGAGAGACAAGTGTGCATGAGGAGGAGGGAATGGGCCAGCTCTCCTGAACCACCGTGAGCCAAAGTAAGCAAGACCTGGCTCGTCAAGACAAGTCGTGACTCGTGATGGATCCCCAGAGTTCAAAGACACATGACCGAATTTCATCTTCAACAGAAACTGCTTTTTCATCATTCTCAGAATTACTGCTCTAGCCTAAAATTATGAATATCAGGTTTATTTAAATGACAGCTAGTCTCACAGGTCTTCACAGGCCCTGCCTGAACATTAGGAAAAGTAGTAAAGAGAGACAGAGGAGGGATCTAATCTCTATGATGCCTAGCAAGAAACATGGTCAGCTTGGCTGACATACGTTAGCAATGCTAGCAGTAATGGAGTTGGATTCATCAACACCTTCAAAAACCACAGTTAGACGGCTGTTTTAAGTGTATGATTTCTACATTGTGTTTTTCTCTCTAAACACTTAAACCGCCGTCTTGGGTGTGTACCCGAGGATTGAACAGCGTAAGCCCATAGCAACGCACAGGCTGCTATGGTTACCAGTGGTTCTAAGCGCCACTTGTAGGAAAACATGCCTCACCTCCTCCATTGCGGTAGCAGAGGTAGGGGAACCGCCACACGTTGCCAAGGCCGACGCAATATCCAATACAGGACAGCAGGAACTCATACTTCCCACCCCACTGCTCTCGTGGGATGTGTGGGTCCGGTGCGGGGGTAGGGGCCGGGGGCTGTGCTTCCGACTGTGTCTGCGATGTTGGGTTGGCGACATTATGCTTAGTCGCAGTGTGACCATTCAACTGCATGGCATTCTAGAAAGAAATGAATGCATTAAGGAATTCATTTGTTTATTTATAATTAAGACACACACACACACACACACACACACACACACACACACACACACACACACACACACACACACACGGTTAAGCCAGACTAAATCAACTTTATTGATATACATAATCAAACACATTTCATCCCATGTCAGCATGTTTTTGTTAGCGAGTGTTGAGATACATATTTATTATCATGCTTTTCTGGTTTTGGAAGAACCATGAAGAATGCCTTATACGTAAACAATCAAAGTTCAAAAGTGTTTCTCAATAAGTGCTAATCAGGGTACGGGCTTCTGGTTCAAATAGATACCTAAATGAGCCCAGAACGAAAGGTTGGAGACAGATGAAGATCTGTTTTTTTTTTGTTATATAGCAAACGTTAACACATGTTGTGGTAAGGTTGCCCTAGGGCTACCTCATGAAAAGAGCTGATGAAACCGCATGGCTTCCTTCCTGTGTGAAATGTATCTCATCGAAAGAAGTAGTCTACAGCAGTGGTTCTCAACCTTGGTTCTCAAAAAATATTTCACAGGGGGTACATCAGTGATGTACCCCCTGTGAAATATTTTTTCAGCCAAGTACCCCCTAACCAGCGCAAAGCATTTTTGTTTTGGCTCCCCTCTGTGTTTTCAAAAGAATTGCTGCTACGCTTCAACCACGACTCCATCGTTGATCCAAGTGATTGACAGGTGATGCCAGGTGGCATATGACAGGTTGGGTTTAACCATCCTGGTATGGGGGAGACTCTGGGTTTTAAGGATAATGAAATTGAATAGCCTACTGAATATAAAATTAATTTTATGAACTTATACTTATATTTTCCTGAAATATTTATTAAATAATTATTTTTAAAGGAGTTTTGCATGGATGCTACTTTTTTTTAAAATCGGTATATTTTAAAATCTCACATACCCCCTGGAGTGCCTTCACGTACCCCCATTTGAGAACCACTGGTCTACAGGTTATCACGTAGGCCTACCACACTGAGGAAGTTGCTACAAAATTCATACATTCTCCTGAAAGTTAGTCTGGTTTAAAGTGAACCTCTCAAAACTATCACTATGTAACTTGTATTCCACTACATCAGTTATTCTGACACTTGTTGAAAATTACACCAATATGAAGTCTTGCAAATGACTGGATCCACCAGTTTTAATGACTTCCTAGGCCAAACTTCCCTTTTCATTTCAACTTTATCATAAGAGGATAGGAGTAGCCCATGTATTCAAGGCAATGGCCACAATAGTTATGTACAATCAATACCACCAAATTCATAACCAACCACTTAGTTGTGTTATACCCATCTGAAAAATTGCTACAATATTTTTTATTCATATTTTAAGTAGGCCTGGTCCATTTGAATAAATATGGCTTCAATGGCTCTTTCAAGGTAATAAAATCACATTCAGTCCCATATCACTTACAATTTAGATTTGTGTTTGAATTTCCAAATCCCCGGGACAAATGCAGAGAACCCCCTTATGAGTTATTGTGGTATAAACCATCACTTGCGTACGCACTGCGCAGGGGGCATAAATGTGGTTCGACCGGTTGCAGCTTCCCTACAGTTGAACTTTATCCTGTTTGACTTGGTAAACATGGCTTAATCGTTATATAGGCCTACCCAAGGGAAAAAAAAACTCTTGGGGCTATAACTGAGTTGCACATAGACCCATTTCAGGTGATTACACGACGATGCCGTCGATTACCGACTAGGTTAAGGTTAAGCACCGTTCTCACCTGCGGTGTTGTTGTTGGATTCGCCAAGATGGTGTTTCCAGGTGCCGCTTTCGGCTCGTCGCTCTTCATTTCTTCTGGCAGTTATCGAACTGAGTTTCTCAGTTGTCTACATTTTAAGATGTAACTTCTGGTGGGAGGTAGCCTACATCGAAGTCTATGCATGCGTCCGGTAGGTTTCTTGTTCACTTTTAATTAAGCGTAAAATAGACACCAATTCCGAGCCGGCGTTTTCAGGCAGTGGCTCCGCCGAGTGCGAGAGCGCAGGTGCGGCTGGAGCATCCAGGAGACCAGTGAGACCAGTGCCATGACGTCCTCTCGTCTGTAGGGCGTCCGGAGACCACTGCCATGACATCCTCTCGTCTGTAGGGCGTCAGGAGACCAGTGCCATGACCTCCTCTGGTCTGTAGGGCGTCGAGGACGCCAGTATGTCGTTTTCAACTTCATCGCCTGTAACAGAATGGAAAAGGGTACAGCCACATTTCACCAACTAGGCCTACTAATAATAGTTTTATGTTACACTTTTCAATAGCCCTACAAGTACCCATATGTGATTTACATCAAACTGAAAAAGAGCAAGACCTAGGGAAAATGTAATTTAAAGGTGACATACATGTGTCCACCTAGATGTTACTGGATAGATCAGTCTACCAGCCTACCCAGTGGACTGTAGCAAACGTTGCTCATCTATCCAGCACACATCTAGGTGGACAAGCCCACTAGTGATGTCAGATGAGGCAGGTTTTCAAAACGGCTTGTAATGGCTAATCACACTCACACCTGGTGGTATAATATGTCACCTTTAATAGTCATGACTCTGCTTCTGTTCTGATAGACTGGCCTTAAATAAAGGTTATTAAACATACTTTTTTTTACATTCAATACTTAGTGACAATAATCCAGCCAATGTAAATGAGTATACCCACTTTTTTTCTCTTGCACATTACATTTGTAATTTTTTGGTGACGTTACTGTGACTATTTAATTTCTTTCAAACTTGAGGCACTGGAGGCTACATTTGGCCTGGATTAAAAAAAAAAAAAAACCTGCTTAATAACCAGTGGAGCAAACTAAAGATGAAGACAATAACTGTCCTGACAAGTTCAGAGGGCATGATAAACCGTACAAATCCAGTGGAATATTAGGCAGAGATTCCTGACATTACTGTCATTCCTTACAGGAGGGGGGCCTCCCAAACCGACCCAGAAGACCCCGCCACTCTATCCAGGGTATTGTTGAACTGCCAGTCTGCATTAAACATGGCTGCACTCCCTGCGACTTGGATTATACTATTTCGCCCTCTTTACCAAATGATCATGTTCCTCCCTCCCTCTCTAGCTGGGTATGGAGGGGGCACAGGCCTTCTCATCTCAGAATCATTGAACTCCAGAAGCCATCATTTGAATACCATGCCATTACAAGTACACACCTTTTGAGGTGACAACACCCTGCTTGACAAGCGGGACCAAGTTGTTCCGTATAGTAAGGCCACTGTTACAACAGCTCACGACCAACATGATGGCATGGCTTGATAAACATGGTCCAAGGAACAACCACAGTAGACAGCAATTGACCAACGTAACAAGATGAACTACCGGGTTTTAAGATCTGGCTCTAACTAAAGAAAACAGGAGAAACTACTGGGCCATTGTGCCATGGGCATGGGCCTGACCTTCAGCCACTCCTCATCAACTAACCAAAACAAAGCAACCACTTGAAGCTACAAGAGGAAGCCATGCAAAGTGGATTGGTTCTCCCTGGAACTAAACATAGCTACAAGAACAAGAAGCCTTCAGGACACAGGAGGCAGACTAGGGCCCATAGAGAAAGAGAGCTTTCTTCTAATAGAGTGGTCCACAATTGCGGTTGATCTTTATTAGCATGGTCACCGAACCCCCTCTCTCCACTGGTTCTGTGGAGAAGAGGCTGATGGTGTTGGCACCATGTGTAACCATGAGGGCATGTATCCGGGACATGCCCTCCATTTAAATGTTTATTAACATATAAACAAATCCTCAACCCATGGTGCCTAAGATTTAGGTACCAACTAGACTTGTCTCATTTGCCTTCCTGTACTCCTGTACCAGGTAAACCAATCATCAGAAATGCATTTACACACAATCAAATGAACCAGCACACAACGCAAACATAACCTAAGAAAAGGCCACAAAGGAAAGGGATGCATCAATGTGCTGAAGTTGAAGCTATCCTTGATCAATGAACATCCTGTCCTGATGTAGGCTGCTTCGGGAAATCCATTTGGCGCCACCTAGGGGATCCAGATTAGCCATGTATGTTATGTTTAATGTTCAATCTCAATCTAAAGCCCTGAACAAGAAACCAATTAAAACATGCAATAACAGACACAATACTATATTGTATATTGTGGTTCACCCAAAAATATACGTAGCCTATGCAACAGCAATGCATGCTTATTTTGGACACATGAACACATGAAGAACAAAGGGGACTAAAATCGGAGCGAAAGATAACGATTCAAGCACATATTACATAATTACACATCAAATGATGTGTCGAAACGCCAACAAGCACTTTTATAACACTTTAATTAGTAGGCCGCCATGAACACCTCGTCTCTCGGGGCTTGAACGCGGCAGCTGAAGTGGGCGGAGTCCATAACTGAAGTGGGCGGAGTCAATGTAACAACAACGAGCCTGTGACTGCTACCATGGACTGTATGTCACTAGATTCATCATACTACAATTCATTAGATTGCAGGTCATATATTTTTCTTTTTTGCTTTTAGGTAGTCATTTGCTTTTATACTAATTTTAAGATCATGTTTAGAAATTGTATTACAATTGCGTAACGACTGCGTGGGCGGTATCGCTAATGCACATTTTTAGCTAGGATGTATCGTATCTTTAATATATAGGTAGCGCATGATATAACATGCTATAATGAAATATATACATATATATATTTTGTTTATGTCTCTATAACGTCAGTCTATAAGGGGTGGAATAGGATTAATCGAACTAACGAAATTGTATGTTATATGTTCCAGTGTTCAGACCGAAGACAGCAGAATAAAGCAGCAGGGACTTTCCTGTTGACCCGGACGTGAGGCTGACGTAGTGGAGCTGGAAATTCCTGTTGTGTTCGTCCTCGTCGGGGAACTGTCGGGTCCTCATCGGGGAACTATCTGTCATCCTTGGCTGTCACCGTCACGGGAGCCTAGACCCCGGACAGAAGGGGTCCACATCAGGGTGGGGGGGGGGGGTGAGGGCATGAGAGGATCTGATGCCATGCCATGGTGAAGGCACAATGGATCAGATACAATAGTGTGGTCCAAAAGTATGATTTCACTATCAGCACGGGTTATTGATGGGGAAACATTTATTCCCATGTGATGCATGATTAAAAACGAGTGACGGTGGACCTTTCGCGCTCATGGGTCCCACGTCAATGAATTATTTTAATTGTTATATTGATTCAACATTTGTGAGGGGTAACTGTGCTTCTTCCCTCTCAAAATTAAAGAAATGAAACGTAGACTGCTCACATTTAAATATAACCGCATTCAAATGTAGCTTTATTACTTTCTTGTACATTGTACGCTATTATAAGTCGGATGAAGGACTGTTAAGTTAAGTTTTAACTTAAGTTTTGTGTCGATACATAGCAGTTAGGCTGGTTAGTTTCGTTTTCCTTTGGAGCAGAACCCCGAGTGTGTGTGACAGGGAAATACCCATAACGGTATTCTCACACATCTCCTTCAGCTGCACCCGCCCCGCCCCTGTAATACTACATGTAAACGAAATTCTAGAAATATGGAAACTCTGTTGGAACTGAAGAAGAACCAGTTTCTGATGGCCTTGTGTCGCAGCGGGCCTCCGCCGGATCTGCAGTATGACAACTCCTCAGGTACCAGCTCCTCTCCTCTTCCTTTCTCCTCGAACCGCTACATCCACTTAACTATGCCATGACAACTTTGTCGTCTCTTTAACTTATAGTATACTTCAATATGAGATTATTAGATTAGAGTCTTTTTCAAATAGTCATTTGAATACTTTATTTCCGTTTCTTTTTTTCTTTTCTTTTTTTACTATGCTTGAGAAGGGAAACAGCTGTGAAATTATAACATTATTGTGTAGCCAACTCCATGCTTAAAAACAAGAAAAAGAAACGCTTCCTGTGATTTATTCCTTGGTAAACAAGGATACGAGGGCAAGTAAAGGACACAAGGAATGTGATTTAATGGGTATAAGTGGGAGAACCTTTCATGTTGTGTTTCAAATTTCTGAGCTAGGGAGATGCCCCTCCCCCAAATAATTGTAATTTAAATTGCTTGAACGGTCTGTGGTGACTGGGAGTAATGTGAACATGTTTTGCCTGTATATTTGTATGTATGTATGTCAACTATGGCACCCATTGCACTCCTGATCATCCCTGGAAGGAGGGATCCCAGAGTCTGTGTTTCTTCTCAAGATTTCTTTCTTCTTTCTTCCTTTCTTATTTCTTCCTTGCTAATTAAGGGAGTTTTATCTTGCCCTCTGGGTGGCTAGGGTCAGGGGTCATAAACACACAGCCTGTTAATCCCTTTGAGACTATACCGGTGGTTAAGGGCTATACACATACAATTTAATTGAATGTTTTCCTCTTCCTCCCCCAGAGCTCTTCCGCATCTCCACGTTTGCCCGTTTCCCGGCCTCTGGCGTGACGGAGCGCAGCCTGGCGCGGGCGGGCTGGTACTACACGGGCGTGGGCAACCGGGTGCAGTGCTTCAGGTGCAACGTGACGGCGGAGGGCTGGCAGGCCGGGGACTGTCCTACAGAGAAGCACCGGCAGCTCTCCCCATCCTGCCCCTTCATCCAGAGCCTGCCCTCCACCGCCAACCTGCTCTCCTCCTCCCACTCCGCCTTCTCCCCCCTGCGCAGCGCCCCGGTCCTGCCGCCGGTAACTGATAATGCCTTTGGTTGTGCTGTAGAAAGGGGGTGGCTTGAACCCAGTGCTTATACAAAGCCTCCTGTGTGATGAGGTCGAGACTGAAGTGATGACTGGGTCTGTCGCTGTGCCTCCGCGTTGAGATGCCGTTGGTCTTATGGCCGGCTAGAGGCGGGTCTTGTGAGCTGGAGAGCCATGTTGAAATGTACTGAAAGATGAGATTGAGATCACAGGTTTTTAGTTTTGTTTAAATGTGTAAGATTGTTTGGATGTCTTCCAAAGTCCAGTCATTCTAAGTGGGTATGTTTTTTGCCATCTGCCCCAGCTGTCGGTTCCGGGCCCTGCGGTTGTCCCAGCACCGCCCCTCCCTGCTCCCAGCAGCCAGGCAGAGGAGCCCGCCGCCTACCTGAACATAGGCTTCTCCGCTCCGCCCCCATCCAGTCCGCTGGCGTCCCGCGGTGTGGAGGACATGTCCCACCAGAGGCCGCCCGTGTGCCACAACCCTAGCATGCGGCGAGAGCAGGAGCGCTTGGACTCCTTCCAAGCCTGGACGCTGTCCATCATCACCCCCGGAGAGCTGGCCAAAGCCGGCTTCTACTTCCTGGGTCAGGGCGACCGGGTGGCCTGCTTCAGCTGCGGGGGACAGGTGTGTGTGTGTGTGTGTGTGTGTGTGTTGGGCCAGACTCGGCAGCAGTAGCATCATATCTTAAGGGTCTGATTTATAAACACTACCACTTTCACAATGACAACCCCAAACTCGGTGCCCGAATGAGGAAAATATCGGGGGTAACATCACGTATGTTTTGCAGCTGAGTAACTGGGAGCCGGGGGACCGTGCCGTGTCGGAGCACCAGAGACATTACCCCAACTGCCGCTTCGTCAGAGGAGACCGGGCGGACAACGTGTCCCTGGCTGCCTCTGTGGCCCCTGGCCCCGGGGCCGCCACGGCGGGGCCCTGGCAGCTCTCTGGGGCGGCAGCGGCAGCAGCGGTGGTAGCTCCAGGCCTCAGTAACGTGTCGAACCCCGCCATGCAGCAGAACGAAGACCGGCTGCTCACCTTCGTCAACTGGCCCTCGCGCATCCCGGTGCGGCCCGATCAGCTGGCCAAGGCCGGGTTCTACTATGTGGGTAAGAAGCCACGCCCACTCACGTTGAACCAGGGGTCTGAATGGTGAACTAAATGTTTGGCCCAAAAATAAGGGCTTCCGTTGACTTGGGGACGATAAACGATAAAAACGATAAAATGCGTTTGCTCTTCCAATCTTTACAAATGACCATTGGTGTGTTTGTTCCAAAGGTCGTAATGATGACGTGAAATGTTTCTGCTGTGATGGCGGGCTTCGCTGCTGGGAGTCTGGAGATGACCCCTGGGTAGAACACGCCAAGTGGTTTCCAAGGTAACTGGTAACCATGAGGTGTATTAGTCTTTATATTTTTGTAAGGCACCGGATTTGCGCCGTGAACTATCCTCTGATACAGAGGAGCTTAGCCCCTGTCATCACTGCATCCAACGCTGATTGGTGTCTCTTCCTGATTCCAGGTGTGAGTACCTGCTGCAGGAGAAGGGCCAGGAGTTTGTGCATCAGATCCAGGCCCGGTTCCCGCGGCTCTTTGAGCAGGTTGGTAAAACCAGCAGGTTTCCATTTGGGACTGTAGAGCCGGAGACATCTCAAGACTGAACCATTTAGTTTTTTCTTGTTCCTCAACAGCTTTTGACCAGCGGCGACAACAGCTCCAGAGAGTTTGTGGACCCACCAGGTAAGGAACGGCTCAGGTTAAGGACATGACCTTGAACATGATATTTGTATGCTACTCTTATAACATCGTTCAGCAGTTTGGTATTCACTGCAATGCACTGTTTCCGAATGCAAACGTCTGACTTATTGTAGAGGGGGCAGTCTCTGGGAGAAATTTCAACAAGAAATCATCATTCATAAATCCATCTTCTATCTTCAGTTCATCTATTATAAATGCTATAAATCACTTCCTAGTGGTGCACGTGGGGCCGGGGGAGGAGCGCTCGGAGGACATGGTCATGATGAATACCCCGGTCATCAAGTCGGCCCTGGAGATGGGCTTTGAACGCAGCCTGGTCAAACAGACGGTGCAGAGCAAGATCCTGACCAGCGGAGAGAACTACAAGACGGTCCAAGAGCTGGTGTCGGACCTGCTGAGTGCCGAGGACCAAAAGAGGGAGGAGGAGCGCGAGATGCTGGCTGAGGCCATGGCATCAGGTACATACGGTCTGCTGTTCACCCTCTCACCATATATTATGTATATATGTATCATCATCATTGTCTGCGCCAAAACCCCTGCAGCTGAAGGCCCCTAAACTAGCCCCATGTTTTTCACTCTGCCCCTGGTTATGGTGGCAAACCGCAGTCATTCAAACAACACTTTTTTTCACATTTGTGAGTGTTAATGCAAGGCGACGGGGGGTGAATCACGGCTCTTCACTGGGCTCTCTAACCATGTGTGTTCCAGATGGGTTCACGTTCCTCAAGAGGCACCAGACGGCACTGGTCCAGCGGCTGAAGAGTGTGGAGTCTGTGCTGGAGCATCTGAGGGAGCAGAACGTGATCAGTGAGTTTCTGGAACATAGAGAATGTGTCGTAACTACAGGGGTGCAAACTTACATTATGTGAGGATAATTGTTGGTTTTGACGAACACACCAGCCACCTCCACTTCCTTTGGGCTACTGAATATTGAATCTTCATGTTTCTATTAAAGGTAGGATATAAGACAAATGTACTATACTAATTCATAAAATGACCGTGATGTGTCAATTGAGATTAACATGGCAAGTGGAAGCACTGTCGTCTCCGACAACCCTACAGCCAACTTGTTCTTTGAATTTTTTTTTCTGGTTTGCAACGTTTTAGGTTGCTATGGCCTGTGTGTTATGATTCACTATTCTCAAAGTACTCTCAGGTGGCCAGATAGGACATATATTGGCATACAACACAGCTTGCTGCAGCCATGGAAGCAAGCAAACAAACTGGATGCACTGAGATTCTATTAGATCATACCATTCTACCCGGCCTCAAAAGCCCCGTCCGAAAAAGTATCATGACCAGAGCCGTGATAAGGATGGGTAAATCTGGAGTTTCATTGGACAGATGGAGACGGCTTAAAGCGCAGAAGGATTTCCAGACAGATGCTACATAAGCTGGTTAATATTTTGCAAACAAATACAATAGCTGATCAACTTAAAGTGCAGGACTCGTGGCCCAGTGTCAAAATGGAAATCGTTTCTCAAAATATTATGCAACCCGTGTAAGTTTCATGTCTGAAAAGGGGGCGGGCGGAGACAACTCGACATTGTTGTGAGATTGGACCTCAATTCACATGGGGAAACGTGATATTTAGAAGCAGCTAGGGCTGAGGCCTCTTGCTGCGGACCTTGTTGATCAAACCCGGAACCTTTGGCCTGTGCTGGGAATCGAACACCCTTGTGTGTTCACACTACAGTACTGTGGTCCCCATCTAATGCGACTATGTACCCCCCCCCCCCCCCCCCCCCCCCCCACAGCGGCGGAGGAATACGGGGGCGTCCAGGCCCTGCCCAGCGGCCCGCAGCAGACGGCCCGGCTCCTGGAGCTGGTCCTCAGTAAGGGGAACGCCGCCTCGGAGCTCTTCCGCAACTGGATCCAGAAGAACGACGTGCTGCTGCTCAGAGACCTCATGGGTACAGCCACAGACATGCCGCCACACTCTGTCCCATCCCATCGTGTTTGTGCAGGCCACCGCAGAACGTCGGGACATTACAACCAGTATATGAGTTCGCCCTGCTGGCGGGGGGGGGGGAGGAGATACCGCAGTCCACATCACATGACTGACATCACCAGTGGACATTAAGTCAGAGTCCACGTTTGCAAGATTCATAAGATTAAGATTCATCCATTCCTGCTTTACATACCGTGGACATTTAAATTCTGTTAACACAGTCGGCACATTGTTTTTATCACAGCATTGTCACAGATTATGTGCCATTTATTTTTTCCATTATCTGCATTGACAAAAGTCATGCAAGTGATTCAGTTCACGTTGCTTTCACATAATTAATTTAAAAACCTGTGTTTTTCCCTCCTGGTTAAATCCTGGCTCTGCTAAGGCAAAGGTACCACTGCTCAACTATTGTCCGTCGCCTTTCAATGCGGTCTCTTAGCATCCTCAGGCTTAATGTGTTCTCTCCACTGCACTTTCAGCCCAGGCAAATGAAGCTGTGTCACCAAGTCAGGATCTCTCAGGTACATACACACACATAACCTGCTGCACTGTACTGCAGCCAGGCAGTGGAGACTTCGCTTGAGTTCGCTTATATATAATATACTAATGCAATACATTCATGTTCTCACGTTAGTGGCAATGAATAACTGCTCTTGTACCCGACGTTCATCATGACCTGATTTTTGTTGTAAGCATTGATTGTTTTAATTGTCAATGCTATGCTTGGTCCTGTATTATCTGCTTCTACTGGCTCACTATGAGCAAATATACATATACTTTTAGTGAAACAATGTAGATAGTAACTGTGGTGTTGCGGAATCTTGCTGTAGAAAATGCTATCTAATCTTAAGAGTCAGCTTGGTAAATGCGATCGAGCCACCACTTAATTGAAACTGTCTCTGATGCCGACGACTCTCCAGTGGTTCGTTCTATTGGTTTAAAAGGTGGTGGGATTCAACGTTTTTCAGCTGTATATGTGGGCGATGTTTCGTATGACGTGGTGGTGGGATTCAATGTTTTGCGGCTGTGTATGTGGGCAATGTATCGTAGTAAGTGCTGGTGGTGGGATTCAACTTTTTGCTGCTGTATATATCGTGAGTATTTGGGACTGTATTCTCGATAGCTGAGTGTTTGGCTCCTCGACTAACGACCCTCCTCTCTGCAGAGCTACCCATGGAAGAGCAGCTGCGGCGGCTGCAGGAGGAGCGAACGTGCAAGGTGTGCATGGATAAGGAGGTGAACATCGTGTTCATCCCCTGTGGACACCTGGTGGTGTGCAAGGAGTGCGCTCCCTCGTTGAGGAAGTGTCCCATCTGCAGAGGCCTGGTGAAGGGGACCGTCAGAACGTTCCTCTCTTGAAGGAGCAGGAACCAGGGCTCCTGGTCTCCAGTGGTTTAGTCGATGGATTTTAGCATGCGGTGCATCTTGTAAAGCTACAAGCCAGTGTATTTATGGGAGGGGGTTTCAGAATATTGCAAATGCAGGCACGCTTACCGGACTATTCAAGTAGCCTGGTGATGAATAATTTGTATAGATCTAGTTATGCTGAGTTACACACCAACGAGGCTGAGAGTTCTATACTGAAGTGTGATCGTTGTGCCTAATAAAAACCTGTAGATTCTCATTTATATATATTTTTAGGTGTAAGTTGGTCGATTTCAAACTGTTTAACCCAGTGCAATGTACACCGTAATGTATATAAAACATGTTTGCTCCACAGATAAAATAACTCAAATATAGCAAAGGGATGTATCCATTCCACACCCATTAAATATTCATCAGGAAAATTTCCATAACATGACATTTCATTTAAAAATGTCAGTTTCAAAATTCAAAAGGTGTGGTGTGTAGAATTTTGCTCAATCTACAGAACGGACTTGGTAGAAATGGAACATAATATACATTATTAAGTATGGTAAATTAGTATGTAATCCATGTAAGAAAAAAATGTTTTCATTGACTTAGTGAGGCCTTTATAGTTAAATAGAACTGCTCTTGAGGGAACAAGCTTATAAAAAATTATATGGTGTCGTTATCCCATGGTTAGACCCGTGTTATACTTGTCGTTTAGGAGATACTTGCAATTTGCGCCACTATAGAGCATTGAGATTAAGTTTTCCCCGCTTGGACTTGTGATTGAACTGGTTTATCAAAAAAAAAGACCATTGTGCATTTAAAATATTGTTTTGCTAAACAGAAATTGCAGTGTATGCAATCATAGTCCCATTCATCCCATGACAAAAATCACTTACAAAAAACCAATGTTGTAAACTTGAGTTTTAAATTAACATTGGTATTAAAAATCTAGTTTTAAACGTATTAACTAAATACAATTCTAAAATCTATCAAGGAATTATCACTTTACATCACTACTCTATGCAGTCGTGGAAGATAACACTACAAACTGGAACTTAGATCACACTATTAATGCAAGTGCACCTATATAAAATCCTTGTTTAGGTATGTCTTTTTGCCAAGATGCGAAGGCCAAACCCATTTACCTTATTTATGCCAGGTGATTTTAAAATGTTTCCATAAACTGACACCATTTTGAGAACGATTAAAGATCAAAATCATGGCAATACTTCATATTTGTAGTATACTTAGATTATGTATGATATGCTTTATATAACATTTTAATGTAATTCAAGAGTGATATTGTTGAAATAAAGAGTATATTTAAGGCATTAATTATACTGTATATTCAGACAGAGTCTATTGGTTTGACATGCAACTGAATAAGTTATCAATTTCAGGAAGCTAAAATAAAAGAATTTTACAAGAAGTCTCACTCTCTCTCCCCCCCCTCCTTCCCCCCAATACTTGGAAATCACCCAAAACAAATTTGTACTTTCCAGACTGGCAGTAACCCCAACAGACCGACAAAGTCAGCAAGTTAATCAGGATTGTAGAGGTGTGGTCTGCAGTCACATACAATTCACTCAATGGCAAACATTGTGAGTTGCAAGTTAAACACAGACAAGTAATATTTTTACAAATATTTATTTTTATCCACATATCTCCATTCCCAGTTTAGATGATGCCGATCTGAAAAAAAATAATTATGGATTAGATTGAGCAATACAATCAGTGGCTCTTTTGACCTCACAGGGAGTCAGCAAAATGAAAGTAACATCACTTCAACATCAGTAAAATCATCTGATTAGATGAAAAAACAGAGGTCCACTTACTTTGTTTGCAACGTCCAACGCATCATAATCTGGTGCAAGTCTGACGTATGCCTTCTTCTCACCATCGGGCCTGTAATGTGAAACAGTGACGTTAAAGGAAAATATCTTTGCTGCGGTCATTTTGAAGCATGGAGTTGCCACAGCAACCCTTATATAATTTGATGATTCTTCTCCAGATCAAATATGACCTACAATGAAAGATTTAGAATTACAACTCTTATGCTCTGCCAATAGTGAAAATATATCACCCCTCACTGCTAGCGTACCTCCTAAGAATAAGCCCCCTCCCCAGTTTACAGAGATACCGTGTCACCATGAAGGTAGGAAAGTTCAAGAGAATACTGAAGATAAACTCAAAGCAGCTTTAGGACCCACCTGATCAGCGTGTTGACCTTGGCCACATCGATATCATACAGCTTCTTGACAGCGTGTTTGATCTGGTGCTTGTTGGCCTTGACGTCCACGATGAACACCAGTGTGTTGTTGTCCTCAATCTTCTTCATGGCCGACTCAGTGGTCAGCGGGAACTTGATGATGGCATAGTGGTCCAACCTAGAGACAAGGCACCGGGCGTCAGTTTAAAATGCTATCACTACTTCAGCCAGCCTACAAGGTAAGCTTTAAACCTCATCCATCCCAACAGGAGAATTAAGGTGTTGGATCCACATGAGCAAAATAGAAAAGAGCTTGTCTTTTCTACTTAAAATTATACACCACACCAACAAAACCAAAGTTGAAGGTTCTGCTTATTGGCACGGTATTTCGGTGCATCAGACGTGAAATTTTGGAATCATATTTTTCATACTTTGATCGCTGTAATCATCATTTGCACCAGATCAATGAATGTGGGAATACTATCATGATTCATACTTCACAACACTATACACTCACTTGTTCCTACGAGGAGCACTCTTGCGAGGATACTTGGGCGATCTGCGGAGACGCAGGGTCTTGGGGCGACGGAAGGTGGGTGAAGTCCTGATCTTCTTTTTCTTCTGACTGTGGACTCCTTTAAGCACGGCCTTCTTGGCCTTGAGTGCCTTCGACTTGGCCTCAGTCTTGGCAGGGACAGCTAGATGAAAAGTACATATTTTATTTAGTTGGTACAGATATATGATATTTGATGGCACAAGTTCACACCTCCCTCCTAGTCACTGACATTTTGTCAAAAATGACTATAGCAAGACGATCGTTTTTGAATTTAAATAAGTTCTTGTAGCTTCAAAATGGGAATTACAGGCATTCGTTTATATAAATGGGTTCTGGCATCAGTGGTTCCTTTGAGTTCGTCACTGGAAATCAGAATTTATAAATAAACATCATTTGCACAGAATGTCCCATTTGGAAAGAAATAGAATTCACCGTAACGAAGTTAACAGGGTTCATGTTTTTTTAAGAGGATCGTTCAGTCCACTTTCACGTGTAGCGATGCATTGCATGTCACTAGATAGCTACAATACGTGATATATACATACACAAAACACACGAAGCCGTACCTAAAGTCCCAATGTAGGACATGGTATAATATAAGGGTTGGTTCATTGAAATTGTATATTAGAAGGGCCATGGCAGGTGGATCGGTTGAATTATTTCAGAAACACCCGGTTAGCCCACATTAGCGTTAGCAGAACGCTAGCGCATTGCTGCTAGACAAGAGGCTAGGAAACTTGCGTGGTGATTTGTGCAATCTTTATACTTGAAAATCAACGTGTTATAAACATGTTATCGTGTTAGAAGTGAAGTACAACTTGTTCTGGTAATATTGATGAACGTATCATGACTTGCGGTTCCGCTATTTTGCCTATTTAGAACATTATTATCAAAGATGTACGTACCTTCCTTCTTCACCTTCGGTGCCATGTTGAGAAAGGAAGACACGAGGGGGTTTCCGGCCCTATAACGCAAGGGCGAGATTTTAATGTTGGTATCGCGATCTTTGGGTAACGCGGTCCATACACAGAAAAAAAGGAACGGAACCATGGAATGACCAAAATACTTACTTATTAATAAATTTACTTTATCTGAACCAAAATTCCTTCGAACGTTGATACAATTATCCAATTTATCCTTTGAGTGTTCTCTAAACATGTTTTTAACGAACTTAACAGTTGCGTTGTCAACTCTTACTCTATTAATCTTCAAAATGTACAATTTGATAGGGAAATATTGATGTATGTAGGAAATATATGCACTATTTAACAGTAAGTTACTCTGACCCTTGACTCCCTGCTTGTAGTTTGTAAACTCTGACCAATTCAATACTCTTTTATTTAAATAGTTTATTGCATCAACCACGTTGAAGGATATGTATCTATATCTATATTATACATCTATATATTATAAAGACCCTGGTGTTATTGCAGATGAAAGCCAATATGATCAAATGACTTTTGCATTATTTAAAGCAAAAGGTTAAGACCCTTTAATTTCAATATGTGAAACATTTTACACTATCAAGTGCTTAGAAAACTGACATCCAAACAATGAGGACAATCATAAGAATGAATAACCCATTTACAAACTATAAATATTTTTCTCCATTTAAAAGATGTACATTTGTCACTGTTCTGCTCAAGTGACTGCACAGTGCCCAACTAACTACTCAGTTGGTTTCAACGTAGGTCTAACTAGTGAGCATGAGAAAACCAGACATGTCATAAGAATGATTTATTACATATCAGAATCAGAAAAAGGTACATAGAGCAACAGCAGCATGAATGCAAAATAAAACGTCCATTGTTCGGTTATCAGATCAGATGTCAAGCCTTTCCTCCATCTCCTTTATTTTTCTTGCCTTTCTTCTTTGGGGAGCTGAAACAAGGATAACATAACTAAATTAATATACTGCTCTGAATATGTTCCTGAACCACAATCATGTAAGACATTCAAACATGTTCTGTCCATCACCGATCACAGCTCACTGACTGAATCCAGTGTAGGACTACATTTATTTATTTAACCTTTATTTCTCCAGGTGAGTCCCATTGAGACCTTTAGCCTCTTTTTCAAGATGATGATGGAAGGTTTACACAACATAGAATAATGCAAATTGGACCACATCCCACACAGATTAACTTACTTCTTTGGCTTTGAACCCTTTTTCTGAGATTTCTGCTGGTTTGTTTTCTGCATTTTTCTCTTTCCCTGTTTCTCTACACCTTTGCCCCCCGTTGTGTTAGACGCACTCTGAGTCCCAGACTCTGGCTTCCCAGAGGCCTGCTGGGATTTCTTCTGCTGCTGCTTTTTTGGTCCTTTGGCGTTTCTGTGCATCATGGAGCGTGGCGTGGTGGAGATCGTGGCTCTGTGGGGCGGTTTCTGTTTGAGCCACCTCTTCAGTTTACTGGATGGAAAGAAGAAAAAGACTCACCATGAGAATCATCATTATAAACAAATGAATTATCACAACACGTGGTGAATCCACAACTGCACAAAGACCTGCTGAAACAACACAGATTCAAGCAACTGCTTATATGGCAGTACGCAAACATGGAGTCACTCCTCCATGGCGTGCCACTGGATAGCGAGGTTCAAGGAGGAGGATTTGTACCCTTTGATCTTCTTCAAGCCCATCATGTAGTCCGGTACGGGACAGCCTGCCTGCTTGATCACGTTGGCAATGCTGAGGAAGATGGGACAGACATGTCGTTGATACAATCTCCAAACACCTTCAAGTACCACTGAAAAACCCTGCACTGAATTTCTACACAATTTAAAATAATTGTAGTGTTGTCTACCTGCGCAGCAGTGGCTTGTCATTCTCTGTGAAAAAGGTCACCGCTTTCCCCGTGTGCCCGGCTCTACCCGTGCGTCCTGACAATGGATGACAAATAAAATCCACACATTTTAAAACACACATCCTCTCAGTCCCAGAAACAGTTGATAAGAGACAGATTGCAGCGAGAACTGACCGATGCGGTGGATGTACTCCACGGCGCTGGTCGGGAAGTCGTAGTTCAGAACCAGGTTGACTCCTTTGAAGTCGATTCCTCTGGCCAGGATAGCAGTGCAGATCAACACCCAGATATCGCCAGAGCGGAAACTCTTCATCACGTTGTCCCTCTGGCAGAAAAACCAACACATCGCACCCAAGTCAGGTCCTGACGTCCCAGCCTTGTAACAGTGCCCCTGTCAAAAATGTGTGTGGTTGTGTCTCTCTACCTGTTGCTGTGTGCGATCTGCATGGATGACATCCACATTGATGCCCTCGTAGACCAACTCATGGAAGAGTTCTCGCGCTCGATCGATGGACTGTACAAACACCAGCATGGGGGGCATGAAACCCTGAGAAAATACAAGAAGACCATCATTAATGACTCCCATCTTCAGACCGTCAGTTCTAAATCAGAGTTGAGATATTCAACCAAAGGGACCCCACCTTTTTGATGAGGTCCCTCACTGCCAGCAGCTTGCCGTTCTCAGTCCCCACAAACAGCAGCTCCTGCTCCACCGACTCCACCGCCGTGTTCCTGGGGACACACGGATCGGACGGCACAGGTCACCATGGGCAAATGCCGAGGCACACGTCAAGTACGCCCGGACCACGACATTACACCCGGACCACCACATGACGCCTGGACCACCATGTTACCTGGACCAGCACATGACGCCTGGACCACCACAGTACACCTGGACCACCACATTATGCCTGGACCACCACATTACACCTCCTGGGCCCCACATTACGCCTCCTGGACCCCCACATAACACCTCCTGGACCACCACAGTACACCTGGACCACCACATTATGCCTGGACCCCCACATTACAGGACGTGACCCGGAGAGCGACCGGAGAGCTTTACCTTTGGCCCACGTTGACAGAGACGAGGTTGTCGAGGTTCAGTCGGCACCACTGCTCCACCTCCGCCGTGCACGTGGCGCTGAAGAAGGCCCTGCGCACGCGGGGACAGGAGCAGGCCAGGAACAGGGTGGCCAGCTGATCCCGGAAGCCCCTCTTCCCACCCTCAAACAGCTTGTCCGACTCGTCCACCACCAGCCACTCCACCCTGGAACACGCAGTCGGATCCACATGCGTGGGGTTATTGATGCCCTGAAATCCCCTCCCCCAGGTTCTTAGCCGGACCATAACGCCACCAAACCCGGACCGACCTTATATCCAAACATTGCCATTCAACACCCTACACCTACACTTTACCATCTAACCTAAGACCACTTAAAGTCATTGTAGGCCGAACCACTGGAAAAGCCAGTTGCTCCCAGTTGGAAAACTATCGCTAAGCAACGCGCTAGGTAGCCTAGCTTTGTTATGAAACCAGATTGAATTCAAGGTTGTACTTGGTCAGGTCAAGGCCGGGAGGATCCTCTTCAAGAAGGTAGATCAGTCGATTCGGAGTGCTCACAAGGATATCTGGAAACACAAACGGAGGACAGGCAATAAGCTTAGAAAATATATTTTCTCTAAAACTTAAGTTTCAGATCAATGTCCAAGTAGGCCACACATTCCAACTACAAGAACCTATTACATGTTTCACTAGGCACCGTATTGTCAGTAGCAGAACACATTCCACTGTTCCTCTTACCGTATTTTTTACTCGACTGAGGTCCGTATTTCTTGGCTGCTAGGGAGGCCTTGTCGATGATGTGAACTCTGAACCCAAGACCGTCTGACAGGCGAACCAGCTCTCTGTGGGTCTAATGATGGCAGAAAATGAGGTTGCTTAAACCTATGTCAAGATACAAACACATACCCAGAGCTACAGTATCCCCCTCTTACAGCTCATTAAGCCATGTGGGTTTCTAGGGTCCAGGTAATTTGTGAAAGTGATGGTGTGGTCGGGTGAAGTAGGTACCTGGCTAGCCAGCTCCCTGGTGGGAGAGATGATGACGGCCCTGAAGCCCTTATTGGCTGGTTGCTTCAGGTGAGCCAGCAGGGGTAAACAGAAGGCGAGCGTCTTTCCTGATCCCGTTGGAGCGCAAGCAAGGATCTCCCGGTTCTGGAAGCAATAGGAAACAGATTCAGTCCCCACGCATCAGACCATTCTAGTTGTTGGCTCCACTCAACCTAAATAATATGTCGTTCACACACCCGACCATGCCGTCAGTCGTCCATGGCAATAAGCAGTTTGTCTAGCTCAAGGACCCAATGGAGCCGAGGTGGGGCCAGGTGTATGGGACCAACCCCATCCCAGTGTTCTCTCAATTTTCCTGTAATGTTCTGTAGCATTCTGTACTTGGATGTGTCCCTAGAGCGCTGCTTACATGCATCATCAGGGGAATTGCCTGCATCTGGATGGGGGTCGGAGAGCTCAGGCCGGCTTCATGGAGATTCTGAAGAATTTGTGGGTTCAGGCGGTACTCAGTCTGCAGTTCCTCAAACGTGCACACCGGTTCAGGGACATCCGTGCCGTGCACGTATATGCGATTCTGATTGCGAGTGCGGTTGACCTGAAATAAATAATTTTAAAAATCATGATATGTAGAGGGAATTAGAAAGAAGGCTTTCACAGAATTGAAATGTCTCTTTGGATACAAATTGACCACCAAATGGCTTCTATATATATATATATATATATATATATATATATGTATGTATATACCTTTTCATTATGGAGGTCTTTAAGTCTCTTCAAAGAGGCCCTCTTCGTTCCATCCTCCTGCTGTTGAGGTTTTCCTTCAGAGGACGTTGTCCAGCTGATTCCATTAGAGCCACTACTTTCTTGTGGTCCACCAGCTACTTCACGAAATACATGATTATTTCAGAAGGAAAAACAAAGTGTTCAGCCAGCACTAAAGCTTGTCAAGCCAAAACGATACAGTCCCCAAATAACGCTTTCATTATATATTATGAAACGGTTGATTGTATCAACATTCTTCCTGCTCCAAGATTAAACGTGTTATTCTAGGGGCCAATATCATTTGTCCAGTCTAGCGGACTGCAATTGCAAAAAGACAGCCTGCTTAGCCTTCCACCCAATAGTGTTAATGTTTACCTTCTGTGTCAACCTTGATACCACTCTTCTTTTTCTTCGACTTAACAGTCAGGTCTTCTGGCTTTCTTTTCCTTTTTTCTCCAACTTCACTTTCCTCCTCTGCTTCCTCACAAGGAGCAGCATCCTGGGGTTCAGTCTTACTGCTTGAGCCTTTCCCAAAAAAGTCAATTGCCGAGATCTGATCGGCAGTCGAGTCTTCTCCCTGAGAGCGCACTATCTGTAGGAGACGACATGTTTCCTTACATTTGTGAGTTTCGTTTTAATGTAGATACCATCACAATAATATTAGAGTAAAACTGTTTCACCTAAACGGTTGTGATACAACGTAAAGTATGAGAGCATGCGCTCCCAATGTCTCACATATAAACCAACTCCACGACTGGACTAACTGTTATTGTCATGGACTATTTGTCATTCACCAAATACAGAAACGACCGGCACATACCTTAAACCGATCTGCGTCTTTTCCAAATCTCTTTAAATCAAATTTTGCTCCAGCGCCAAGCTTTCTGAACAAATCCACGGCGTCCATTCCGACAGCGTGGTTTGTTCTTCAGGCATTACTAGTCAACATCCGGATCATGCATTCTTGATGTAAACGTTGCCCTCTTGCGGACACTTTATGTACAATCCAATCATTTACAGCAATTTGCATTTATATTTTTTGGTCATTGATTGCATTAAATGTAAACATGTTTGACAGAGAGCACAAATAAATCAGACATTTTTATTTGTGGAAATGATTTAATGATTGAAATAAAAAACAATCAAATAAATACTACATAAGACGTCTTCAGAAGACAAGAACATACAGTCTTCCGTTTAAAGACTGAACATACTTTATGAGTCTGTGGCTATATATTGGTTTCATTCTTGGCTTGTTGCCCTGCTGTTAACTCTCTGGTCCACTGTGACTTCAATCTCAAGGTGCATCACGCCTTCACAAGACTGAGGGGGAATCATAAGCTCGGCTCGGCTGAAACTGACAACGCAAGCTCCAACTCAGCACTGCTCTTAAGCAAATCCTCTAGATAGTCCACAACCCTCTCCCTCCCGCTCTCCCTCTCCGCCCCTTCAGCCTCCCCCTCCCCCTCCCCCTGCAGCTCTTTCAGCCCGGCCAGCGTTTGCTGGAGGGCTGTGGTTCTCTGCTGGACAGTGAGGCCTTCCGTCCCGCTCTCCCCCTCCCCCGCCGTCCCTCTGTCTCCCCCCTCCCCCCGCAGGTAGCGGAGGAGGTGCTCTCTGAGGGCCCCGCCCTCGTCCCCCGCCAGCGCCGCCCCCAGCGCGGGCATGTCCTCCCATTGGCTGAGGCTGAGCAGGTGCATCAGGGCCTGCAGGAGCGTCTCGCGCAGGCTAGCACAGTAGCGGTACTCCAGGAAGTCGTGCGTCTCCTCGCTGTTCCTCAGCGCCGTGGCCAGCGAGTGCCACACGCTGACGAACCTCTCCACGTCGCCGTAGCAACTGCGGCGTGCGGGCACCGAGAGCGCGGCGGCCGACTTGATCCGCACCTTGAAGTTCTTACAGGAAGTGACCACGGTGCACAGCGCGGAGAAGGCGTCTCTGGACCAGGGGGCGGAGTCTAGGCGGAGACAAAAGACAAGAGTGTGGATGTCAGTGTTCGGGTGATCCTAATAAGGGATAAGTGCAGTTAATCATACAGCACTTGGGAGCATTGCCATGGAAACGACTTTTTATCCGATGTTGACTAGGTAACCATTTTGAACAAATCCCACCCCTGCATCGTGATAATCCTTCAAATTTCCCAGGTTTATACTTACCAAGTGGCAAAGCGGGGTTTCTGAAGGCGTTTCCCAAGGCATAACAGGCGTTCCATCGGACCTTCATGGTGGCCTCTGATTGGACGGTCTGCACCAGAGCCCTTACAGCCTCCTCCAGAGGGCGTTGGAACACTGAGCGAGTCAGCTGACCATACCGCAGGAAGTGGAGAAGATTCCCCAGTGCACGCACAGAGTTACACTTTACCTGAAACCGTCAAATAAGGACAGGGCATTTTATATGATGGATAGGTTTCAGGTATTCTACTGATGGGCATAGTCTGTGTTAGTCAGCATTTTGCCAAAATGTTGTTGGTTACAACCCCAATGCCCCCAGTCTACCTTTGGGCATCCTTGCGCAAATAGCGCAGCTGCTACTTACTCCATAATGAGATATACTTTAAAGTGGCTTTGGATAAAAGCGTCTGCTAAATGACAAAAACGGTAACAGTAGTAATACGCATCACAGATCCCCCTTGGACCCCCATGTTATCATGAAATGTAGTCTGAAATAACAGTAAAGCATCAACCAGATATTTAGTGGATGTTAATCCAGCCTCCGCTCACCCGGTCCTTGTCAGCAGAGGCCCGGGTGGCGGACTGCAACATTTTCAGCAGCAGCATGTCGGAAAGTTCCTCCTGGAAGTCAGTGCCAACACTCTCCCTGAACCAGGGAACAATTCTGAGTCAGTCATTTTATTCAGGACACATTAGCAGCAATCCCTCCCCCTCCTCCACATATAATGAAGCAGAATTGTTCCAATAAAGACTATTTACAATATGAGTCTTCTCTTGAAGTTCCTGAATGTTTCCCTACAGATTGGCAATATGGCAATAGTGCGAATCAAACTCGTTAGGTACCCTGGCATTGTTAACACCAGTTCAGTTAGATAGTACCAATGTGTGGAAACGTTGGCAATAAACTCAGAAACTGATCGTTTACATCTAAACAAAGAGTGTGGCGTTTTACAGAGGGACCATCAGCGTGTAGAAACTTAATTCTTACATGTTGACAATAAGCGTGTCTGTGAGGTTGCCCAGCGACCAGGCAGCTTTGGCTCGGACATTTGGCGATTTATCCTCGAGCGCCATTAGAATGGTGTTAGCTGTGTCGGCCACGAACATCACATCCTGCATACAGAGAGAGCATTGAATCATCATGCACAACATATTTTTTGAATGGCCAATCCAAAACTAATTTCATCGTGCAGTACTTGCAGGTCATGCATTGAAATCAGAGCTTGCTTGGCAGTAAAACTGTGTAGTGATATTATCACATCATTCGATTTTCAGATTAACGCCTGGCCGTTTCAATGCAGTCTGACCTAGGCTTAATGGTTAACAACGGCAGCTGGCAGCACACTCCAGCATCTTGAACCACTTCAGGATTTAACATTACGCCACGGCCAAATATTGACTTGATACACAGATAAACATCTTAATGGGCTTCAAAAGGCACACACCAGGACTAAGATGTATACAAGGTAACCCTGTGTGAGTGCATACTATGGCTTAATGGGTTTCTCTCCAACCTCTAAGGAGGTTATAGGATATTATTTTTTAGGTGCTGCACTGATTCTCATATCTCAGACAAAACCAATATCTAGACAGCCTTTGTGATGGAAAAATTCATATGTTGCTACCATTTAGTCATAAAGGCTTTGGTTTCCATTCTGTGTATTGTCTTGCCATCCTGCTTTTCCTCAGTGTCTTCTACATATTTGTCTTTGTGCTTGGTTCAGCCACCTCACCAGTGATCGATGTCATCAAAATGTTAACCCATGTGCTCTGGTCAGCTGTCCTACCTTCCTCCTCAGAGTCAATCAAAATGTTTACCCTTGTGCTCTGGTCAGCTGTCCCACCTTCCTCTGTGGCATCTAAATCTGTTTCTATGTGTCTTTTAGCTAGGTGCTGTCTTTCTTGGCCAGAGCTCATTTGTAAAAGAGACTACTGTCTCAATTTGACTACGCTGGTAAAACAAAGGATTAATAATAGTAAATGTAAACCCTTTTCTATGGTTAGCCGGCATACCTTCCTTAGAGTCAACCAATAATGTTAACCATCGTGCTTGGGTAAAACGGTCGCAAGGGAGAAGACATCCTCTTAGGCACTCTTCTGCTTGATGAGAACACAGGCAACTCTGTGTCTTGGGTAAACATTACTTGATTTGCTTATTGACATCTGCAATGTGGGAAGGATCTGAAACGGTATAAATAACTGTCAAACTGTATGTCTGGACTCACTCTGCTAGAGAGGAGTCTAATGTATGCATGCATTAAACCTAGGATAATTGTCTACAAGTATTGTGTGCTTTTTGCAGTTAGAATCTCATCTGTCCTAGACGCAATATCTGTTAAACGAAATTGCCACAACACCTTTTAGGTGAGAAAAGACTGCATATTTGAGCAAAACTTTTCTATCCAACTGAAGAAAGAGCAGAGCGTGGGCCAGACCCCGCCTGGTGTGTGGAGGGTACCTCTCGGAGGCAGGGGAACAGGATGTAGACCCCAAGAGCCCGCACTGCCGCCGCCTTCACCAGATAGTTCTCACTGTAGGTCAGCCCCAGCAGCACCGTGATGCACATCATCTGGATCTTATCCTGCACACACAGAACACACATTCAATCTCCTCATTCCACACACACACACAATCTTATCCTGTATGCAATACAATCACATTATGAAACCAAATTCAACTTTTAATCCAGCCGTGGACCAACGTCATCATTATAATACAAAACAATACCAATAAATGGTAAATGGACTGCATTAATACAGCTCTTTTCTAACCAGTGGCCACTCAAAGCGCTTTACAATATTTCGTAAGATTCACCCATTCATGCACACGTTCACACATCGACGGCGGAGTCAGCCACACAGGGCGACAGCTAGCTCGTCAGGAGCAGTCAGGGTGAGGCGTCTCGCCCAGATGCACCTCGACACTCAGCTAGGATGAGCGGGGGATCGAACTAGCAACCTTCCGGTTTCCAGCCAACCTGCTCTACCTCCTGAGCCACATGCCGCCCATGTGTTACAAAACGTATACTCCTGCAACAACACAACCCTCATGGTATGTTGTGTTGTTACACACGTGTGAAACACAAGGCGCTCACCTCCAGCTGTGTGAAGGCCAGGGGGAGGATGGAGGACAGAGCGTCACACGCGCTGGTCTGCAGGGTGGGGTGATGCTCACTCTGGAGGGCCCCGTTCAGCGGCCCCCGGAGGACCTCGGTCCAAAACGCCACCACCTACACACACACACACACTTTCATTTTAATCAGCAGCTCCAATAGTAGCAGCCTTGAGTATTGTAATGACCTATGCTCATGCAGCATGCCGAGTACACTCATGACCACAGTATTGTAGTGACCTGGCTCATGGGCAACCGGGCAGGCAAAGGGACGGTGCTCTCTGGTCGGTTCTGCTGGATGATCCCCGTGCCCAGCTCATCCAGCAGCTACACAAACATGATCAGAGCAGCACACGTTACACACGTGTACATCCACAGGCCACACAGGTCAATTGGTAAAAGACAACTTTCCAAATGAATAACAATGTGATAAGCTAGGCTAAGTGCTATCCTAGGTAATATGCTACGGTGGTAGCGGCCCTACCTTGGTGCCATGGAGCTGGATGGAGGGTTCTGACTCCTGGAGACATCGAGCGCTCACCTGGCCCAGCTCACTCACACACACCTGGGCCAGACAGAAGTAGCCCCGAACCAAGTGGGCAAGAACCTGTAGCGCTCGCGTGCACACACACACACACACACACACACACACACACACACACACACACACACACACACACACACACACACACACACACACACACACACACACACACACACACACACACACACACACACACACACACACCTGTTAAACACACGCCCAAGTATATTTATTTCACACACAAAAACACAAACACAAACAGGCCCCACCTGTAGTGCCTCCAGGCGGACGGGGGAGGGCTCGGAGGCCACGGCGGCCACGGCGGCCCCCGTCCCGACCGCCTCGCCGTCCGACTGCTCCTCCCGGGACTCCGTCACCAGCTGGATGCACAGCTTCAGCAGCCAGGGGGAGCCAGACTCCCCCCCTTCCTCCACCTCCTCCGCCGGGGTCTGAAGGCGGGGGGAGCGTCCACGGGAGCCGGGCGTCTTAGACGGCGAGGGGAGGCCCTCCCTGTGTCTCCAGCTGAGGGCGGAGTCCTGCGGCGTGCCCACGCCGCTGCCGCTGCCGCCGCCGCCGCCGCCGCCGCTGCCCTCGGGCTGCCGGAGGAGGAGCTGCACCTCGGGCAGGGGGGCCTGCGCCGTAACCATGGCGCCGTAGAGGGTCAGCGCCGAGACGCGCACGTTCACGTCTGTCCAACACAGAGAGAGAGAGCGAGAGCGAGAGACAGAGACAGAGACAGAGAACAACCCCCCGGAGGTTATAGGTGCAGCCTGTTGCCGAGGCAGCGGGTGTGACAGCATCATGGCGGTGTGGATGTGAAGGCGTACCTCGGTGGCGGACGTAGGGCCGCAGGTGTCTCCAGAGAGGACTGAGCAGGCCGGGGCGGAGGCGCTGGTAGGGGGCGTTGGACACCAGGTAGGCCAGACACTAGCACGGAGAGGCAGGCGCGCACGTGCACAAAACAGATGTGTTAACCAAAAATAATGGTGATATCATGCTTTTTCAACTTTCCCTTTGCTTTAGACTTAAGACATATGTATACATGTTTTATGTCTGCTAAACTAGAAAAATCAAAGTCCGAGCCAGGAGTATTCGCTCACACTGTGAATGCCCCACAATAAGTGCGTGAAACTGCTTGTTTGCGCTCAAACTTTACTTCCGTAACAGAGTGATGTCAGACTGTGCAGTGGGCGGTGCTGAAGTGCAGAAGTCACGCCTCCCGGCTACCCGCAATGCTTACAACTTTTCTGGGGGTTTGAATTTGCCGACACACGCAATGCGTTCGACCAATCGCAACAGAGTGGGCGTGCTGACCAATCACAGCAGACTGGGCTACTCAGGAGGGGGGCCTTAAAGCCACTAACGTTTTTGAAAGATGCTGAAATTGTTTTTTGCAGAAATGAACAGTGTGAGAATAATAAGAGTTATTTTTAACATGCAGTAACCCTATTTCAGTAACACCCCCAAATGCAATGCAATTATAAACCCTAAAAAAGCAGGATCTTTAAGAAAGATTTTTTGAACGTAGTCAAATGCCCGCTTAAGCCCAGCTCTGCTTGTAGACTAGACTAGACTAGATGTCTGTGTCTGTGTCTGTGTCTGTGTCTGTGTGTGTGTGTGTGTGTGTGCGTGCGTGCGTTCACCTTGATGACCTGTGTGAGTGTTTGCGCCGAGGTCTCGGCCAGCAGGGCCAGGGTGAGGCAGCGGTGCAGCTCCCGGATGGTGGCGGCCAGCGACAGAGAGAAGGGTGTGAACGAGGTTCGGGGCGACACCGTGTCCTCGGCCACGCCCAGGAACTGCCTCGACCCGTCCAACATGGCCGACAGCACCTGGAGCGCACAGGCGCGCACCTGAAGGGCAGAGACATCCGACGCACGTCGCATCACTACCACACAAACAACGCCACCTGAGGCAAGATGACCTCGCCGGATCCTGTTTGGTAGATGTGTGTGCACACCGATGATGTCATTACAATTATGCACCAATGGAGAGGTGACTACTGTCCCTTCTCATAGCAGAGAGAGAGAGAGAGAGAGAGAGAGAGAGAGAGAGAGAGAGAGAGAGAGAGAGAGAGAGAGAGAGAGAGAGAGAGAGAGAGAGAGAGAGAGAGAGAGAGAGAGAGAGAGAGAGAGAGAGAGAGAGAGAGAGAGAGAGAGAGAGAGAGAGAGAGAGAGAGAGAGACCTTGGGTGAGGAGTCCTTCAGTACGATGCTAAGCAGCGTGAGCGGAGGCGGCCCTGCCATTGGAGCATCAGGGATGAAGGAGGACCAATAGCCGTACAGCATCCTCTTCTCCACGCCCCTCACTACCGCTAGTAGACAGTGGAGGGCGCTCTGCCGCACACGCCCATGGTACAGCCTGCGGGCGAAACAGGGCAAACACCAAGCACACGTAAACAAATAAAGGACGATGAAATTTTTCTCCAAGATTTTGATTTCAGATAATGATCTTATGATTTGATAAAAGATAACACCTAAAACATCATCACACACAAGGTACCCCCCCCCCCCCCCACACACACACAGTCATGTGACTTTCACACAAAACAATGTAATAAAACGGTATGAACGTGAGCACCTGAGTTTGGACTGTGCACTGCCTTCTAGATCGGAAAACTCAGAGTCAGAGCTGATTCTCTTCCAGGCGGGATAGAGGGACGTAGTGGAGGGTACTGTGGAGTACTCTCCCCCTCCTGCTGCTCCTCCTCCCCCTCCTTTGGGAAGCAAAGGGACCGCCATCTCTCGCTCCTCTTCGTCCCCATCGTCTCCTCGGTTCACCTCAGCCTTCTTGCCCTTCCCCCTGGTCTTCTTTTTATTCTGGATGAGACACATGGAGTCCTTTATCACAGGGATCCAGGCTGATATGGAGCCTCACCACAAAGTACAGCCAGGGATAAGAACTTCACGGTTCACACTGGACAGGACTGAATCCATGGGGGATTATCCAACTGGGCCAGGGAGTCCCATTCTACAGTAAGGGAAGTCTCTCTTGTGTGATTTCACATGACACTCTTGGATACGTTCCATTCATTTTTGAAAGCACAGAATAAGTAAACAAGTATTAGTCGATCATATAGTTACTAGTAACTAGTAGTCATCTTGCAACACACTGGTAGTCGACTACTCAGGAACTAGTAGGCATCTAGAGTCATTACTAGTAGGTGTCTAGTAAGGGTCTTACGTTCGAGGCTTTGCCTTGCGTGGCCGCCTCCTTTGGTGGTTCTGGGGGCTTGGGTGTGGACGGGCCTTCATACTGAGGAAGAGGAGCAGCGTACAGCACAGACGGCCACTCAACACTCACCCCTGGAGTCCCCTGGAACATCAGCCTCTGGAAACACACAGAGTCACCGATCATAGGACACACAGCACAGCCAATCGGAAAACACACAGCACATCCAATCAGAAAACTGACAGTGTAACCAATTAGAAAACACACACCATTACCAATCACAAAACACACAGCACCTCCCGTAACAGCCACACTGCATTGGAAGGCTTACCTTTAGTGTGGCTAGCAGAGGGCCGACCTCTTTCCCCCACTCCAACCGCCACTTTCCCCCAGAGAGACAGCAGTACAGCCCCTTCAGCGCCCCCTGGACCACCTGGACAGAACACACACATCTCAATCACATCTAATAAACAGGCTCTCTTTTGAAAACCTGACCATAGGCGACAGTCCCTACCGCACTGTACAGGAGCTCATCACAGCTGTCGGGTTTGGGTGCCTGCAGGGATTTGAGGAAGATGCTGTAACATTGGTTCCTGTATTTGTCCTCCAAAGACAGCTGACCAGGGATCCTACAAATACACACATGCTTATAAATGGCCATGTGTATAACAACAACATGGTAGACAAACTATTGGTAACACACACACACTTAGGCAGTATTGTAAACCACCACTAAAAAGCGCTGTATAAATGCAGTCCATTTATGGAGAGCCACGCTCGCACCATAAATGCTAAGTAAGATGTGCAGGCCCACCCGAGGCAGATGTTGGTCATGCAGGAGATAGCCACACGCCGTAACTCCAGATCAGGCTGAGAGGGGGCGCTGAAGAGCAACAGGAGTCCATCCTCGCCCAGGAGCCTGTGGAGATGCTGTGGATGAGAGATTCATCTGCATAAGCCCAGACCCATGGATAGACCTGGATACCTGGATAGATCTGTTTCTATTCTTATCAGTCTGAACATCGCTTTGATCCTTTCAAAGAATTTGACTCAAGTCTGATGTCTAGCATGTTTTTAGCATGTATCCTGTGTCATATGCAGTTTCCCGCTGTCCAAATTGTACTTAAAAAAAAAAAAGGTGTTGCTTTGGACCGCCTACCTTTTGGCATTGAGGTCCATTCCCATACAGAACACTGGAGAGAGCCAGCAGCACTTCTGTGTGCGTCCACTTACTGCAAACGCTCAACGCACGGACAATGTAACTCACTAGTGCATGGAAGGTTGGCTCATCCACGATTACCTGTATACAGTTTAACAGGCACATGGATGAGATCAATTATTATCCCCTCCTCCACATTGTATGACAGGACTATGTGATCTGATGGGTCTTTACAAGTTACAAGTTTACAATAATTACCTTAAGCTGATTAAGTAGATGGTGTACGAATTGGCAGAATTTGATGACAAGATGCTCGTTGCTCAGGGTTACGAGAGCGCATGCGTGTCGAAGCAGGATACACACGTCCTATGGGATGATCAAAGGTATAAAAGGTCTTTCATTTCAACAATAGCACTGCTTGAAGGATTAAACCCTGGGTTAAGATGTTGTAAATCATGTATCTGCTTAATAAACAGGGCTTGACATTGCCATGATAATACAATATATTTAGTTTATATAGTTTAAGGTGGGCTCGTAGCTTAATGTTTTTTTCAGGGAAGGAGGGGGTTGAGGAAGGGTGAATCAATAGCATCCGAGACCCACAGAGTGATTCAGAGAAGTTTGAGATTGATGGGTATAGGCTTGAAAAGTTACAGGTTTGTAAACAGAACTTATAAGACCAGGGGCCTCATGTACAAAGCTTGCTTACGCACAAAAAAAGCTGCGTAAGCAACTTCTCACGCAAACGTTCGGATGTACAAAGACTGACTTAACGTAAGAAAGTGCGGTTTTCCACGCAAACTAAATGCCTGGCTTACGCACATTTCTGCTGCATTTTGTCAGTTGGCGGCACATAGAGGCAATGCAGCGCAACAACATTAGGCCTACGCGATCACGAGTCATTAAGTAATATTGCAATATGAGGCTAGTTCAAAGTGGATTAGAACGTCGGGATGCGTGATCTTAAATGCACTTCAATCATGCGTTATTGTTGTCGAGACGCATAATGTGACACAGTTGTTAGGCTAAACTTAAACAGACCCATAAAACTAAATTGTCAATATTGGAATTAAAAGGAAGCCCCAGCAATATTATTTTCAGTGATGGCTTGTTTATTAAACGTTACATATTTTCCGGACCACGCATGACATATGATCTCTCTTCACACATTTGTTGTGAAATTCTTGACTTCAATATTATGTTATGTTGAGTGGCGTAAGCACAAGCCATTGTTACTTAAAATCAATCCATCAATGAGTCGGCCAATTTCGAATGATGTACATATTATTGACACCTTGGGTGTATGGATAGAACCTATCGTCAGAATACATCCAAATAAATGAATATAAAAGCATGCGCAAAATGTGGCAATAATCGATAGGTTGACAATGGCAGTGTTGGCCTTGTTAGAAGATGGTCGCATTCGAAATGAACGGGTGTTACGCGACTATTATGATTTTTTGGTCAAAGAGGAGCCAATCCCAAATCACAGCTGCCACCCTTTGATCAAATAGGGCGATCTCCCTGACTCCGGCCCCGCTGCCCGTCTGACCCACGCTTCTCCGGTGGGCAGACACTTTTCTTTTTACGTCCACCTTGATGTCCGACCACTTTCGGCTTTCCGCCCCAACCTCATTGACAGACTTGGCAACGTTTTCCCACACCAGTTTTTTTGCTTTTGGTGCTGATTCCGGAGGAAAGAGAGCCAAACAAGATCTTATTTCTGGCCTCTACCTCCGAAATCAGCACCTCCACCTCGCATTCACTAAAGTATTTTTTTCTTCTGTTCTCCTAACGAGCGCACTACTGCAGGCCTATTTGTACGAATTAGCATATTAAATGAGGGAGGAGACTGGGCGGAGAGTCGGGCTCGTGCATGTGCGCTCAATTTCACGTTAATTGGGATGTACAAAGAGAATCTGCGTGAAATCGTGCTTACGCAAGGATTGATACATCCGGATATTTTTGTGCGCAGCACCTTTCCAGATTTTGGCGTCCGCAAAGTTTTAGTCAGAAATCCACGCAAGTCTTAGTACATGAGACCCCAGGTGTCTTGCACTGGTTCACGACCATGAGCCAAGAAATACACACGCACCACAATAAACACAAGAGTAGAAACGCCCTATTTAACACAATACCTGCTTGTCACACCAAAATGAGTTTGGAGCACGTCCCATCATGCATTGATGTCATGTAATGTTCTAAAAATATCAAGCACATACAAATCATGAATCAGGGGTGATTTGTTACCTCTGGGCGAACATTGATGCCTGGGCTGAAAGTCTGGTAGTAGTTTTCTGAGATAAATTGGTCAAATAGCAAGTTCAGCTCTTCTTTCAGGTTAACAGAGTCCACTCGCAGAGATCGGAGTTTGGAAGAACACCGGGCAAAGTGTACGCCGGGGTCCATAGAGTCACTGGCATGGGGGGTAAACGGTACAGCATCAGCGGACAGAGTTGTGGGGAAAAAGTCAGCAGCATCTTCTCCTACCGGCAAAACAAACCGCGCTGCCATTTTGTCAGGAAGCAAACATGCGGTAGGGAATGTTCCCCTTCCGGGAGCATGTCATACAAGCCCAGTGCTGCCCTCCATCGGCAGCTCATTTATTTCTAAGATTTATTTTTGACGGTTTGATCCTTTTATTGTAGCGTAAGACATTAAGGTATGGGAGATAGAGGAGATGCCATGCAGCAAAGGACTACAGGCAGGAATCGACCCCGGGTTGCTGTGGTAAGGACTGGGCCTTAATGGTACGCGCTCTACCCTGTGAACCACCAGCAGACTTTAGAGTAATATTTTATATCAATTGAGAAGTATTTGAAAATAAAAATTATAGACAGTTTTAGAGCAAGCTTAGAGCTTTAAATATACAGAAACTGAACATGAACCAGTCTTGGATTCAGGGTCCAGAATGGACACCCAGCCGGAATTTAGGAGTTACATTTTTCTTTTTAAAATAATGCAGAATTAGTTAAACATTACAATCGCTTGGCAGGTAGACCTTTAGGACCCTGTTTGGAGGATAAACAAGATGACTTTCATTGCTTGGCATAAATTATTCTTCTTTATTAAGTATCAGCAACAGTCAAAGCATTTTTTACACCAACTTTGTAAACAGAAAACTGGGCATTTCAAAAACAAAAAGGGAATCATGTTGCTAGATATCTTATAGGCAATAAAATGAAAAAACAAGTTATCATACAACATATCTATATGAAATCATGTACAAGGCCCATGCATCGCACAGCCAAATAATTGTGTTTAGAAAGTATGAGTCAATCCTCAAGAACATGTTGGGATACTGACTGTAATATTAGGTTGTTATGTTGAGGGCGCATCCCTACAGTGGCAAGAGCCATCTCGGTCCATCCACAACAGCACATATCTCCTTCCTCCAGGTGTATCATGGGTAACAATTTACATATTGAATAATTTGGAAAGCAGGAGTGGAGGTAGGTAGAAACATGGCCAATCAAATGGCAGCAGGCAGAGTTATTAAGGACTTAAAAGTAACGTGAAGAAGGCAGGTCTGCGTTTTCAGCCGGACTTGAAGAGAAGAATGGCCACCTGGCCCAGGTAGAAGTATATGAAATGCTTGGTTTCATGAGTCACGTAGCTCCCAAAATTTCTTCCGACGATACAATGCCACGTGGGGTTGTACTTTTTGTCGAACTCCTGAAGAGGAAACAACAGCATTGATGGAGGTACGGAGCGCCTTTCATTTGAAACTTTAAAAAGGAACATTATGAAATAGGAAAAGTGTGGCAATTGATAGTGGCAGTCAACACACCTTTTTAATGTAGGCAGCGATGTCCTTTTCAATGTTGTACTTCTCCATTGCCTGCGTGGCACAGTCCACTGCATCCTGCTGCATGTCTTCTGACATGTCCGCATTCTTTATCACTGCTTTCCGGTCAGTCATGGTGGCTCTACATAGACAGAGAGAACAGTCCAAACCAGTCAAAAGGATGCAAGGTTATGACCCCATCTTTAGAAGATGCCACTCAACCTTAGTTGTGTCACTGAAGTTTGAGGACCTATGGGTTGTAAAACTAAAGCCAATTGGAAGAATCCCTTTTAACCTACTTGTGTAGAGTCCTTGGAGACCCCTACACCCTTCTAAATGGTCACAATTGCCACATTTCACAGGAAAACTCCCAAACTATGGTGCAATGGTGTACTTGGGTTTCCGTGAACGTTGCTTAGAATGAGACTATCGATTAGGGTTGTTGTGATTGAATGCTGACTTGGATATCAGTATTTGGTTGGACAGAGACTGCGCATCTTCCAGTTTTTTGGTCGACCAGACAGCACATGTAATGAAGACGAGAACGTCTTCAAAAAGACTATGGAGGTAAAATGGTTAACATACCAGTCTGTTCGACTCATTTACACAATGTTTGAAATATTGGCCCTTATAGAGCCCAACGATGCAAAGGATGAACGCATATTGTCATTGACCAAACATGGGTCATCGTGGGAGCATTGAACTTGCGAAAGTGTGTAGGTGGCATGCTTTTTGCAATCCATAGGAACATATCGGATCAACTCCGGGATCCAAAAAGTGTCGTTTGCGTGGGATTTCCAACTATAGCCTAATAACAAAATTGGCAAATAATGCAAAGAATCTACATTTGCAAAACAGACCACTGGTATAAATCAGACAATATTGGAAAGGGTACGCACACATGAGGCCATGTTCCTGCTATCCGTGTGGTGTGGACCACCTGCCCACGCACAAGACCACTTTGACGGCTATACATATCTCACTACACAAAATTTTTAATTCTGTTCAATAGTATGCATGCCGTTTTAATTAGGGCAAGAAAACGCTCGTCATGTCAAGTACTTCTGCGCTCCTGGGCATGTATAACTTTAATCATGACCACGCAATACGATGATACCGCCTAGTGTTTTTGATAAAGTCTACGCAATGCAACGACTCAATTCAATGAACCACTCTTTTCCACTAAACGCAAGGATACCTTCATGTGGTCGCATCTCTAGTCAGGTATACAAGTCCCCCTAATGACACAGAAAATAAAGCTTACCTTTTTTAGTTTTTACTGAAGTTTGGTGTAAAACGTCTTGTCTAGAATTGCACAGTCCGTTTGTCGCTCATTTATGCTGTGACATGCTACGTTTGTATCTGCCCCGCCCCCCGCGTTACATCGACCTTCTGATTGGAGGAAATTGATACTCGACTAGATCTTTCGCGATTTTCAGTAGCGGGCTACTGCCCGCATCTTATTTCCACCCAGAATGCACCATTCCTTCCTCCGTATCGTGAGATTGGATCCAGTTGATAATCAATAACATCGATTACGTCTCTCGAGACACTAGACATTACATTGGTATGAGCTCAAATGATTATAGGTTAGCATCATTTTACACCATTTGTTTTTCTGAATAAATATAGGATAGGTATGCTTCATTGTTAATTTCACCTATTTTGTGATTACATGAAATATTGCACACCAACTCTACAGTAGTCGTTTTGAACATAACTTGCTTTTACCAGCCAATGTGTGAATGCGGTCAAATCAAGCACTGATGTATTGTCACGAAAAAACAATTAAAACAGGCCTGTTATTCTGCCTTTGATGCATATTTAGTATGTTATGTAGCATGGGCAGTGGTTTTGACATACCAATATGCTGAGACCTTTATCTCAAATGTGATATTTGGGTTTAGAAAAGTGGAGCTAGTGTGTTTTGTCCACTTTATCATACATGGCTAACAAATCACCAGGAAAGCAAACATGATATACAATTGATGTAACTTTTATTTGAGATTAAGATTTGAACGATCATCAGAACATAACTTCTCCACAGCACAAACCTGCTTTGGAAAGAATAAAAAAGATGGCAAACCACATCAATGACAGCCCCCCCCTCCCTTTGATAACCCACTCTATTTACCGCTTTCCTTATGTGCGTGGGTCCAGCCTGCTTCCTGGTTATGATCCCAGCCATGCTCCACATTCTCTCCCTCTTTCATTTTAAAAACGGATCAGGAAAAAAAAAAAATTGCCTCATCTGGAAGACTTCTGTGATTGGGTCGCTGATGTCCCAGACACACGCAAAAACAAGATTTTTTGGGGGGGTTATTTTTAAAAGGCCAATTAGAGAAAAGATCCTTTGCTATTATAACTCCGGTTGGCTCGGGCCATGGGTCGGGATCTTCTCCCAGTAAAATGCTCCATGTATCCATCCTGAAGCCTAATCCTAATCCTGATCTGATCCTGAATCCTGATCCGGCTCCAGAGTGGAAAGCACTGAGCCCCGTCCGAACCTTTATACCAGCAGAACCAAAGAGAAGGAGGCCAGTTAGAGTCACACCACACTAAAGACATTCAAAAATAAATTCTATCATTTTACTAAAGTAGGGGGAGGGATAAACTAAGAATGATTTATTAAAATATATCTACTAATGATGCCACATAGACAGCTGCTACTTAACCATTAGCAAAACAAGTAAGAAAACCACGGACCAAATGGTATTCGAACAACGATATTTAGAACTGAGTTTGATTACACCACCCTGGCAAAACAGAGTAATGCATTCTGGGTGTTTGGATGCAGGACTTGTGTGCAGAAGCATTGGGTACTAGTCACATATCCTGGTGGGCATAGTTCATATATTCAACAATTAAACATGAAGCATGCAGAAGTAACTATAGCCACCACAACATAACGCTTTTGCAGACTTTGTGGGTCAAAAATAAAAGTAAATAAAAAGGAAAGCTGTAGAAAATATCTTCGGCTAGCCTTCGGAGGCCACAGGTGTCATACCATTGGTTCGTTTTTTGATTCCTCCTCCTCCTGTTAATCCTAATTCCTGTTCCCCATGCTATCCTGCTCCACTGAACTCTACAGAGAGATACACATGACAGAGTCAAAGTACAGCAGTTCATAAACACTAAAATGCATGGCCAAGATAAAAAAAAACAACGATATAAACAAAGCGTTAACAAAGCGGAGCAACCCTCTTCAAAATGGAAATTTGAAAACATCTGGTGAAGTCAAAAAGACCAGCAGGGTAACATTACAATCAGCTGGTGGATTTGGTACTGAAAAGGTCAGTATGAAAGGGGAGAGACAAGTTAGACTACTAGAGCTATGCACACTGGTGAGATGTTAGTCAGGAGAGGGAAGGTAAGAGAGAGAGAACACACACACACACACACACACACACACACACACACACACACACACACACACACACACACACACACACACACACACACACACACACGAAGGTTCAACAGCAGATGGTCAATGAGGTGTGGGGGGGGGGGGGGGGGGGTCATTGTCGTGATTTCCCCATGTCTCGCCGGTCTAGGAGCGAGAGCGAGAACGACGAGGGGAGTAACGCGGAGACTCCCGTCCGCGGCGTGGAGAGTAGCGGCGTGATCCGCTGTTGCTCCGGCTGCGGCTGTTGCTGCGAGAGCGCGAGCCGCCATAGCTGGGGCTCCGGGGGCCGTCCACCTTCACACGGATGTATGCCGTCTCTCCCTACACAGTCCCAACCGAACAGACGCATTACAATAGATAAGCACATACAGAACATAGGGGCTGATGTTCATAACCAATAATGATAATCATTAGCACCTTCCTCCCTCAAAAGGGACACCTTCCAATCTTTTAAGGACTTTCCGTTTCATCTCCAAAACACAGCCTAGTTCCAGATCTATTGCTTGTTGAGTTAAAGTTAAGCCACAGCCCCAACCTACCTCATGTGAACGAAACTTTGTGTTATCAAGCTTGCGGACGGCATAGCTCATGTCTTCTTTCCGTACAAACTCCACCACGCCGGTACCATCGCGTAACACATCGGCATAACATACATCACCTGCCTCCCTCATGTGATCTTTCAGATCTTGCCAGCTTCCACTGGGGGGTAGACCTGGAAAGAAAGCAAGCTGGCTTTAAAAAACATTATTCTGATAGAAAAATCCTACGGAGGAATACTGGTTCAGAGACACTCACCTGACACAATTACTCTGTACTCTGAACGTCGTGAGGGGGGACCATATCTCCCCCTTGCTGTTCCCAGTGATCCCCCGCCACCACCACCACCTCCTCCTCCTCCTCTGTTGCCCCCCCGGCTGCTTCTTGGAAACTCGACACGGAGACGATAGCCATCGTAGTCGTAACCATCACGTCCATGGACCGCATCCTCTGCATCCCTGGGAAAGGAAACGGATGAATCTTTGTTGTTCAGTCATTCAGCAATTGGTCCGCCCCATTGGTATTTTTTATTTTCACGTAGAAATCACTGGGAGAATTGATCACAATAAAAACGTTAGCCACCCCATTTTAAACCAAATCCACAGAAAATGTTGCCACAGACCGTTCATAATGAGCATCCATTATTATAGGCCCAATTAGTGAGTCCAGTTTTGTTTAACACAGATATATCGTTTGGTAGCACGTTAGTTGCAGTTCACCTGGAGTCCTCGAATTCCACAAAGGCAAACGGGGGTCCGCCTCTTCTGTTCTTCAGATCGATATCTCGGATACTTCCATATTTGTAAAAGACATCTTCAACGTCTTTAGTACGGATATCGGGAGGGAGATTCCCGACATAAATCCGACAATCGTTGTTTCCTGCTGGTCCCCGAACTACTTCAGCCATGCCGTTGATCCGGACTGCGCTAAGTTAGCTAAAGCGTAAAAGGTGAACTTACTGTGGATCGGAGTCAAACCCTTAATAACAAACTTTGAATTATCTGTCGTTAAATTGTATCTACATTTAAAGACGGGTGTTCGTTACAAATTGCTTACTTCGTGGTTGGTCGAGACCGCTTCAAAATAGCTACCTTCAGGTTAGCTTAGCAAGTTCCTTAGCTTTAAGCTTCAACCAATCAGATGAATGCTTGAGCGTCTACGTCACCAACCTTATAGCAGTCTTCCCGCCTGCCGATTCAGAATTCAGAATTTAAATCTCCGATTGTCTAATTATGATAGAGTGGACTTGGTTCACAATGGAATTTTTTTGCTTAAAATCCATTATGAAAACTCACGCTTTCTGAGATACATTTGAGGCAAAGATGGGGTATGTTTACTCAATTTAGAAAGATGCATGTTAGTAATGCAGTGACAGCATTTTGAGTACAAAGCAGCGCTTCCCAAGCATTTAAATCTGTATGTATGCAAGTTTAATATTAACACATAAACACAGCAGCTTAAAATACGTGACTAAATTAAAAGTTTGATATTTAATTGTTTTACTTAGAATCAATTGAAATTTCAAATATATAAAAACTTTGCATTTAGAAAAAAATAATTCATGCTTAAGTCAGTGTCAGCCATAGGCTATTTGCGCTCATTCTTGCAAACAATAAAATAAATAAAAATAACCACTCCCTTATAAACAGAAACATAATACAATCCATGCTGAAAGTGGCTCAACAGTTTAGTGATCTTTCCATCCCAAGACTGATCCCGTTAAAAAAGTTTTAAATACAAAGACCAGTCAGAAAACTCTGTTCTTCAGACTGTAGTTATAAGTCCTTCACACAGCTCGAGTCCCTTTTAGTCCTTCTTGCTCTGCTTCAACTTGCGTCTCTGTCTGGCCTCAGATGCAATCTTGATCAGTGACAATAATATAGGAACACACATGGGCAGGAAGAGTGGGATATATATGGCAAACTTCTGGTCGTCTGGAAAGTAGAGGAGGTGAAGGAGGGAGGGGTCGAAGAAGGCTCTCTCTGAGGCCAAGATGGCTTCTTTACTGTACTGCAGAGCGAAGCCCAGGTTCCCAGCCTCCAGCTCCGCCACAGCCAGCTGTAGAGAGGTGACGGTGCTAGACACCTGACACACAACAAAATATTAGATAATAACATATACAGAATATATTGATAAACATAGTATAAAACAATTATATGCAAGCATATGTGCAAGAATCACCTATGTTTTAATTGATACAATAAAATCCCTTGACTGATCCAGCAAATGAAAAGAACAAAGCTTTTATCATATCACCTGCGAAGCGATGTTGTCGTTGATAACGATGTTGCCTATCTGGTCGAGGAGCTGGGCCAGCGACGTGATGGTTGTGGTTGCCGTGGCAACGTTCTCGACCGTCCTGCTCCACATGAGCCGATCCAGCTCCCAGTCGGCCAGTCCCGCGCCGCCACACGGCTCCACCAGGAAGCCAGGGGGCGCAGAAGACGACGGCACTCCCAACATCAGTCTAATATAAATACAGGTGCGCACAAGGGTTAGGATACACGCGTGTGGGGATTTGTGCATAAGGGTTAGGGATTTGTGCACAAGGGTTAGGATACACGCGTGTGGGGATTTGTGCATAAGGGTTAGGATACACGCGTGTGGGGATTTGTGCATAAGGGTTAGGATACACGCGTGTGGGGATTTGTGCATAAGGGTTAGGATACACATGTGTGGGGGTGCGGCTGGGATGTAACAGAGGGTTACGAGAGTTCTACATATCCATCGTATCAATTTCCCTACCGAAGTTGTGCGAGGAACACCCCCATGACTTTCTCCATGTTAATGTTGATGTTCACCGGGAGTGGAGGCTCCCTGCTTCCATACAAGTCATTTACATTGTACACCTGTAAGACAAAGTCGAAGCCTGAGGTCAGCACATACAACAAAGAGTAAACGCTTTCATCCCATTGTTTTAATTCCCAACACTTGATTAGTGAATGTTCCCACAATGTCCCCTTGCTTAATAATTATATTAAGGATATTTTCGATCAATCAAAAAAAATCCAAAATCAAAAAAACACACAATCTTAACACAAACAGAAATATTGCTCATAGGTTTGGATAGGATGGGTACGATGTTTGCAGTGTATTTGAAAAGTCATTACCATAATACCTCCCCAGCGAGGTGAGTGGAAAGCGTTGGAGGCCACTGGGCGTTTTTTGTGGTCGTGGATGAAGAGTGGGGAGTGGTGGGCATCAGGGACATAAAGCAGGAAGTTCAGTACTGGGTTTGAAGATGCAGCATTAGAGCCTGGAGGAACACACAGAAATATTGAAGGATTGGAGGCCTCCCAAAGCCATTTTGGAGATCCAATGTTCTTGTGTCCTTCAGAGAGAATGAGTCTTACCAAGCCTAGCCTCCACAGGGTTTATGACATGTGCAAGGCTGTCTGCATTCAGCGTGTAGGCCTCCAGGCTGCTGTCAAACCGAGGGTTGACACCTAGCATGGCGTAGTACAAAATCTAGAAGAACAAAGAGTGGGGGGCACGTCACACCTGTGTGTCTTTTAAATTATCAGGACTAATTGACCTGCACACTTGTTTAGAACACAGACGCATACACACAGAAAGGCATGCCCACACACCTGTGAGTCGATGCTGAAGTTAGCAAGAGGGGCCAGTTTAGTGAGCAGAGGCTGGATGTAGCTTTGTACAGCACCCTCAATGTCCCAGGCTAGGCGATGGGACTTTGGGTCTGGATTCAGCAGGCTGAACGTTATCTCATAACCTAAAGCATTTCATGAACAAAAATGAAGAATAGATTTAGCTTCTACTCCACGAATACTCAATGTGGACAATAATGACATGACTATGTGATCTGATGAAGTTATCACCATGATCTATTAATTAAAAAAGATCTTTGATAATTGCAACTCTGAGTGTGCAGCTACCTCTCTTTCATAGACAATAATGACAATGCCATTTACTATTTGGTCATAACAAACACTTTAATCTAATATATCTTGATACAAAGCATCTCAATAACTACTGAGACACCAGTAATCTACCTAGCCTCCCTATACAACACCAATAGGACTGTATAATATCTTACCAGGGCTGGACTTGAAGGACCTCATGCTGTCAGCTAAGCTCTCCTTGCTCCCAGGGCTGAGGCGCACCCGGTCACTGAGAGCGGCCGTGATGTCGGTGTGACTGAACGACATCACCTGCACCACCTGTGCGATGCGTGGCTCCAGGTGTGCCAGCAGCTGCTTGTGGTTCTTACCCACCCTCATTGGAGCGCCCATGCGCAGCACGGCGGTCCTTCGATGGCCGATGTACACGTCCACGCCCTGGGGGGGGGGGGGGGGGGGGTAAATGTAAATGTATTATTCAGCAGTCAGGGTGGCAGTAGCTCAGGAGGTAGAGCGGGTTGAATGGTAAACGGAAGGTTGCTAGTTCGATCCCTGGCTCCTCCTAGCTGAGTGTCGAGGTGTCCCTGAGCGAGACTCCTAAACTTTACTGCTCTTGACGAGCTGGCTGTTGCCCTATGTGGTTGACACCTCTGTCGGTGTGTGCATGTGTGAATGAATGGTTGTAAGTCGCTTTGGATAAAAGCGTCAGCAAAATGTAGATGTAATATAGATTATTAATATATTTTCCTTTTGGTTGAGAAATCGGGTATTGAATGTGCATGTGAAAAGAAAGAGCAGAGGTTATTGGTACCTGAGGCAGAAGAACAGATGTTTCTGGAATGATGTAAACCACAACCGAACCACAAGGACTGGCACTGAGAGTATGGAGAGAGAGATCGGCCTCTGCGTGTGGAGAACAGAGAGGGTATCATCACCCGAGTGGTCTCGTTGGGATCTCATTCGGAATTCTTAAGTAACATCCTGCTTGGTACCCTAACACACTTGGTAAGCATGTATTGTCATCCATTACATGGATGATTTTCGTGTGAGCATACAAATGTCACACAGCTAGTGTGAACTTGTGCTCTAGGCAGAAGAGTAACGCTTACCTGCAGCAGTGGGCTGCTTTAGGGCATCTTCCTCCATGATGTTAGCTGTACGATACTTTGACTCATAACGGTACCGCAAGGTTGTGTCGTCTGTAACGTGAGAAGATGCAGAATATTAGTACACTGAAAAGAGAGGAGCATGCTAGCTTACAGTAATGGCAAACAGATGAATGCCGTCACCACCTTCCACTTTGTGGGCCTCCTCCTTCGTCTGTGTAAACGGAACCTTCTTCTGCTGCTCCAGTGTCAGCGTCCCACGAGAGAACACGACCTCCACGTCAACACACAGCTGCAGCTGTGGAACCATTACCAACGAGATGAGAATAGTCAATGCATGCAGACGTTGAACGACAGATGAACATAACGTGTCCTTCATTGATCGGTAACACGGACAAACCTGGAGCTTAGCCAACTCATTGATCTGGTTGACAGGAAGCCAGGCTCTGTATGTTTCTGTGGTGCGCCACCATAACGGGACCCCTACCATGACCACCACCACTGCTATAGCCAGAGCAGCAAGCTGGCCTCGTTTGCGCTCTGTTTAGATAGATGGATGGATAGATAGATAGATAGATTACAAGCAACCAGATTTATTTACCATTACACCCTGTACCATGTATTTTAAACTAAATAGATGTAATCATATGTAGTTTTCTGAATTTCATGAATAAAGAGGGTAGCAATAGAAATATCGTCCCCGATGCATTTATTTTGAATACAACCAACTTGTGCAATACAACACCTTAAAAAGTACGACAGTGTATGAACTCGATAAAATAGACGCAAATGCGTTATTTTATATTTAATGCACGGGTCCAAATATGCCATGTATAAATCTGCAGCTTTGGGAATGGCAGGTGTAAATATGGTTAACTAAGACAAAACAATTGACTAACCCATCCCCCCGCAAAACTATTTCAGAGCAAGTCCAAGATCTGCGAGCGTACTACAATATCCTTGTGGATATATATCATATAAGTATGCAAAACATAAATAAAAGCAATAAGCAATTGTGATTTCACTCACCCACTTCCGTGGTAGCCATTCTGTCAGTGCGGTAGAGAGGTGCGTTGGTTTAGAGTCAAGCCGGGAAAAGAACCTCACGTGATCTATAAGGAGTATAGAGTTGTTAGAATGGATGTTGGATCTTGTTAAAAAGCTCTTATTCAAAATAGGCTATACAAAAGTAAAATATAATATCATGATTTTTTTTTTCGTAGGTGGGCGCTGAATTAGCTTTATGAAGAACTAAATGTGATGTTCAGGTTTCACGCATAGACTATGGCGTAACATACAGAAAATCGAACGCACCCGTTTTCCCGGATATACGTCATATTGCTGAGCGAACAGCGCCATCCAGCGGACGAGCTGTGGCACTCCTAGCCCAATCTAAATAACTACAAATGAGATCTACAATTAATGGTTTGAAGAATATTAACATAATCGATATTGTAGATATTGATACAAGCAAATAAATATTTGAATAAAAATGCCCATTAAGAAAGACAGAACGACTGCACATGTGTTGTTATTTGTATTTTATTTAATTTCTTCTCCACTACTTCACACAACAAGTGCTCAAAGAACAATATCAACACAAACGATAGAACATTCCAACACGGCAGTGACTGTTTCCCCCCGACCCCGCGTGACAGACTACCAAGGTGACAGGTGACAGGTGAAGAGAGCAGCAGCAGCCGTCTCCTCATCCAGTGAAGGGTCAATAGTGGACTAAAACACCAGCACCACAGAATATTGATAGCTTCACAACTGAACATATGGATTGGTAGTGGTTAGATAATGTATATCTCTTGTTACATTTAGAACAGACACACAATACAGTTCTTTATTAAGCATTTTAAGGATTAGACAAACAAACGTTAAGATGAATGATTGAGCATTTTGACGTGAAGTTGTTGCTGCTGGAGCTACAGCTGTCTCTAGTTAAACCTACACTGTGTGTGTGTCACTCAAGTAATCTTACTCAGACACTCTAATAAATAAGGTAAATCAGCAACTATTTGCAGTTAATCTCATTAGCTGTTCTTAAAATCTGGTCCGGTCTCTAACTTGACTTTGGTAACCAATCCACTGGCTCCACTGCAAGACAGGTGTGTTAGTGTCACGTGTAAGATAAACCACAACGGCATTCTCCTACTTGGCAAAACACCTAGATGATATACCACCTGCATCGACACAATCGTCATCTATAATGGTCCACGAGAAAGGTAACGATACCTACAGTATGTGCTCGGTTTCAGTTTCTTTACCAAAGCAAAATCAACCATTCCCAACATGCTCAATCCCCTTTGACTTTTAAAAACCCAATAACTGCTCACATTAAATATTATCACTTTTACAATTGCCACCAGGATCTCTTGTGTCCTCAGAGTAACAGAAAACACAGCCTCTTCTCCTTGCTGTTCATTTGGTATGTACCACCATTGTTGTTTCACATTATGTGTTAAGATCACACGTCTAACAATGGTATTTGACTCTAAAGTACAGTAGACAGAGCAGGCTGGTTATAGAGAGGGGGGAGTTGGGGGTGAAGAGGGAAAGCGGAGCAGATAGTAGGACTATAAGTGTGGCCGCAGCAGCATGTGGAAGTCCTTCGGGCTGGCTTAGTAGGCGTGATTGGCTACATAGAGGGACTGCCCGGCTGCGCTGCCACTGCCAGAGGACTCGTACTTGCCCTGTGCAGCCAGGCTGTTTGCCTGGAGGACACAGAGAGAAACATGGAAACAACAGTGAAAAAACGTTTGACCTTTTTAAAGACAAGCTGAATGAGCTGATTTTAATCCATAATGAGGGAAATCCAAAGTAGGATAGGATGTTATTATTATGGGATATTAGAAAATGTAGAAAATGAGAATAGTATATACAATAGTGGGGGTACCTATTGCTTTGTTAACGCCAACTGTGTTGTTATTTATACATTTACAGACTTGTTGATGAAATCCCATCTAAAGAAAACATTAAGGTGATTGTCGTCTTTTAAATCACGTCACACTCAAACAACGGATGAGATTTCACTCGCACCTCGGCCCGTTTGATGAACTCTTCGGTGGCTGCCTTCTCATTGTCCAGCTCTCCTTTCCAGGCGTTGAGGGCAGAGGCCTGCAGGGCGCGGCCGTAGGAGAAGGTCAGAGCCCAGGGCTTGGCCAGGGGGCAGGTATTGATGGCGTTGAGGTTAATGCTGGCGTCCTCCTCTGACTGGCCGCCAGATAAGAAGGTCACACCTTGGGAAAGAGACATCATCCGCCACACACACACACACACACACACAGTTAGAACTGCGAAATAAGCCTGCCCTCGTCTCCTCTTTAACTGAAGGAACGAGGCACAATGACTCACCGGTGACGGCAGGGGGCACCGTGCGTCTCAGGGCTGTGACGGTTGCCATGGCGATCTCCTCGTTGCTGTACTTGTGGGGGCAGGAGTGTCCAGCTGTGACCATGTTGGGCTTCAGCAGTGTTCCCTCCAGGTACACATGGTGGTCTGACAGGGCTTTGTAGACGGCCGCAAGCACCTGGCGGACCAGAGGAGGAGGACATTTGGAAACATAGACATGTGGAGATGATTCTCCATTTACTAAATAAAATCAAATGTGCCTTAAATGGCCAAAATGATCACTGAAATTATAGCTATTATACAAATTGTCACAGTGTTAATATCCAAATGAATATACAAAACAAAAGGTTTGTGATAAAGCTCACCTTCTCACTGATGTACTGGCAGCGTTTCAGGTCATGGTCTCCGTCGGGAAGGATCTCAGGCTCCACAATAGGAACAATCCCGTTCTAAAAGCCAAGGAGCCAGTTCACAACCCATGCCATTAGATAACAGCATACAATATACCAATATATCGAGATATAAAGACAAGTGAACAGTATACTTTGATTTGAGGATAAAATAGCAAGAGTTGAATTACTCCAAGCTAGCAAGATACCAAGCTAAAAAGATCCCAAAATTGCAAAGCAACAAGATACCATGCTGGGACGATTCTACGTCAGAAAGACTACACTAGCAAACTAGCACCATATCAAGCTAGCAGGATATGTTCTATTAAACAAGATACAAAGCCACCAAAACCCACCTGCTGGCAGATGCTAGCATAGCGTGCTAGGACATTGGCGTTCTCCATGATGGCCAGCTCAGAGGGCGTGTTCTCTGTGATCTTCAGCACACACCGCCACTTGGCAAAGTCAGCGCCGTCCTTCTTGTACTGGGCACAGCGCTCAGACAGCCCGTCCAGACCTGGAGGGAGGTAAGCAGGTCAGACATCGTCTTATGGATGTGTGTGTGACTCGGAGTGTGTTTGGTAGGGGTGTAATGATACACTAAAGTCACGATTCGGTACATAGCTCGGTTTTTAAGTCATGGTTCGGTATGTTTTTCGGTACAGCAGTTTTTTTTATTAAACAATTTTTTTAGATTTGATTTAATTTTGATTTGATTTATTAAATTGTATCAAACAAATGCCTTACACAAATGAAAAGACATCAAATACAATTTAGGATAAAAACACAATTAAGTCCAGGACTTATTTCCATTGTGGTCCTCAACACAAAACATCAGGTCAAGACAAGACAGTCACAGAGTGTGTGATAATCAATAAAAACTTCGGTACATACCGAAATGAAACGTGCATCGAACCGTTAGACCCGTACCAACATTTTTTGGTACGAATGAGTGTATCGTTACACCCCTAGTGTTTGGTGGTCCTGGGGTTACCTTGTGTGGTGGTCTCGCCATCAGTCCCCGCAAGGGGCACAACACCTTTGTCCACCTGCGGAAAGATAAGCAAAGGTTACCCATAAATACTACCTTCTTAGTCAAGAGATGTTTTTATGACGCCTCTTCACGTGAATACGCAGACTGGTGGGAGTTAATACAGTGAATATACTTTATCATGGTAACACGTTGTTTTTTTCAAGTACCATAAATCAACACCGCAGCTTTCTCCTTCATGTGACCTTCCCGTATTTACGAGATCCCGGCCTAATTCTGCAGTTCTCCATGCTGTGTTCATTTGTTCATTTGCGTGTGTGCTGTGTATATTCATAAACAAGCTAAAGTCAGCTAAGTAAGAGAGACCTGCATGGAGTGTACTACTAACTCTCTTCCTTTCTGCATGAGAAAAAGTGAGTGAAAGAGTGAGATAAGAGAGTGAGCCCCCAGGCTTTTGAGAGAGCCTCTACAGCCAGGGCCCAGGTGTACCTTAATGCCCACGACAAGGCCTCGGTCCTGGATCAGCTTGGAGAAGACGGTGCCGTCGTCGCTGCTCTGGTACAGGGTCTCGTGGAAGAAGATCACGCCGCCAATGCAGCTGTCGATGCGCTCGTCTGCCGTGAAGAGGAGCTGGCGGTAGCGCCGGCGGTTTTCCTCAGTGTTTTCCACGCCGATGGGGGTGAAGCGCTTGGCCATGCTCCCTGTGGACAGACACACGGCACACCGCTTTATGGTGGTGGTGCTAGGACGCGAGAGACAGACAGACAGAGAGAGAGAGAGAGAGAGAGAGAGAGAGAGAGAGAGAGAGAGAGAGAGAGCGAGAGAGAGAGGGTGAAAGTACCGGTGGATTCATCGGCTGCCAGGATGCCTTTGCCCGGGGCGACGATCCTCTCTGCGATCTCCTGGAGCTCCTTCTTCTGCTCCGGGGTCAGGGCGGGGAACTGGTGAGTCATCTTGGCTAAGGACACAAACACAGGGGATGCAGAGCTTATACTAGAGGGTACTAGTTCACCTCTAGTTACTGGTTACCCTCTCCTGGGTAACCTCTCTTATCCGATAGTTCATGGTTAACCTCTAGCCGTAAACCGTCTGGTTTAAGGTCTCTACTATACAGTTACCGTTTAACCACTATACTGATTAACCTCTACTGGTTAACCTAGTCTTTACTGATTAACCTCTACTGGTTGATGAATTGATCAATTCTAGTCACTGGTTAATCTGTTGTTGTTGGGGGATGTTTTTCTGTGACTTGAGATGACTTGAAATCAAACCGCCACAAAATGGAGGACTTGTTAATTCCCAAGCACTGCTGATTCATTATTATGTTGTAATACAACCCCCTCTCCAGACTTTGTCAGATTAAATTCCATCATGTTATTAGAGACACCGGATCTACATTCATCATCATCTTATTTGTGTGTTTATTATTCTCGACTGGGAGATGGATTATTTTCTTGATTTATGTTTCCTGTTTTTATTTCTATGTATTTTTTTGTACACATTTTCTTCTTTCCAACTTTGTTTTCAATTTGCATTTATGTCTGTGGCAAAGAAATATGAATGTACAGTACGTCTGAATATTAACATGTATTTGTATTGTTTCTCTGAACATCTCATGAGTCTCCAGAAGACATCCCAGTAGCCTAGGTCCTAACACGCAGCCGATAGCCAATGGGCTTCCTCTCCCTCGCTCAACCGTTAATAATCAGTTACGTAATGCCATACACATTGACTGTGTAGCTACAGCGATTAGAGACACACAGAGAGACAGATAAAGAACAAGACAGAGGGACAACACGAAAGGGGGAGAGAAACAGAGCGAGAGAAAACCACGGAGCGCGAGAGAGACAGATTTTACTCACAAGAGAGACAAGACAAGAGAGAAAAAGATTGATCATTTGTGTAATCATTGATCTGTGAAATTTAAACGATTTATAATAGAATCAAGATTAGCAAAGAGACACAGAGGGAGAGTGTGAGAGAAAGAGAGAGGGAGACAAGAGAGATTATGCAATCGCCTTCATATGAACCGGGCTGCCAGTCTTCATTACATCAAACAATGAGAGACATGGCCTCTAGCCAGCCTGTTCATTTACATTCAGTTCACAAGCTGCTCCCCTGGCACTGTGGTTTGTGGGTCAGTTTAACATTGTTTTGTACCATATTCCCAATGTGGATCCCTTGGCCCTTTGAACCCTGATTCTCATTTATTTTTAGCACTTTTATTTATGGAAGTCCAGATATATACATCTGACTCCAAGCATTATTATCAGTACCATTATTGGACCTGCTGTGTTCCTCTATTACGAATCACTCTTGCTAAAGTTGTCTGCATTGTGGTGGGCGTAATGTGTGGAATGTGGAATATATCTTCTGTGAATTGTTGCCATAATCCTTTAGTTTGAAGAGCTTTTATCCTCCGGAAGCTGTGGTTGGATAAACCAGCATCCTGCTGATTGTGCATTATCATCATACATTCTCATGTTACCCTATCCTTTATTTTAGCCCACATGTGAATAATTGTATGACATAAAATTAATTACACACAATTGGCTTTTTAAAAATAAGTTTCTTCTGACATGAATGTCTACAATTGTTTTTTGTTTTATTATTGGTGATGGTGACTTTTTTAATATGACGGTAGAGATGACGTGTGTGTGTGTGTGTGTGTGTGTGTGTGTGTGTGTGTGTGTATATATTGAGTAGATATTGGTAGATATTGAGTGTCCCATCACGCATGGGCGTGCCGTGGATGGTGCAGTTTATATATGGAACACTTAGATCCAGCAGGACTAAGAGGATCACCTGCCTGTTTGTAATCTACAATCCTGCACCTAGAGGTTACACTTGTTTACTTCACGTTTTCAACGTGTGCATACTTGCCAACATATCGAGCAACATATCATTTGTGTTGTGATATTGCCAAGCAAAGCAACCCCTTTTGAAGAATATTATGTAATGGAATTTGAAGCCAAGACCAGTCGTGCCACCAGAAATGGTCTACGTGCCCTTGCGCAGCCAGAAAGCCCCACCCACCTCCCAGTTACACACCACCACTACCCCCAAGTGACACCGGCCTCCCAGCGCACATTTAGGAAAATGTTCATGTTTACGAATATATAACTAAGTAAGTAAACGTAAGCTAATACAAATGGCTAATGAAGCAGCCAACTAATATAAACAACACGCCTGACCCTTGTCGTTTCGCCCGTCGTCTCTGTTGTATGAAGCAAAATGACATGCGTCGCAGAGCAGATGATTCCCGTTATTTAAATAAATAAGCGATTAGTTTAAAATAGTTTAGAACGAACTTAAAAAAAATGGCCACAGAGATATATTGCTGCATCACCAAGCTACCTAATTATGATGAAATATGTATTTGTTTTTCCTATAGTTTAGTTTAGTTTATACGTTTATTTAACAGGGGGCATCCACAACACAACCATTGTGTTGCCAGTTATCTTATAGCGCATTGTAAACTAGGCGGCTATAGTCCTTCTTACCTGATGGTGGATACGAGAGGAACGACTCAGGTGTGCTGGTGATGCAGGGATGGAGTGCGTCTGGCTGTCTGCTGTTTCAACCCCGCAACGCAACGTGACTCTTTACGAAACCCTTGCGCTGGGCGGAGCCTAGCAGCCCTACATCATATGACGCGGCATTCTCATTACGCCTGCGCACGAGCCACGACCATGACTCAAACAACAATGCAGTATGACGCTGCAATGTTCAATACTAGAGGAAGAATGTTGGGGGAAAAAGCAAAGTTAATACAAATTGGTGGATAGAAGTGCTTGTCGAATGTTGCAAAATGTGTTTAATACATAAACTGTCATTATATAATTGTGATGTATTTATATATCATTATACATAATGACAATGATTAGTAGGCTTACTGTAATGTCATACCACACAGGGATTATATCCATCTAGATTTTATTAGAAACTATTTACGTTGAGTAATATCTCTCTCTCTCACAGAGAGAGAGAGAGAGAGAGAGAGAGAGAGAGAGAGAGAGAGAGAGAGAGAGAGAGAGAGAGAGAGAGTGTGTGTGTGTGTGTGTGTGTGTCCGGTATGCATCCGGTAAACAATTCTGATGTTTCAATACTTGTCATAGTCATGGTCATTGCTAGGCTTAAATCACAATTAACGCAAAGATAAGTTGGAATACACTGGTAGTTTGAAGTGGACAAACAATCACCTTTTTAAAAATATTGCATATATGTTTAGTTCTAGGGGTGTTGTCCACCCCTAGAATATGAACATGATCACACTGTGCTGCTCATATTGTTTGAGACTGACCTCCATAATAAACAGACAGAGAACTCAAGGTCTATAGAAACTTAATATCTGATCAACCATAGGATGGAGATTACTTTCCTGTGATTTTCTGTCAAAAATAAATCGAAGAATATATTGGCCTTGTAACAAATATATTCTTCTAGGAAAATATCAGACACATTAAGTAAATCAATGTGATCAAGTGTTGCGTATTCATCACATGAAGGCAAATTATTTTTGGAATGTGTGCATGATACCCAACAGTTACAACAAAATAATGAAAGTCAAGGTCATTTAACCTGACCCGATTGGTTGCCGGAAGCTCCCCCACAACGCTTTGCACAGTTTACCTCAGGGTGTGTTCAAATAAGTAGCCTAATCATAGTAATACTACTACTAATCCAGAAGTCTCTTCACACAAACACCTCCCACCTAGAGACAGTTTCCACTGACGCAGGCGCAGGCTTGCCGGGCCAGGTAGGACGCAGGTGGGGTCGCTCTGTGTGATGTCATCGAGGGGCTGCCCTGGGCCAGGTAGGGCAGAGGGGGGAAGGGTCTGTGTGAGCTCATGTGTGCAACGGGGGTCTCGGCTGGGCTGAGCCGAGAGTCGTAGGCGAAGCCCCTGAACGGCTGCAAGGATAAGGTGAGTCCTCGCCGAGCGTGGTCTGGTCTCTCTCTCAGCTCTAGGAACACCTGGAGAGCAGAGAATTAACACTGATCACCCCTAAATAACTTCAGAATAACTCTTGAATAACCCCCGAAAATCCCTGAGTAACTCCTGAAAAACCTCTGAATAAGACCTGAATAACTCCTGAATATCCCTGAAAAATACATGAAAAACCTCTGAATAAGACCTGAATAACTCCTGAATAAACCATGAATAATCCCTAGATAATTCCTGAATAACCTCTGAAATATTCCTTGAATAATCCCTCTAATGTTCTGTTTGTGTCCCCAAATTTATATAATAGCGTTTACATTTTGGTGGATCCTAGGTGTAATAGCGCGCTCTGGTGGATGCTAAGTGTAATAGCAGGTTCTGGTGGACGAACCAATAAATGTGACGCTTGTACCATTTTCTGTAAACTCAAGAGAAATTCGAGATTGGTGCCGTTGGAGAGCTCGTCCCCATATTAATGGGGTCGAGTTTATAGTCCCAAATCACTCAGAGCAGTAGTTCTTGAGATAACGGATTGAGTCGATTCAAAATTGAGTTTTTATCCCTTATTCTAACCCTAACCCTAACTCTAACCCTAACACTAACCCTTAAAGAATTTAAAAGAACATCAACTTTAAAATATTAAGTGAAACGCAAAATCGTTCAAGAGATTTTTCAGAAAATATAAAAAGAATTTAAAAGAACATCAAATTAAAAAACATAAAGTAAAGTAGAAAACGAAAAGCCTTTAAATTCCAACTAAAAAATGATAAGCGCTTCAATCTTTAAAATTTAAAACTACAATTCTTTCTATACGTTTACTCACTCCCCGATTCCCCTGGATCCGAACATTAACCAATCACATCGGTGTATCTGATATAGGCGGGCCAAAAGCGTTGCGGTTTTACCGATACGGCAAGTCTTATCTATTGGTTAGCCTCGATGGTCTGGATACGTCACCGATTGTATTCTTCTGATTGGTCGTAGTGTTATCCAATTGCGTGCAGTGATATTTTCAAATGCACGCTTGGTTCCGCCCCTCGAGTTGGGTCATTTTCATTACTCGTTGCCAGACCCTACAGCTTTCTATAGATGTGGCTCTGGATATCCAGGCTACTAGATGGCGGCAAAGTATTAAAAAAAAAGCAAAAAAAGCCACTAGATGGCGGCAGCAGTAAAGCAAAAACCCTAACCAGCCACTAGATTGCGGCAGTGGGTGACTTATCTCTAACCCTGTTCTTGATTAATTGAAAAGATGTGTGCCCTTCCTCTGCCGCCAGTACATGGCGACGTTTGCTTATTATCTTACATATTGTATACTATTACGTAATCAATTAGGACCCATTTTTTGTTCCCCATTTTTCTCATCCCATATACACCCACCCACAGTACATGGTAACACACTACTAACCCTAACCCTGCGCGCATACTTTTGTATGCATGGTAAAGCGTGGGATGCGGGTGTTATGCAGGCTTCTAAGTAAACGACACGAGACGTAAAACTGCCTCTGTTGTCATCTTTACACCTTTCCTCATTCTTCTTAGTTGTTAGTTAGTCCGCTCTGCAAAGCAGCACAATTCACAAGTGGATAAATAGATCGTATGCATCAAGGCTGCATTTCTTGCTTTCTTCAACTAATTAAAACAATGAAGAAAAACACATTTATGAAACAAAATAATGATTTTATTATTTTTTAACACATTTTTTATACTCGACTCTTTTTGTTTAAATGAGACATATTACGGTGTTTTCTCAACAAGTAAACATAGTAGGCCTATATGAGTTCCAGAAAACATGTAAGCTGTTTAAGCTGTTTTTTTATAATAATAATTATATAATAATTTAATATTATATAATATATATAAAGCTTTACGTAAGGTATAACGTATAGAACGCCGACCGTTCTAATGCCCCGACTTTTAATACCTTCATAGTCATGCTCAAGGACCCTCGACAATGGGCTAGGGTCTGAGCGGGTAGCGAACTGGTCACCTAACGAAAACCAGTCATCCCGCACTACCAACTGAGCTAATTAGGGCTATATCAACAACATGCTGTCTGTCTGTGTGTGAACAGAAAGGGAAAGACAGAGGACTTATAGACTTAATGCTGTATTAACCAAAATGATGGACACTAATGTGAATACATACTAGTCTAATAATATGGGTGATTGTAGATCAAGTTCCATCATTATTTACCTACATGAAATAAAAACAATGAATAAATAAAACAATTGCTTTCAGTTGGGTAAGAAAACCAAATGATCAGATAATTTTTGTAAAGTAATACACAAATGAAAGGACATAAACAATAACTTTTTAAGAAATCTGATTTAAAATACACCAAATGTAATATTATTTACAAATTCTAATTCAATAAACATGACCCCTGATCAACTGGCCATGAAAACCTTTTGTTCAAACGTGACATTCAGTCATGTTGGAAGAAAAGGTTGTTTGAGGTCGGCAATAGAACAGTTATATACATATATGGATTGATTTAGCACTGCTACAGACAGTCAGTGCTTTGCAGTCGTCCCAGACGATGTGACGGGGACACGTCCGAACAGTGCCCTCACCCTGAGACGGATCTCTTTGGTTCTAAAAGAGTAAATAATGGGGTTGAGGAACGGTGGGATGCAGGAGGACAGCGACAGACACAACACGCGCTGGTCCGGATCTATCAGGCTGGAGTAGAAGCCGAGGGTGAAAATGGTTAAAACAGGAATATAAAACACAGCCACCAGTATGAGGTGTTCCACGCACGTGGTCAGCGCCTTCCCGCGACTTGCCACCGACTGCATCCTGAACACGGTGATCAGGATGCTGCCATAGGACAGGAGTATGAAGACGAACGGGCCCAACAAGATGGTGATGCTGAGGAAACTTGCCACGGACCAGTGCAGCGAGTTGTCGTTGCACGCCAGTCTGAACACTGGTGCGTAGTCGCAGAAGTAGCTCAGCACTCGGACGGAGTTACAGAAGGACAGTCTTTTGATGATCACGATGGCGAACAGCACGGAGCCTATCGTGTACGACCACGTGAGAGCCACCACGCATGACATGCTGAGCAGCGTGTTGATGGAGTGCTGGCGCAGAGGGAAGCAGATAGCGATCAAGCGGTCGTAGGCGAGAATGGCCAACGCAAAGGACTCGAGCGACACAAAGGTGTAGTAGGTGAACATCTGCACCAGGCACACGTCGAAGGTGATGAAGTTGTCTTTGACCAGGAATGACTTGATCATCCCGGGGATGGTGCAGGAGTTCAGCACCACGTCGATGACGGCCAGGTTGCAAACCGCCACGAATTTGGCCGAGTGTAAAGTGTGATTGGAAGCAATCACATAGATCAGTAGAAGATTGAACAGCACAGTGATGATGTAAACGAAAGACAGAAAGATGAAGTAAAGATCGATAGAAGTGAACTTCTCGAATGCGATTAAATAGAAACCCGGGGGGTGGATAAGAGCAGAGACGTTCAGGCCTTTCTCAAAGAAAGCCATAGTTGAACTTCAGGCATCTGGGTGGCTGGTTTTCAGAATGGATGGCGATCTGAAAGAAAGAGGCAAGGAAAAATGTAACACATTCGATTTAAAATTGACGTGTTTCAAATACACCTACACTAACAAACACAACCAAATGTAGTCCAACCTAGTAGTGAAATAATGCTTTACATAGACAAACGGCCCCTGTGAGCACATCTATAACCCTGCTGGTAGATGTTGAGGAACGGTTTGTATTGTGAACTTATGCTCAGCAGCAGTGACTGAATAACCTGGCCCTGACCTACCCAGTGATCAAATAGACCTTCTGCGCCCCCCAGAGACACAGTGCCATTCCCTTAGCACGATGGAAACGCCTAGACAACTGGAAAGGGGAGAGGAGAGAGAAAGACCAATTACTCTGAGATATTCCATTGAGGCTTATTTGCTCATAATCCAAGTATCTAATTAGAGTTTTCAAGGATAATTAGTTTAATTATGCTGTGCACTTCCTACTTACCTTAATTGTGCTTCAGGTTACCTTTGTAAATGGTATTCCGGCTCAGAAACAAATCAAAAGCATATGGCAGCCTTAAACTGATACAAAATGTGCAACTTTGTGTAACCAAATGTGTCAAAATTATCTTAATTAGCGATATTTACAAACAACTATTGTGAACACAATACCTTTCAAAAAATACAAATATTTAGGTTCAGTTCAAGTTCATAGGCATTAGAACACTGATTATATATGTATATACAAACTGATGTTCATAATACACAATAGTAACCATAACTATAATAAAACTAAAACCTCAATAAAACCATATAAATAATAATAAATCTAAATATCCAAGCTTGGTTGCTGTAGTTGGCTTACCCTACCCTACTCTTATTCTACAACATTTCTGATATGTGTAAAGACAAGGTTTCCACTAAATCAAGTAAGTTGATACTCAATATTTCCTAAACACATTCCAGATGCAATGTGTTTCCTAAAAGTGCTCCCAGTTTTTGCTCTTTCATTGATTCATTTCTGGGCAATACCGGTTAGTTGTTAGTATTGTAACAGTACATTCTCTGTTAGTTTTTCTTTTCCAATTTTAATCGATGTTGATAAATACCAATTAGCCTAATTCCCTAACAGTACCTTTGTTTGTTTGCAAGCAAGGTCATTATCCCCCCAATTCCCTTGGGCTGACTTCCCAAACGGGCTCATCAACGGGCGTCCCGGGAGCCCGCCTGAGAGGAGCTCGTTGGGCATGGTGTCCTGTTTGGGGCTCAGGGCACGGTGTCCTGTTTGGGGCTCAGGGCACTGTGTCCTGTTTGGGATCAGGGCACGCTGTCCTGTTTGGGGCTCAGGGCACGGTGTCCTGTTTGGGGCTCAGGGCACGGTGTCCTGTTTGGGGCTCAGGGCACTGTGTCCTGTTTGGGATCAGGGCACGCTGTCCTGTTTGGGGCTCAGGGCACGGTGTCCTGTTTTCCTGTTAACTGAACCACAGACTCTGTGGTTCAGGAATTGTGGAACTTTTTAGTATCTCGGCATCTTTCTGTATTGAGGGAGAAATGTAAGCTTTAGCGCAAGTTCTACCAGGAGGACTCAGACTCTGGCGCGCTACTCCCTCATTGGTTAATTGCTTCACCAATCACCGGCCTGCTCCTACCATTTAAACAGCTGTCTAACACACCTCTGCTCAGGTATTTTCGTTCCGATGCTCCTCCTTCCACCCCACCACCGCCAGGTCTGCCCCAGTCTACGGTCCAGGGGAAGGCTCCGCCCCTGCCAGTCCTGGTAGGACACGTCGAGTCCACACGCCAACCAGGATCCATGACTGGGCTTACGCCAAAGACTCCTCATGCAAAGACTTTTTCTATCATGTCGTAATAAATCATTATTTATATTTCTTGGTGAATGAGTCTTTATGGGAGAACTACCTCATAAGGGCAGTGTTGGACAACATCAGTTCTTCCTGGGTGATGTAAGACGTGTCCTCTGTCACTCACAGAAATGAAAACAATCAAACTCAAACTCAAAATACTTGTGCCGCTTTTCCACCGCCAGTACCAACTCGACTCGCCTCGACTCAACTCGGTTTGGTTGCGTTTCCATCTAAAAAAGTACCTCTTCAATGTGGGCGGGTCGTAGAAAAGAACCTCTCCACCATGGGCGGGTCGTCATTAGGTTTTAATCACGGGAGACGCGATTCCCGGGAAATCTGAATCTGATCAAGACTATTTCCTGATTCCCGGGAAAGGTTATGATGGGAAATAAAATAAAATAAAAAGCGCAATGACTGCGCGTCTATTGTTGTCATACGGTAACGTTGATAGAGGCGAAACTCGAGCCCTAGGAAAGGAACGACACTGAAACGAAACAGCGAAACGCTGATCCTCCGGAGCCGGTCCGTGGACTCCAGCCACGCCGGACACACACAACCACGCCCGACACACATAACGACGCGCAGCCTAACTCTAGCCCCGGGAAAGGAGCGACACACACGGCGAAACGCTGATCAGTGTCCCCCTCGGGAGCGGGTTCGTGGACTCCAACCACGCCGGACACAACTTAACTTTGAGTGATTATTCCCATTTACAGCCGCTGGCCAATCAGTTACCAGCAGCCTGTTTACGTCACACAAAAGTACCTACTCCTCTCGCACCTACCTCGACGGAGGTAGTACTAAAAAAAAGTACCCGGTACTAGGTAGCCTACCAGGTACTTTTTTTGCCAATGGAAACGCAAAAAAGGCGTGGCGAGTCGAGTCGAGTCGAGCTGGTACTGGCGGTGGAAAAGCGGCATTACCGTCCTTAATGAACATTATTATATTTTATGATATTGGAAACTTTTACTCAGATGTTTTGTGATTAAATTCCAAACATAAGATAAATATAGGATAAGAAAAAGATAAGAAGATAAATCCAGCATGTTGCCCAAGCGACTGTGAGAGTTGGAGTCAGTTGTTCTGAAATATTGGAAGATGAATATGTTCTAAATATTGTACTACTAATATGTATGGCAATCTTTTCTGATTCTCTTGATTCTGCCCCCAAAACTGTCTCATGTAACTTAAATTACCTAATTGAATAATAATAGTAACTAAAATAATAACAATAATTCATGTTTGCAATGTATATCATATATTAGTCTTCATTTTATGAAGAGTAAACAACAACCAGGTTGACATTAGATCATGCAAAACATTTTCGCAGCTCAGAAAATGATTGTGTTAACACAAACGAGAAAGCATAAATATATGATCTCAAAATGTTACAACTCATAAGAAACAAGGCCATAGGACTGCAGACATAATGATTATCTGTATTAAGGCACTTGTATTACCTCATCATGTCAATGTAGGCTGTATTCATTAGATCATATTTTACTAATCATCAAGAGGATCAAAACAAAGATAGGTGATTAAAAAAATAAACAAGCCTGGTTACAAATTGTATAAAATGTCAAACTATTGCAGGAGACACACCTGTGTATAATAGACACATATCCCACACAAGAAAAACAAGAAAAAACAATATTCTTCAATATGACAAAATAAAAAAAAAATGGCAAAAGATTCAAGAGCGGTAAGTTGAGTGTTATTGTTATGAGTAACACAGCCGTCAGTTATTAGTGAGTAAATATTGTTACCTGATTTCGACAGCTCATAGCTCATATCTGACCAATCAGGATCCGGGAATCAATCTTGCCTGTCAATAACATAATAATAATATAATATATTAATACATAAATGTGCATGAATCTGCGCTTTGCAACTCTCAAATCCTATCTAGTTTAAGTGAGTCATCCCCTCTTGACAATTAATGCTGTTTTTTTCTTTCTGTTCCTTATTCTGTTTTACTTTAGAATTGGGGTTAGGGTTAGGGTTAGGGTTCGGTTAGGGTTAGGGACGCCAGTGAAAAACTCAGCTCTGTTAGACGGTGGGCCGCGGAGCACACGTACAGGCAATGGTGGAAACCAAACATTAAAAAATATTACACATGATTGTAATGTCGATGCGGGTATACCTTATTAATATTACAGGGAGTTATATCCATAGTTATTGAAGCAATATCAGTAAGCAGTATAAAGGTCAGATACATTCTACCCATCAATACCAGCAGGGGTGAAGAATTATGCAAATGTGTAAAAACAAAAGAACACCAAAACAATCTTCATACCTTTGATGATAGGAAAGGGTTAGTGTTAGTGCTGAAGCAAGCACGCTGACTGACACTTCTAATACTCCCCGAGGGCCTGAGGCAGGACGAGGTGACCTCAGATAACAAGCATCTCTCCCCGGCTAATCTCCCCGCCTGGGAACACCTCTAATGAGGCCATATTTGTGATGTCATCACCAGGGAACGCTGAGCTAATGACCTTTCCAGTAAACAAGTAAACCTATTCATGTTCCCCCGTTGGCCTAATTGATCTCAAATGTCTCCGTTCAAACCCCCACAGCAGCTACTTACCGCTGTAGCTATCTACCACTGTCTATCATGCCGTGTTTAAGAATTGGAAAGGTTACAGTTTAAAGGGTGAAGGACACCCTAGAGGTCGTTTCTGATGACTCACTTGAGGGTGTGTTGAGATGAAAGGTGAATTGAAGTGTAAATATACACGTTATTTTCCTTCCACATAAACCTACACCAATCCAACGACAAACTGATGACATTTCTGAAGGAAAGTGTTGTTTCTTCTGCCACTAACCCTAACACTAACACTAACCCTAACCCTAACTAACTAACTAACTAACTCTCTCACACTAACACTAACCCAAAGCCTAAGCACTGGGGATGGTGTGTTGCAGCCACCAGTAGTCGGTCTGTGCATTAACCCATGGCTAATTGTTACCACTTGGGATACAGCTGCTGGATATAGCGCCACTGTTTGCATATAATTAGAGTTTGTGTGCATCTCATATGCTTCTGTTTTGTTCCAACATCAACAGACATTCAGGTCATTACTCTGCTGATGCCTTCAAGCGCCAGAGTTTGTTTTGAGTTTGTTTTTTTTGGTTCCGCACGTCTCATCATTAGACTCAGCATCCTGGGGAATCCGCTCTGAAAAATACAGAATTACTGTCCTTGTAAACACCAAAAGTATGGTAATGAATATGTCAAGGTCAGTGAAAATAAGATGAATGAATAGAACAAAATATATGTTGATAAATATATATATTTGGTTCCCTTGGAAAGTCACTCATGTGGACAAAGTAATTTACCTGGATGAAGAGAAGTGAGCAGGAGGAGAGAGAGAGAGAGAGAGAGAGACAGACAGACAGACAGAGAGAGAAACAATGTTGTCACTGAAGCAAATCAACCCTGTAAAAAACAAACCTCTTTAATTCAAAAACAGATATACACACACACACGCACACACACACACACACACACACACACACACACACACACACACACACACACACACACACACACACACACACACACACACACACACACACACACACACACACACACACACACTTTGAGAAATGATCTCCTTTGTTTGTTCCCGAGGCTTACTAAACATTCTCTCCTCACAGGTAAGCTAGCAGTAGACATTGCTTTGACAAAGCTTATATTTAATATATTTAGTTTGATGTGGTTGTGAAAGAGATGCATTAATGAATGTTCAATGTTTCTTTGATGCACATTTTCGTTGATGTGGCACAAGGATGTGGCAAAAACGTGATCTGTCAAAATGAATGGCGCACACACTTGCGTTGCGAGCTTCTGTCTTAGCAATGACGTCCCCCACACACAGTTTGCTTACACAACATGACAGTGTCATGCCTGCTACACAACATGACAGTGTCACGCCTGCTACACAACATGACATTGTCACGCCTGCTACACAAAGTGACAGCGTCACACTTGTGACACTTGTCCAAGCCAAAGTCATGCATCATGCTGCTAGCTGTGGACTGTTTTATGCTGGATCCATGGAGCACTTGGTTTGATGTGTGAAGACCTGAACGGGTTTTAGGATTTAAGTTAGATATTCATACACTAATCCCTAGGATACATCATTATTGTATCTGGCACATTGGAATACATGTGAAGAGGGAGCTTGATATTTTTCATTAGAGGCTGCAGGTACACAGGACACCTTGTTCGCCACAGGTGAGGTCCGCTGTCTTCCGGCTCCTGGTTTGACGTTCCAGTGGGGAAGTTCCATCACTGGTGATTCTATTAGTTTAGTCTTATTACATGAAATGTTCCCAGATGTCTCTGTGTCTCCTTTCTGCTCCTGAATCCCCTGATACAGCATGGCACCAATAGCTCAGCTCAGTCCCCAAGGACAGCAAAACAGGATATAGAACAGAGATGTGTCTGATGAAGAGGATATAGACCAGAGATAAAGAGGATATAGAACAGAGATGTGTCTGTTAGAGGGGATATAGAACAGATCTGTCTAATAAAAAGGATATAGACCAGAGATATGTATAATCAAGAGGTTGTTTGCTACGGGCCATGCAGTCAGTCTACAAGAGCAGCAGTGGTTTCATTTCAGTCCGTCAATCAGCATTCACCGTGGATTATTAGTCACAGCTCTGATGGGATTAGTGATGCCGTGGCGCTATAATCAACCCCCCCCCCCCTCCCGTACCCCTGGGGTCCAGAGCTAAATGGGAAGAAGGAGACGATGGAGGACTTCTAAGATCATTAGTCCAGGATCAGGGGTCACACACTTGACACATCGTCAGGGTGGTTCTGAAAAACAGACCTAAAACCTAAACACGTACAATTTACATTTAGGGGATTTTGCTGACACTTTTATCCAAAGCGACTAACAACCATTCATACATTCGCACACCGACGGCAGAGTTGACCACACAGGGTGACAGCCAGCTCGTCAGGAGGAGTCATGGTGATGCGTCTTGCTCAGGGACACCTCGACACTCAGCTAGGAGGAGCCGGGGATTGAACTAGCAACCTTCCGGTTACTGGACAACCCGCTCTACCACCTGAGTTAACAGATAGCGTAACACATCACACATAACGCAACATATCACACAAAACATAACACATAACATAACGCATACCGTAACATATCACACATAACATATAACAACACATAACAACACATAACATATCACACATAACATATAACATAACACATAACAAAATATATCACACATAACCCATAACCTAACATATCACACATTACACCTAACGTTACACATAACCCATAACACAACATAACATACCACACATTACTTTAATTGCGTATTTGTTGAGTGTATGAAACATTCGCTTGACTTTGTGGAAGGGAATATTCGTGAGAGGAAAAAACACTCATTCTTTCAGTTGTACCTTTTTTATTATAATTGTAGTAGTCCAATTTTTCCAGCCTCTAGAACAGCATGCATGTCTAAATGAGGACTGTTGCTCTTAAACTCCCTGTTGGTTGATTCCGCCGATGAACCTGAAATAGTGAAAGAGAGTAACAACACAGTGAGAGGGAGATGAAGACATGTGGTCGGTTGGAAACATTGATCCATGCGATTCACTGTGGGGGGGGGGGGGGGGGGTGACGAGCGGTTCAATGAGCGGTTCAACCTCCATCATGATGAGCGGTTCAAGAGAGAGACAGAGACAGAGACAAAAAGAGAGAGAGACGAAAGAGAGAGAGAGAGAAAGCGAGAGAGAGAGAGAGAGAGAGAGAGAGAGAGAGAGAGAGAGAGAGAGAGAGAGAGAGATTGAGAGACTACACGGCCACATTGGCCTGCCTGGGGCCTGAGTCCTGCTCGTAGCGGTAGTGGTAAACGTCCATCTGGTCGCGGCCCGCCTCTCTGAGGTTGTTCAGCCAGCGTTTCATGCCCCCTCGGTTGAGGTAGAGCACCATCAGGAACACCACCCCGATCAGGGCCAGCACCAGACCCAGGAACACGTAGGAGACCGGCTCCAGGACCTGGTCCGCACAGCCCAGCTCCTCCTCCTGGAGGTCCTCCAGCCGGACCCCCCGCCGGGCCCCCGGCCCGTTGCAGACCAGGGCCTCCACGTCGGGGACCTGGGACGAGTTCCTCAGCCAGGAGCAGAACGCCTCCAGCTCACAGCCGCACCGGAAAGGGTTCAGGGACAGGTAGATGCGCATGCGTGGTCGCTGGTAGAGCGTGGCCACGTGGTCCCTGCCGACGGTCTGGATCGAGTTGTTCGTCAGCACCAACGTGTGCAGGTCGGACATGTGTGGTCCTAGCGGGACGGACGTCAGCTGGTTTCCCGCCAGGTCCAGTCTGTGGAGGCTGCGCAGATGTTCTGCGCCACTGAGGGCGTTCACGAGCTGCGCGGCGGCGAGTGGCGCGAGAGACTGGTTGAAGTTCAGCGAGCGGAGTTCAGGTAAACCTGAGAAGGATCCCGGTGAGATGGAGACCAGCCGGTTGTGACTCAAATCCAACACATGCAGAGCAGAGAGTCCCTGGAAGGCGTGCGGCTCGATCAACGCGGATCCCGTTATGCGACAGCGACAGCGTCACGAGCGGCCGCCACGCACCGCTGGGGCTGAACGCCCCGCGCGGTAAAGTTGTCAAGTTGTTCCCTCGGAGGATGAAAGTGGAAGCCCACTGCGGGATGTCCCCCGGCACCCCGGAGTACCCTCCCCCGCGGCAGGTGACGGTCCCCCGACTCTCTGGCGCAGAGGCAGGACGGGGGGCAGTAGTCCCCTCTGGCGGGAATAAAGAAGAGGAACACCGCGAAACAGACGAGCCGCTGTTCCGAGAAACACGGAGTACAGCATCCACGGCCCCCCCCCCCATCCTCCCAACACCTCACAGCACGCCGCTATGACCCACCGTCCCGTCCTGACCATCAGCTGGAGACCCGGCAGTCCCCTCCCCTCCCGAGCTGAACTCCGCGTCTCAGGGGGACGTCAGCGCTGAACGGGAGACTGCGATTGGCCGAGAGGATCATCCTCTGATTCGCGGTCCCCCGCTCCTGTATATGTTTTAAACGCTGACAGACAGACAGACAGACAGACAGACAGACAGACAGACAGGACAGACAGACAGACAGACAGACAGAGGCAACAGGGTCCCTCATCACGAGACAAGGTTGACGAGAGAGAGAGAGAGAGAGAGAGAGAGAGAGAGGGGGGAGAGAGAGAGAGAGAGAGAGAGAGAGGGGAGAGAGAGAGAGAGAGAGAGAGAGAGTGAGATTATTGCATTGATGGTGGGAGGAACACGTTTCTTTTATGTAATCATGAGATAAATGCAGCAGTTGATGAGAAGCAAATCAAACCGTGTGTCTGAGACTGACGACAGCTGTCTGTGTGGACAGTGAATACGATGATAATATAGATTATCAATGCTCCGTTCACTTGCATGGGCCTTCCGACTTCCGGCGGTGAATTTAAACTCCATAGTTTAACTACACTATAGTAGAACTATACTCTACTACTCTAATACTCGACTCGTACAGTTGGCTAAGAAGGAAGTTAGGTAACATTCATCATTTACAGATACACAGTCTTACTGTGCGCCAAAATAATTCAGTGTTATGTGAAATATAAAGCAGAGCCCTGTCTCTGTGAGCAATGCAGGGTTTCACGCTTCAGACTCCAATCCATCAATCGTGCTTCGAGTTATTGTGCTTCGGTTACAGGTCAACACATCATTGAGCCGGTCAACACAATGTGGCCGCTGACAGATTCAAACGGATCCCATTGCCCTGACAAGAAAGAGATTCGATCAAATATGCGATGTCAAAACTGGTGAATGAAGTCATTGTCAGAAGGACAAGTTTCCTTCAGTCCATTGGTTCCAGTTCAGAGAATTCAGCACCGCGGACAGCGCCAGCCATGAGCGTCCGAACGGAGGAGGATGAGACCGCTCCTGTAACGTTACACTCTCCCGCGGTACGTGATCCGTCTGGGGGAGCGTTTGCCCTCACGCCCATGAGAGCAAAAACGCTTATTCCACGTCAGATACTATTACATGCTTCCTGCTTTCCATGCCAATAGGTCTAGTTGCATGTAGGCCTACTAGATGTGTGTCTGTGGGTCGATGTGTACAATTGTAAGTTACGTAAGTTACAAGTTGTAAGTTAGGCCTACATAAGTTACGTAAATTGAAAGTTACAAGTTGTAAGTTATGTAAGTAACTTACAATTTGTAACTTACGTAACTTAGATAACTTAGATAACTTACAACTTGTAACTTACAAGTACAAGTTACAAGTTGTAAGTTACGTCACGTGGGGTCTTAGATAATTTACGTATAATTTACTACGCAACAATGTTTGGTAGAAAGGAATCACTTAAGACAAGGTACTGTTGTAGCAATAGTCCAAATTGTATTGCCACAGACCGTCAGACTCCTGACTTTACAATTTTGCTGACTCCTAATGGGAGTATAACAATGAA